>NW_011484825.1:2537377-2595510 GCF_000754665.1 Bison bison bison
ACTGCAAGGAGATCCAACCAGTCCATTCTGAAGGAGATCAGCCCTGGGATTTCTTTGGAAGGAATGATGCTAAAGCTGAAACTCCAGTACTTTGGCCACCTCATGCGAAGAGTTGACTCATTGGAAAAGCCTCTGATGCTGGGAGGGATTGGGGGCAAGAGGAGAAGGGGACGACAGAGGATGAGATGGCTGGATGGCATCACTGACTTGACGGATGTGAGTCTGGGTGAACTCCGGGAGTTGGTGATGGACAAGGAGGCCTGGCGTGCTGTGAGTCATGGGGTTGCCAAGAGTTGGACATGACTGAGCAACTGATCTGATCTGATCTACATTTGAGGCACATGCTCACATGATATTTGTACTATGGAGACTTGGGGAGGTGCCATAGATGTGTTGTGGGTGCACAGAGGGTAGCATCCAGTCACTCCTCTACTATAGCTCTTTAAAAGTCATCTTAAATGCCCACATTTATTAAGCAAGTCAGCATTGTTCAGTAAGTAAATTGGAAATAGTTTCTTAAGGTTGGAAGAATGGAATTTATATAATGTATTCATTATGAACAACTGCATATCGATGTTTCATATCAGTGTTCCTCGAGCCTTTCAATCTGAGTTTCCTCAGATGGGCTCTGCAATTCCATATAGACGTCCATAATATGTAGTAGGTAGGTTGTAAATGATCCTTCCTGTGGGTACAGGTGGCATTCTTTCCACCTGTAAAGAGTGGACATGACTGAGCGACTGAATTGAAGAGAACTGAATCTTTGTATCTTCTGAGGGAAAATCTCTCTGTTCAGGGTTTCTGATTGTAAGTGCAGAATGACTAGAATAGATTTAATTTTTCACTTGAAGTGTGAGCAGTCTATGTTTTAAGGAACACCAGTTTTCTACATGATGTTAAATATTAATGACCAACTGTAGTTCCTCTCTTTTAACGTGCTTTGTTTTGGTGCTTGGCCAAGTCAGAAAGAGGAAGACCCCTTTGGGATGGGGTATAGAATGTAATTGGATCTGCAATTTTGGTGGTAAACATGATAATAAATTAGAAGGTATAATGAATATGTATGGAAGTACCCAGGATCCTCAGGACAATTTGTCCCCCCATTACATTCTCTAAGAAAAATGTGTATGGGCTATGACCATAAGAGTGACTTTAAACTCTCTCACATTTCTTCATTAAATGTTTCCATTTAAATGTTTATTTTAACTAGTCTGTTTCTGTTTCACAAATGCCTTTTGCAAATACATAGCTATTCCAGAGTCTTTCAGGTAGCTCTTTTTATTTTTTAATCTGGAGTACAGAATCCTGTGGGACTCTGCTTCAGTAGATTCTACTGCAGAGACTCTGAATGAGGTCAGAAAACTCTACAGGGGACAGATCATGTAGGAACTTCTAAGCTCTGTTAAAGACTTTAGAATTAAAAACAATTGCAATAGCAAGGCCACTACTTGGTTGAAGGAGGGAAGTGGTTCTGTTGGGCTTGATTTTTAAAGTAGCATTCTATTTTCTATATTGAAAATAGGCTCTGGGGGAGTAAAAGATGAAACCAGGAAATGAAGTAAGAGGCAGTTGCAGAAACTGTCAAGCCTAGGTGTTACTGATGTTGTATTTCCCCTCCTAACTTTGATCACTATATTGCCATAAAAGCAAGGTTTCTATTTTATTAATTTCTGCATATCCAGCAACTAGCATGTCATAGAGACTAGAACAGAACCAGTTACTTTCAAATTTCGTTTTAAAAAATACAGTAAAAGATGCACAGAGACAAAGATCGTTATTTCTCACCTCTCCTATCTTCCTCCACTTTTACCTTCCTGATTCAGAGATTAGTTAGTGTTATGCACTGTTTTAAGTCTAAGAGTATGGTTATTCATGAAATAGCAAATTTCCTTCTTGGATTCCCAATCTTTAATGATAAAAAAAGAGAAGAGCTAGAACCCAGTACAACTCTCAATTCAGCCCTATTTGCACAGAAACTGAGCTCTTTCTTTAGAATCTTTACCATAAATATTACCCAATAGTCTCTATTTTGTTGAAGAAATTCAATTTCTGGGTCAAGAGAAAGGTGGGGGTGGAGAGTAGTGATTCTTCATTTAAGTTTCTGTAGAACTTTCAATGCAACAGTTACCAGAGACAGCAGTTGATTGTATTTAAATTATTCTCCCCACCCACTTCACTTGCTTTTGATTTACAAATAGCTATTTTAATTTGCAATTGGGCATGTTCAAATAACCACCTGTTTATTTTGGATTAAATATCCAATATTGATTGAGTGGTTTTTATTCATTGTAGTTTAATGTGAAAACATGGACATTTCAGACATGCTTCTGGCCTTTAAGTGAGGAGCTAAAACTAAATTGTGTTCATGTTTGTACTGCAGACTTCTTTGAATAGTCAATAAACGTGTTTGTTTTCTTTGCGTTGGTTAAAAATTATCAGTGGGAGTTGGTGGAATTTGAGAAGAAAGGAAACTCATTGGTGAGAGGAGGAATCTAAATAGAAAAGCTTCACGGAAGGGTTTCTCAACGTGAATTGTTTCTGGAAGAATCATTGGGACCTGGAAGGGTCAGAAACATGTGGACACATTCTCTAGACAGAAGAGAACTTTGTGAGCTAAGGATTGGTGGGGAAATGAGAATGAGTTTCTCAAAACTGGCCCCAAAGGCATTTGTGCATATTTGATGAACATAGTTTGTTTCCTCATTTAATGGAAAGCTCTAGAAACAGAGAATATCAATTAAACCTGATAAAATTTCAGAAGTCCCCTATATACTCCGAGTAGTAGAAATGGCTACATCTTGTTTCACTACCGAGTAAAGTATAGGCACTTCAGAATTTATTTTCTAATTGGTTTTGGATAATAGTTGACTCATTTGCCCTAGGTACAACTTCTTTCCTCGGACATCTGTTTATGTCATAAAAATACCATAATCCATCACAATACATGAAAAATAATATGCATTTTTATTAACATTCCCTATGTAAGTAAACTTAAGACAGTATTCAGACTTCATTGTAAATATTCCCTTTGGAAAGGTCTGTTTCTTTTCTGGGCTAGGCCAGCAAAACTTCCTGAAACATAAGACTCAGCATGTTTGTTGAAGACTCATCACTTCCTGATTAACCTGTCTTTAGGAAGAAAAGGTGTTGTTCATTGCTCTAAGTATATTTGAATTATATATAAAATTATCTTGTTTTCCTTGAAGTTTTATTGTTTCCACATGTATGTAGGGCCAAAAAATGTTGAAACAGTAATTTTGCTAAAGGAGGACATTTTCCAAGCACTGTATGTTTTCCTCTTTAGTTATCCCTGTTTATTCCATCTCAGTAAGAATCAGGTGAATTACAACTCATCTCTGAGTTTTCAGGTGACTTGATACAGAGATGTTGGTAGTCATTAAGCATAAGTTCACATATATTTGAGTTTTTCAGTGGTATCATAAGTTGAACTGTGGGCCCCAAGAGATATGTCTGAATTCCAATGCAGGGTATCTGTCAGTGTGACCTTATTAAGAAAAATGGTCATTAGAGATGTAAATAAGTAAAGGATCTTGCAATGGGAATGTCTTAGATTAATGACACCACCCTTATGGCAGAAAGTGCTGCTGCTGCTGCTAAGTCACTTCAGCGGTGTCTGACTCTGTGTGACCCCATAGACAGCAGCCCACTAGGCTTCCCCGTCCCTGTGATTCTCCAGGCAAGAACACTAGAGTGGGTTGCCATTTCCTTGGTAGAAAGTGAAGAGGAACTAAAAAGCCTCTTGATGAAAGTGAAAGCAGTGAGCGAAAAAGTTGGCTTAAAGCTCAACACTCAGAAAACGAAGATCATGGCATCCGGTCCCATCACTTCATGGGAAATAGATGGGGAAACAGTGGAAACAGTGTAAGACTTTATTTTTTGGGGCTCCAAAATCACTGCAGATGGTGACTGCAGCCATGAAATTAAAAGACGCTTACTCCTTGGAAGGAAAGTTATGTCCAACCTAGATAGCATATTCAAAAGCAGAGACATTACTTTGCCAACAAAGGTCCGTCTAGTCAAGGCTATGGTTTTTCCTGTGGTCATGTATGGATGTGAGAGTTGGACTGTGAAGAAGGCTGAGCGCCAAAGAATTGATGCTTTTGAGCTGTGGTGTTGGAGAAGACTCTTGAGAGTCCCTTGGACTGCAAGGAGATCCAACCAGTCCATTCTGAAGAAGATCAGCCCTGGGATTTCTTTGGAAGGAATGATGCTAAAGCTGAAACTCCAGTACTTTGGCCAGCTCATGCGAAGAGTTAACTCATTGGAAAAGACTCTGATGCTGGGAGGGATTGGGGGCAGAAGGAGAAGGGGACGGCAGAGGATGAAACGGCTGGATGGCATCACAGACTCGATGGATGTGAGTCTAAGTGAACTCTGGGAGTTGGTGATGGACAGGGAGGCCTGGCATGCTGCAATTCATGGGGTTGCAAAGAGTCGGACACGACTGAGTGACTGAACTGAACTGAACTGAAAGCCAATGACAAGCATTATGAGAAGAGACACACATGCACAGGGAAAAAACCATTTGAAGATGGACACAGAGATGAGATTTATGCTGCATGCAGGTCAAGGAATGCCTGGAGACACTGGAAGCTGGAAGAGGCAAGGAAGTATTCTTTCCTACTGCTTTCAAAGGATATTCAACCCTGAAGATACTTTGATTTGGACTTCTGGTCTCCAGAACCAGGAGAGAATAAATGTCTGTTATTTTAAGCCACCAAATCTGTGATGATTAGTTATGGTAGGCTAGGAAACAAATACAATGAGAGAGACTACTTATTTATAATCAAATAAACTGTGAAAAAAGCTTTTGAGCCAAACTTTTAACGGGAGATCATCTGTAATTGGTCCTAGGAAGAGGTTGGAAACACTGTAGGGAGCAGAGGGTCAAAACATAGTGATTACTGGAGGGAACACCTTTGAATATCTAAATTTGGTTTATTTAGTGCCTCCACATGGCTAATAGCATTATAGACCTAGGAATACTGGAGTGGGTTGCCATTCCCTTCTCCAGGAGATCTTCCCAACCCAGGGATTGAACCCAGGTCTCCTGAGTAGCAGGCAGATTCTTTACCCTCTGAGCCACCAGGGAAGCCCCTTTAACTTAATATAGCTAATGAAGGATAGCATTATAGACCTAATAGAAGAATAGACTTTGTCTGAAGTAAAATATTCTATGATGGTAATAACAAAGTGTGTAGATATATAATAAAAACACTAATATTTAAAGTAGTGTGTTTTTTTTTAATTTTATTTTATTTTTAAACTTTACATAATTGTATTAGTTTTGCCAAGTATCAAAATGAATCCGCCACAGGTATACATGTGTTCCCCATCCTGAATCCTCCCCCCTCCTCCCTCCCCATACCATCCCTCTGGGTCGTCCCAGTGCACTAGCCCCAAGCATCCAGTATCATGCATCGAACCTGGACTGGCAACTCGTTTCTTACATGATATTTTACATGTTTCAATGTCATTCTCCCAAATCTTCCCACCCTCTCCCTCTCCCACAGAGTCCATAAGACTGTTCTATACATCAGTGTCTCTTTTGCTGTCTCGTACACTGGGTTATTGTTACCATCTTTCTAAATTCCATATATATGCATTAGTATACTGTATTTATGTTTTTCCTTCTGGCTTACTTCACTCTGTATAATAGGCTCCAGTTTCATCCACCTCATTAGAACTGATTCAAATGTATTATTTTTAATGGCTGAGTAATACTCCATTGTGTATATGTGCCACAGCTTTCTTATCCATTCATCTGCTGATGTGCATCTAGGTTGCTTCCATGTCCTGGCTATTATAAACAGTGCTGCGATGAACATTGTGTTGTCATTCATATAGCCTGGAGTCAGTAGTAATGGAGGATTAATACTATCATTGGAATGAATGGTGGTGGTTATGCAGAATGGTTGTAAAGACACAATAGGTAACATTTATTGAGATTCAAGAATAATCATTTGATTTACTGGTCTCAGTGTTTTCCTCTGAAAAATAAAAGGAGGATACAAAGCTTCAGTGAACCTTCTGTTTCGTTGGGGATGTGCCTCTTTCAGGAAAACCAGGCATTGGTGAGCATGAAAAAATTAAATCAAGATGATTGTCCAAATCTTAGATAATAAAAATATAACACCATATCACTTCTGACCTCTCACCAAGCAGATTATCAACATTCCTTTTATTCTGGAATGTTTTAAATTAAAACTTGAATTACTCGATCAAAGCAAAAGATGAGACAGCTGTATTTCTCTGCAAAATATCTATGCTAAGAAAATATATTTAGATTATGGCCCCAATCTTCATGTATGGTGTGTTTTATCTGGAAACTAGGCAGAAGAGCTTTCTACAAAATAAATTTTATTTTTCCACTGGAATAATGTTATAATTGGGACTTGCATTCTAAAAGGCCTTGTTCTTGCTGTTTTTCTTTGAAACACAGCATGATAAATCACTTTATCTTTAAACTCTGGATTAGCTTTATGGAAATGGTTTGCCACTATTTTCTCTAGTAAAGACAGTGGTAACAATGGTGGTAATGAAAGTAGTAAAGTCATAATAAAATTGAGGTTAGTATTTTACAGTTCTGGGTTAAGCAGTTGACTAGAACTGTGTTGCCAAATATTCTCCACTATTTTGTGACGTAGATGTGCTGCTATACTACTATTCCTATTTTACAGATGAGGCCAGTCTTTCAAGGTCATACAGCTAACCAATGTTGGATCAAAGGATTGAAATATCATTTTTTTTTATTAAGTTCATATTCTCAAGAGTTCAGAAATAGACTCAAACAGTACAACAATTTGATTTTCAAGAAAAGCAACAAATTAATGCAATGAGGAAAGAAGTTTTTTCATCAAATTGTGCTGGACACCTCAATATTTGTAAGGAGAAAAATAATCAACATCAACCCATTCTTCACTTCATATATGGATAGAAATTTTAAATGAATCATATACCGAACATAAAATTTAAAACCATAAAGATTCTAGAAAACAGCATAAAAGATAATATTTATAGCCTTCAGACAGGCAAGGCTTTTATAATTAAGATATAAAATCACAGGCATAAGAGGAAAAAATAATAAACTATCAAAATGAAAATGTTCTGTTTATCAAAAGCAGCATTAAGAAAACGAACAACCAAATCAGACTGGAAGAAAATATTTTCAATACATGCTTCTATAAAAGATTATATCCAGGGAGTTCCCTGGTTGCATAGTGGTTAGAATTAGGCACTTTCTCTGCCATGTGCTAAGTTGCTAAGTCATGTCTGACTCTTTGAGACCCCATGAACTGTAGCCTGCCAGGCTCCTCTATCTCTGGGATTTTCCAGGCAAGAATGCTGGAGCGGGTTGCCGTTTCCTTTTCCAGAGGATCTTCCTGGGTCAGGGATTGAACCCGCATCTCTTGTGTCTCCTGCATTGGCAAGTGAATTCTTTACCACTGGTGGGAAGTCCTTCCCTGTTGTGGCCTGGGTTCAATTCCTGATCTGAGAACTGAGATCCTACAAGCCTCCCAAAGTGGTGGAAAAAAAAAAAAAGACTATATCCAGAATACATTTTTAAAATCTCATGCAAGTTAACAATGTAAAAATAAAACCCAATTTAAAAAAATATATGCAAAAACTTGAATAAACATTTATTAAAGAAAAGATTGAAATAGCCATTAAACTCAATAAAATGCACTCTGCATCATTAGTCATTAGAACAATACTAATACACAAAGAAATACCATTTCACACTCATTAGAAGATATAAAAAACACTGGTAACACCAAATTCTGGCAAAAATATGGAACACTGTAACACAAATTACAAGTGGAAATGAAAAATATACACCAACATTGTTAATCCTTTGCTGATGTCTATAAAGACATTTATATATCTACCACAGCACCACAGCACTTCTCAAAGTGTGATCTGATTACCCTGAATACACATTGTTTAATTTTGTTACATGAAGTTCAGTGTCAGGCAGATCTAATCTATGATGTTAGGAGTCAGAGAGTGGTCACCTCTATATTTTGGAAGATTTGTTTTCAAAGAGGGAAGAGGAGATTTTCTGGCATTTAAGATAAAATAAAAAGGAATATTACTATAGGCATTTACTGTAGGCTTTTATTAATTCTGTATGTGGTGCCTCTTCATAAGTTTGATAATTGAGAATTTGATGTGATTTTTAACATGGAATACTTAAGAAAAGTGCTTAAGAAATGAAAATGCCCTTAATTCATGCTAATAACGATGAAAGGAGGCATGATCCTGGACCTCATGGAACTTACATTATTCTGAGAAAAAATAGTATTCATTAAAAAACTGTAATTTGGGGAAGATTATGAAAGAAACATCAAGTTCTGGGAAAGTACAGAGCCTCACCCAGAAAATGGACTTAAAGAGAGGTGTCCTTTTATGCTTCTTAGCTCAAATGAGTTTCTGATGACCGGATATGATCCACAGAGTGCTGGATAACCTGCATCTCATTTTTGAGCTATTTTTCACATTCCAAAGTATTTACTGAGTATTTTAAATTCTCTTCCAAAGAGCCAGGTCATTCTCAGTTCACCAAAGAGAGCTGTCATTTTCTCTGGTATTTGTGCTAATTCTTTAGTAGCACCTTCACCTAACATATTATTATAATCACACTTTCACACCTGGCCTGCCTTCAATCCTTGTTGCAAGATAACACCAGCACCTTCACATACAGGTAAAGCTTCTGCTTTTACCTCTTTTGCAGATCTTTTTATGTCTATCTTGCCATTTATTTCTTCCTGCAAAAGTGTTTCTAAGATATCTGCTGAAACTGGAGTGGTTAATGATGAGGGTGAGGGGGGTGAATTTGCTCAGTCGTGTCCAGCTATTTGTGATCCCATGGACTGTAGTCTACCAGGCTTCTCTGTCCACGGGATTTTCCAGGCAAGAGTACTGGAGTGGGTTAATGGTAAGGTAGACCCAAGCATAGCTTCAGAGTTACTGGCTTACTTTTATTTCTTCTGGAAGCCTTGACCATAATGAGTAAGAGCATTGAGTATAGACTCAAAAATGTCTCAGAATCGAAGTAGCATGCAGGTTCCATTCAAAAGTGGGCTTCGCTTGTAGCTCAGTCAGTAAAGAATCTGCCTGTAGTGCAGGAGACCCAGGTTTGATTCCTGGGTTGGGAAGATCCCCTGGAGAAGAAAATGGCAACCCACTTCAGTATTCTTGCCTGGAGAAACCCACGGACAGGGGAGCCTGGCAAGCTACAGTCCACGGGGTCACAAGAGTCAGACACAAATTAGTGACTAAACCACCATCCATTCAAAAGTATTAGCTAACATTTACTGAGTGTGTGGTGTCTATGAGGGACTCTCCTTAAAAATGTCTAGAAATTTTCTCATTTGATTTCCACAACAATACTATGAGCTCATCTTTGCTGTCATTTTATTGTCCAAAGGAGGAACGGAATCTTACAGATAGTAACTTTTATTACTAATAACTAGTTGAGGAATATTTGGTCCTGGGTCTCTGACTTTAGATTAATGCTCTTAAGACAAAACTGCTGTAGCCCAATCCTTCCTTATCTAAGTTAAGCCTCTCTTTTAAAAATTTACAAAATTTTTACCAAATTTTGCAAATTCAAGCAAGAGGCCTAAACAGAAAGTCCCCTAACCAAAATTAACACTAGAAGCCAAATCTGACTTTTGTCTGAGATCATCTTATTTGTGACCAAGCATTTGGAAATTCAGAGCAGGTCTTATGCCCTGTATATTTTTGTGTTAATCATTTACCCAGTTTGTACAAAAATGCCACAAAAAGAAAAAAAAAGAATATTAAAATATAGTTTTTAATTTGTTAATTTATCTAGTCTTATGATTTAATCAAGAATAGGGTCATTTCTTTATGTAAATCTATATAAAAGTGAAAATTTCTAAAAATCAGAATCCTTGTTTTGCCTCTAATAGTTTATCTGTGTAGGATTGGAAACTTAGTGTTTTTGTCCTCAATTTTCCCTTTCTATGAAAAAAAAAAGAACAAATTCCATGGAATTATTATGATAATTAAATAGAATAATGTAACCCTTAAAATGTATTAGTTATATTTAAATTACCTTTCCCTTTTAAACGTCTCCTTTCTATTTAACAAGTATTTAGGGAATATTTCCTGAAGTTATGGTGCCGTTATGTTATATATTTAGTCTTCCACCAGAATTTTTTTTATCCTAAGCTTCAGGGTTTTTTTTTTTTTTTTTCTCTCAGTTAAATGCATTTGTTTGAAGTTCATTGAGATTGGAGTCCAGCAGGTTACTTTTTTGGAACTCAATAGGAAATGCCCTGCATCTTTAGATACACTCCGATGCTGTGTGTGAAATTCTGAGTTATATATTTTGTACCCAAAGTTTCTGTAGGGAAGAGAGTCAAGCCTGCTCTCATAAAAATGGCCATCACTCCAGGTGCAAAGTGCATTTGTATGGCTCAAACTGTGATGAACATTTGTGGTTTAAAACATAACTTGCATGCAATTTTTTATTTGCTGTGGTGGAAGGATGGAGAGAGAGGGTTTTAATAAGAGTTTGGGTCATGGCAGTATTTTACTATCTCAACTCCTAATCTCTTTTTTTATTGAACTAGGCCAAAGGAGCTGAAAAAAAGAATTCTTGTTAGATGGAGGAAACTGCTTTTTGCTATTTGCTTTCTAGCTTCTAAAAGATTCTGGTGCATTGATGCAAAAAATTGCAAAACAATCTTTGCATTTCATTTGGCCTCTTTCCTGGTATACACAGTCATGGGCAATTTTTATTAAAAGTTATATGAGATGGATGTCTTCACGGATATAGCTGATATATATGGTACTTGTCCCAAAGGGAAAGAATTTATTGAATAATGAACTGTGCTTTCTTGTGAATTCTTCTAATCTCATGATTTATTCACGAACATGGCTATGTCTTTATGTAGAATCTTGGTAAGAGTAAAGACTTATAAAAGCCCAAGTAAGAATCTGTTTTCTGCATCTAGTATTTTGCCTGTGTAAGGTCAAGCAAAATCAATGAAAGAGAGATTAATGAAGTGATTGCTATCCATTTCCTATGCTTGATAACTTTGTGAATCAAATATTTACATAAGGTATACAGATATCTTTGCCATTTTAAAACATTCTTTCTCATTTTAAACATATTAATCTATCAAAATTTTGATAGATTACCACAGACACCTTTAATTGGATGTCATTTGCTTTTATTCTAGTAACAAACTTTGGTAGGGGTCTTGCAGGGTATCTCAGTTTTACAGATGAAGAATCTGACTCTAGGAAATGTGATGTTAAGCAGTGTGCCTGAGGTCAAAAGTTAGTTTTTAAAGGAGCTGGAATTCAAGTCCAGATCCATCTTTTTTATGCAAGCTTTGTTTTTCCTATTTGGTATTCTCAGTGCTTTGTATAATGTCAAGAACTTAGGTGGTACTCAGTTCAGTTTTATTTGCCCTTTTAAGATGTAATTTTAATTCTGTCTGAGACTCACTTTGGATCATCTGTATTCTCCTTTTGATGCGATGTGTATTCTTATTCTTTCTGTTTGTTGTGTCTCAGGTTCTTTTCTCCAGTCTATACTCTGTGCCTCTCTGTTTAATGTGACTATTGCATCGAATTATTTTAAAGATTCAAGAAAATGATGTTTGTTAAAGGCCTACAGTAAGTGCTATGATCAGTAAATGCTAGAAATCTTCTTTCTGTCTCTGACTTGGTGTCAAGATCTTCTTGGGCAGCCCTATGGTTCTGAACGCCTGGATAAGTCATGACAAGGCCACAGGACAGGAGACCTGAGGTGGAATGAGTAGAATAATTCCCACTGTCTTAAACTGATAGGTCCTTCACATTTCTTTCACTATTAATTATCCTCTTGTTCAGTCCTTGGCTATCTGCATGTTCTTAAGAGTGAATGAAAACTAATGATAGAGAACCAGTATAGAAATTCCCAACAATTCCAAGCACTCACACTTGCTTGTTAATCCACTGGCCAAGATAACTTTTTTTTTCTATTATATTTTGTTTTTTTGATCACAGCTCCTGGAGACTGATATATATATATTTATATATATATTTCCCCCCCCCCACTGAATGTTCTTGAGGACAGTGATTTTGAAGGAAGAGATTTTTCAGACATACTTAAAGATAATTTGTGTTCTTAAAACCTCTGCAAAAAATTAATATTTTATTTTGATAAATTGATATGTATTTTGATCATATTAGATTATCTTCTGTAAAAGAACAAAAGCTACAATTCACTATGAAGCATCTGCTAGAGTAAAGCTTTTTAAACTGATTAATTTCCCTCCTTTCTATGAATTCTGAGTTTTGTGCTTTGGGTTTGCTTCAGAAAAGGCCACCCGTGTACTACTCGGCACAGTCATGGTTGCATGAGGTACAAGGGCTCAGTGGCAAAGCCTGTGGGATTCCAGATAGGAAAATAGAGTCTATGGGGATAAAAACTAACTAAATTAATTCCATAAAGAAATAGATCTAAAATTTCATCTTGGTATGCCTGGTCATTCATTTCTACTGTTAGAGTATTTGCAATAAGTTAGAGACTATGTGAGATTGTAGCTATAAATGCCATGCTCCCTCTCCTCCAGGGATCATGGCTTAGTGATTGAGACATATTCATGTAGCATTAAAAAAAAAAAAAGAGAAAGAAAAAAGGGCTTCCCTGGTGGCTCAGCTGGTAAAGAATCTACCTGCAATGTGGGAGACCTGGGTTCAATCCCTAGATTAGGAAGATCCCCTGGAGAAGGGAACAGCTACCCACTCGGGTATTCTGGCCTGGAGAATTCCATGGACTATATAGTCCATGGAGTCGCAAAGAGCTGGACATGACTGAGCTACTTTCACAAACACACACACTCAACATAAAATATCAAAAAGCAGTTTGGGGAAGGGAAACAAAGTTCAGGTGGAGAACAGAAGAGAGAGGTTGTGATGCATCTGAAGGAAGTTTTGTTCCCTTATTTCATCCATTAAACAATCAAGCACTTAATGAAGCCTTACCATGAATCAAACACTGTTGTAAGCACAGGGTATGTGGATAGAGGGAGTCATACACGATAGGTACCAAATTTGTAATTGTCAAGTGCACGAGTGATTAAATTAACAAGTAAATACAAAATCTCTGCCCTAACGAATCTTGCATCTATGGAAGAATCACAATAAATAAGAATAAAATATAAAAAACGCAATTTAAGGCAGAGATCAATGTTATAAAGAAACATAAAGTTTACTAAGAAATTAGGAACCAAAGATGAATGTAGTAACTTGACATCGTTTTATTTACTTACTTGCATATTTGGCCGAGTCAGGTCCTGGTTGCATCATGCATGGCCTTTTGTTGCGGCACACAGACTCTGGTTGTGGGGTGCAGGCTCAGCAGTTGAGCGTGGATTCAGTAATTAACTGAGACGCACAGGCTTAGTTGCTTTTCAGCATGTTGGATCTTAGTTCCCCAATCAGGGATCAAATACATCCCCTGTATCGCAAGGTGAATGCCTAACCCACTGAACCACCAGAGAAGTCCCAGACATCTTAACAGAGTTTTATAGATGGATAAATTTTCAACCTGTACTTGAAAGTTAGGTAACATTTTGGCAGGTAGAAAGGAAGTTTGGATTTCTCTTAAGTGCTACTTCTATATTCTCTTGATCTGATCTGATCTGATCTGATCTGATATACTCTCTGCACTTTCACTGCTCTGGGGCCTTTTGTTTACTGGCATGTCTTTATCAAGGAAAAGGAGTCCATTAGGGTAGAGACCATATCTGATGTATCTTTATATCCCAATCACTTTGCTTAACATGATTTAAGTTCTAATAAATGTTTGTGGAGTTAAATACTCCACATGTAAGTAATGGAGTAAAACACCGAGATGCTTAAGGGTGCATTTAGAGATTTTAAATAGATTGATGTGATTGGTTTGTGTTTAGAGGTGATACTGAATAGTTGATATTGTATTGAAGGGAGTTAGATTGGATCCAGGGACAAGACAGACAGCCTGAAACTTAGGCTGAAGAATTTGAGTGGAGAATCAGTAAGATCTTTGAAGGAAGAAGCTTCTAGTTTTATCACTGGACTCCGTGAGTCCCAGAGCATCTAACACATGTTAGGTACTGATACATCATGTGCTGAATGAGCCAGTTAGTCATCAACTTTATAAGATTTGACAATTGTTTGAAAGTGGGGAGTGAAGGAGAAACAAACATCTAAAATAGGGCAAAGCTTTCAACTGGGAAGAAATGCGAGAATGATAAAGCACGAAGTACATTCCAGCTGTTGTCAGGGAGGATGTTAAAATCTCTCTGACTTTGGAAGTTCAAAGTTTTAAACCTCTAGGCAAAACCAGCGCAGTGTGACTTTTGTAACACAGAGGCGTTTGCACTATGCAAATGGGTGAGTAAAGGAGTAGGAGTTTGAAGAACTGGTCAAGGTTCTAGAGGCTTCATTTCCATTCTTGTCCCTTCCCCCATAAGGTAACTCCCCAGATGCACCACCAGGCTCTGTTTATTTAGACCTTAAATGATCTGAAAGGGAGAAATTCCAGATGAGGGGAAGAAGCAGGGCATCAAATGTGAAGTGTTCTAAAAAACAGCCCTCTGAGAGGATTATAGTTGAAATATCAAAGTGAGAGTGTCCAACTAATAATAATGCACTTTTCCCCAGAAATATTGTTCCCTCTTATTTTCCTAGATTGACAAATGAAACCACCATGTCTAATTGGCATTTGCAACCAACTGTATGATGCCAACCAAAGAAAAGCAGATTAATGTTGATCTGTAAAAACAAATTAGGCTGCAGAGTACAACACATAAATAGCTGCCTTTTATTTCTCATTCTGTGAGGAGTGGTTTTAATTTGCCACAAAAGCATTGTGGACTAAAAGGCCATTTTCAGCTCACTTGCTTGAATGCCACTAATAGACAGGGTAAAGCTGCTACAAACAGCAGCTAGTATACAGGCATTTTAAGAGAAGGGCCCTTTTGAACATTTCCACCATCCTGAGTTTTGGTTGTTGTTGCTCAGTTGTGTCTGAATCTTTGCAACCCCACAAACTACAGCTCACTAGGCTTCCCTGTCCTTCACCATCTCCCTGAGTTTGCTCAAACTCATGTCCATCGAGTCAGTGATGCCATCCAATCATCTCGTCCTCTGTTGTCCCCTTCTCCTGCCTTCAGTCTTTCCCAGCATCAGGGTCTTTTCTAATGAGTTATGGTTAGAGTATGGCTATTATTGCTGGTCCAGTATTGAAACTTGATCCAGATGAAATGTACCTTAATAATAATTCTTAGGACATGGAAACATATAGAGAAGAATGCCCCCTCATTATTAAAGCTTTATTATTGATCTTTTAATGATTTTACTGATATTCTAATTCATTCTAGATTAAAAGTATTATAAGGCTCTATGTTTAAGGGAGAAAAAGTTTTAGACCTCTTAAGTATTCTACTCAAAAATTGATTTTGATCAGTACTTTAAGAAGCAGTAGAAGTAATACTAAAAATCATCACTTATACAGTATTTAGAAAAATGTCTTTTTCTTTCAGTATAAAGAAGCATTCACATTTGCTTAGCTTGGCCTTTTCCTGTCAAAAGGGTGTATTCTAATCTGCAATTCTTTGAAATAGTTTGTCTTTTCAAAGATGATTTCTCCTTCTCAAAGAGATTAAGACTTCAACATGGTTTCATTCCCTGGAGTAGGAAATGGCAACCCACTCTAGTGTTCTTGCCTGGAAAATCCCATGGACAGAGGAGCCTGGTGGGCCACAGTCCATGGGGCCGCAAAATGTTAGACCTGACTGAGCGAGCTACTGAATACATGGTTTCATTAAGGAACCTGGGTTTGCCTTCATTCTTCTTTCTCCTGAATTTAGGGACTTTTATAAGAAACTCTTGCTTGGTTGAAATCAAATAGAGTTTCATCAGTTCTGTGGAAATAGAACTGCAATTCTCAAGGCTCATACTGAACTTCAACTTTCCTTTCTTTCCTTTCCCTGTCCTGTTGCTGCTCCATCAAAATATCATCCTGCCCCACCCAATAAAAAACACAGAAATCTAGTTACTTTACGATTAAGAAATAAGAAAACTCATTTTTTGTTTTCCATTTTACTTCTGCTTCCTATTTAAACCAAAGAAAAGAGAATCTTAGAATTCCATCATCTGGAATTTAACCAGAAAATGGAACAGACTTTAAGAAGGCACCTTATGGCTTATAGTGGTGAACTAATGTTCTAATTTATTTCTAGAGTAAGGCAATCACAGACTCTGAGACTGAGTATACTGTAGAGTTAAGGACTCATATATATGATTGTACCAATGAACCAACACTCGGCCACACCTGACCCCTTGGAGTGAGTTGGCTGATTGATCTAACAGTGAAGGGCCTGAGACTGGACTCCCACATTTTTCACAGACATCGTGATTTACTTCCTGCAGTTTATAGGCAATGCTATGAGGCTCACAGGAAGAACATTGAGTCATTCAACTGCTAAGAAACAGATTTGGGATTTTTTATTCATGTTGCCTTATATATTAGAAGAATCTCTAGTTGGGCTTGATTATATTTTGAGGGTCAAATACAGCAATAGGCAAAACCCAAGTAGCTAATAGAACTCTGGACTAATGACAGAACCATCCAACATTGGAAGGTTGACAAGAGTTAGAAGAGTTATTTTCAAAAGGAAGGCTAATGTTTATCATTGTGGGGGAAAAAAAAAAAAAACAATTAATGAAGTGAATTCTAATAGAATTTTACTAGGAGTGTCATACATTTTTATAAAGGGAAATGTCATAAGCAAAAAAAAAAAAGAAAATAAAAATCAGTATATTGTAGCCTGAAACATAGAAACACCCCAAGCTGTATTTAGAGATGAAGCTCTTGGGAGTTTCTATGCCCATGGCAGTTCTTTCCTGAAGAGTGTATTGGTTTGACCAGTTGATATCATATAACTTAGAGAGTTAGGTAAGCACCCTAGAGCTGTAACACATTACACATTACAGATTTGGTTTCCTGGTGGTGGTAGCTGGGCATTTTTATGGAGAAAGTCACTTCCAAAAAGAACTCTATGATGCTAAAGTACACATACACAAAGTATTATGTACATGTACATATATATGTATAGTATTAAAGTTTGCAGTATTTATAAATTATCTATGCAGTCCTCTGTCCATTTTTTAATCAGTTTTTTTTTTTTCTGGATGTTAAGTTGTATGAATTCTTTGTATATTTTGGATTTTAACCCCTTCTCAGATAAATCATTGCTTCTCCCATGCAGTAGGTCACCTTTTCATTTTATTGATGGTTTTCTTTGCTGTGTAAAAGCTTTTTAGTTTTATGTAGTCCCATTGGTTTATTTCAGGAAAGGCAATGGCACCCCACTCCAGTACTCTTGTTTGGAAAATCCCATGGACGGAGGGGCCTGTTAGGCTGCAATCCATGGGGTCGCTAAGAGTCGGACACGACTGAGCGACTTCACTTTCACTTTTCCCTTTCATGCATTGGAGAAGGAAATGGCAGCCCACTCCACTGTTCTTGCCTGGAGAATCCCAGGGATGGGGGAGCCTGGTGGGCTGCCATCTATGGGTCGCACAGAGTCTGAAACGACTGAAGTGACTTAGCACAACATTGGTTTATTTTTGCTTTTGTTTCCCTTGCCTAAGGAGACACATCTGAAAACATATTGCAAAGACCAACGTCAAAGAGTTTATTGCCTATGTTTTCCTCAAGTGAGTTTTATGGTTTTGGGTCTTCTATTTAAGTCTTTAATCCATTTTAAGTTTTTTTTGTATATAGTGTGATAAAGTCATTAAAGTACTGCATTATTTAAGTTTGCAGTACTTACAAACTGACACTAATTCTAGTTGGTATATATTATAATATTCTATACATTTATTAATTACTGCTGAAATTGCTATTCATCAAGATTAAAGAGGCTTACTGAATAACCAGTAACTTGAGGTTTAAATCCAAGTGCCTTATTTCAGATCATTTATTCTATTAAGTATTTATTAAGCTCCGACTGTGTGAAAGACACTGTTCTAAATCCTGGGGTTATGGCAGTGAATATGACAGACAAGATCTCTCTTTGTGTGGATTTACAGTTCAGTGGGAGGTAGCAGACAACAAACTATTACATGGAAGTGCAAGAGGTGATATATACTTTGAAAAAATGAAGCAGAGATTGTTGTGGGGATGGGGACAATTTTGGATAGAGTGGTGGTCAGAGAAGGTCTCTTGTAGGCATTATTTTTAGTAGATAATGAAAAAGAATGAATAGCTCTGCTAGTTCATATGATGCCTGTGAGTAAATTACCAAAGATACCCCTTCCTCTGTGGGACCCACCCCTGCCCTGGGATTGGTTTCTGAGTGCCCCCTGTTTGGGCAGGATGTTATAGTACATCACTTCTCAGCCCACGGCCTTCATGCAGCTGTCCCATTTCACAGCTGTACATGGCAACCCCGGAAGCTAAGAAGAGAACCATGAGAAAATGCCAGGTAAAGCTTTTCAGGCAGAGAATAAAAATTTTGTGAGTTGGTAATACAATTGGTATATTTAAAAAATAATAAGAGATCTAGGATGTTTGGAACAGAATAATTGAAGAGAAGAGAGGGATTATTTAATCTCAGTAAATTTAAGGAGAATCAGAGTTAAAATAGGAATGCTTTGACTGATTTTCTTTCATCTTTCCATGCATTAATTTAAGAATATTCATTACATTTAGATAGATAGATTATGCTTCTTTGTTGCAAGTGGTAGAAACCAAGTTTGGCCTCATTAATCAATAGCTTTGAGTAAACTGTCAAAATTTTAGAATGTTCTTTGCTCATAGAATTAAGAGGTTGAAGAATCAGCTGTAAAACAAGTAAAAACCAAGCTAGTGCTGGAGAAGTAGGGAGAAAGAACTAAAGGAGGAAATGGTCTCATAACAAAAATACTTTGTTCAGGGCTCAGGGCCTGAATCTAAAATGGATGAAATCTAGGAATTCCCTGGTGGCCCAGTGGCTGGGACTCTGTGTTCTCATAGCCAAGGGCCCGGCTTTGATCCTTGGTCTGGGAACTAGGATCCCATAAGCCATGGGATATGGCAAAAAAAAAAAAAAACAAAAAAAACAAGAACACACACACACACACAATAGATGAAACTCAATTAATTTCAGATTTTTGTTTATTCTTTTCTTTTCCTTCTGTTGAGGATTTCATGACAGTAATACTCAGTAGATCCAGGTTGGTTCCCGAGCTTATTCCTTTATCAAGTGTGGTGTTAAGCTCCTGACTACATCCCAAAAGACTTTATCTAAGGAGGAATCACGCTGTCAAGCAGAAGGAGAATGGATGTTGACTAGTTAAGTACCAGAAATACATAGTATAATGTGCCAGATAGAACACTAGGCATATAAGACACACCTATGAATATTTCACTTTTTCTGCCAAGAGAAGGCTGTTGATAAGTTCAGGGGCATTAACTAAGTATGCTTTGTTATTAACTTGGAAGAGATTGCAAGGAATAAGAAGTCATGGAGACTGACACCAGCGCAGTAAAATGAATATAAAGAAAAGGAGACCTGTTTGAAAACAATCAAAATGATAGGACTTATTTGAGTGGTCATGGCTCTATTCTGCAGTTGGATGACTGGATGACATTAACCAAAACCGGTACTAATGGAAGCTCTAATAAGCATAGTCCTCCTCGACATATAAATTTGATGTCCATCTAGGTTTCCTTGTGGATATGCCAGTTAGGTAGCTGGAATTGTGTTCTGGAGCTCAGGAGGGCAATCTTAGCTCAGGAAATAGATTTGGGACTCTTCAGAGTAAGAATAAAATGGAAGGAAATACAGCTGTTAAGGGAAAGGGCAGAAACACAGAGCCAATTAGAGTAGCAGTCTTGAAGAAAGTATTTCCCCCAAACACCTGGAAGTTAAACAGGCCAATGGCATTTAAACAATAAAGACAGTACTGTTTGCTTGTCTTTGTCATGCGTGAAACATGTATCTTCAGTCATATACAATGGGACATTGTGTTCAAGGCCCAATCAAGACTGGACACAAACCTCAGCTGACAGTTCTTTTCACTTCTTGGCCACACCCCACTGCATGTGGTTCTTAGTGCCCTGACCAGGGATTGAACTCACTCCCACTGCGTTGAAAGCCTGGAGTCTTAACCACTGGACCTTCAGGGTAGTCCCCTTTAGAGTTACCCATTTTTATTTGGATATTTCAAGTTTCACCTGAAACGTATGGGACTTAGGTTTTCAAACCACCTTAAACTGAACATAGAAAATCCAAGTCACAAAGCAGTTCAGAAGATTATGGGAGAAATTCATATTCGTGAAATGAAGTCCCAGCTTGAGTGTGAGAAGTACTCAGAAACATCTGACAACCCGGGAAAGGGGACTGTGGCAGGCAGCTGTTTATGTCCTGGATGAGAGATTCTTTGTGAAAAAAACTCCAGTGGGAGATTAGGAACTGCCCATGCTCTGCAAGAATCCCGAGAGCCATGACGCAGGTGGCGACCTGCCGGAGAGACGAGGCGCCGTGTATAAGGGAGGACTGACTCTTGCCACCTGACGGAGGACGGATAAGATGAGCAGAGTCAGTAAAGAGCTGCTGTTGACAGAGGGAACTGCTGCTCTGGGGGTAGTGGGGGTGGCTTTGCCTTCGTTATATCCTTAATCCAGTATTGTCGCGTGTGCGCACACACACAGCCTAAGGAGAGACAGGACTGAAAGTGGAATTTGTAGGAGCTCTTCTATTAAAGTTTTAGACAGTGAAGCCTGGACACATCTCAAAGAAAGCAGTAGGAAGGGAAGAACTCCCCCGCTAGGCAGGAGCCGGATTGACTCCCGCTATTTCTGCAACGAAAAAGGCTACCTCCACGGCAGACTGCAGGGTTGTAGCCCCCAGAAGGACAGGAAAGAAGGGATCTGAAGGAACTGGTGGGCTGTGGGAGGAGTCATGGCCCCATGAACGGCCGCAGCGGTGATGCCAGCAGGTACCACTGTTCACATAGGAGACATCCCTGGGCCCACCAGCAACACAGGCAACAGAGCCACACAGCAAATACCAGGACATGAGCCCCATAAAGGATGAAATGTGACAAGGAAGACATTATTACTTTGCTGACAAAGGTCTTTAGAGTCAAAGCTTTCGTTTTTCCAGTAGTCATGTACACACGTGAGAGCTGGACAATAAAAAAGGCTGAACACCGAAGAACTGACGTCTTTGAATTGTGGTGCTAGAGAAGACTCTTGAGAGTCCCTTGGACAGCATGGAGATCACACTAGTCAATCCTAAAGGAAGTCAGTCCTGAATATTTATTGGAAGGACTGATGCCAAAGCTGAAGCTCCGATACTTTGGCCACCTGATGCGAAGAGCTGACTCATTGGAAAAGACCCTGATGTTAGGAAAGATTGAAGGCAGGAGGAGAAGGAACCGACAGAAGATGAGAGGGCTGGATGACATCACTGACTTAATGGACGCGAGTTTGAGTAAACCCTGGGAGATGGTGAAAGACAGGGAAGCCTGGTATGCTGCAGTTCATGAGGTTGCAAAAGTCGGACACGACAGAGCAACTGAACAACAAAAAGACATTATGAATTCTAATATTCCTACTGAATGAATTTTTATAAACATAAGGCATTTAGCTCAGGCCCTGAGATACAGTAAGTAGTTTGAGGTAGAAGCCGATTTACTGTGATAAACCCACTTTCGCTATATTGGGAAGGTTCATTTGCACTTTTTGGTTTCTCCCAATCTTAATTCATTGATGAGAAGAACCACAAATGGTAAAGAAGGAAACAAACAAACAAAAAAATATCACACATTGAGGCACTAATACATTAGAGGGAGGTATTAATAGAAAGTGTTTTGTCATTGGCTTGCAGGGCTCTGGGAGTCCCATCAGAAAGCTTCTAGCTACTCCTCCAAGGCTCAGGCTATATATACTCAGAAACAGTGGCACACTATGCTGTAATTGAAAAATCAAGGAAGATTAGCCTTAACTTTTCTTAATTAAAGTAATCATTATGATACCCAGACCATGAAGAAGGCAGGTCGCCTTCTCCCCAGAATATGCTAGCATTAAAGAAAGAGAATGGGATTTAATGAGGTCTACTGCACTTGATCCAATTAAGTCCTCAGTCTCCTGTCTCTCAGCCTCAGCTTGGCCTGTGCTGCTCATAAATAGTTGCCGGGATTTGCTCAGTGACAAGGCCACTGTAGGAAATGGGTTTCTTGCCCTCACTGCATATTATGATTGACAGCATAATCTGCAAGAATCTTGTGGTGTCAGGAATGCCATGATGTATGTGAGATTTCTATATTGCCTCCCAGTCTTGCCTTAATTGTGATAAAGTAGCGGGAGTTACAGTTATTGAGGTGAAAAACTCTGCAGGATGGGATTGACTCTTACTTAATATTTAGAAATGTTTCAGAGCGCATTGCAGTTTGAAAGGGTTAGAATTGTTTTGTAAACTTTTGTTTCAGGTGTGTTTGTGTTGTGTATGTGCACATGTGCACATACATGTTAGGGAATCATGTAAAATCTATATTTCACTGTGTATCAAAGTTGAAAAATAGTTACGAAACACTGTCCCATCTGATCTGCATCACTCATTCTTAACATTTGTGTATAAAGATTTTCAAAAATCTAAGGAAAATCATGAAGCTATTTTTGAGAAAATACACATATTAAAAACATTGCAAAAAGTTTCATGTAGTGTTTGGACTCCTTAGTAAATATCCATAACATATGCCAAATCTTTTTTTTTTGTAATTAATGGATATCTAGTGAGTTATTGCCTTTGCATGAAAAAGGTTGAGAAGGTAATGAAATCTCTCTTTAATACACACACAGACTCACATATACACACATACATACATCCTAGAACAGAGGACAAGAATCCCATAAATGAAGTGCAATGTGGGGGAATAAATGTTATTACCCCTATTTTATAGGAGAATAAGTTAATGACTATACAATGCCTGCAACACAGTAGTTGTTCCTTAGTAAATACTATAAATTAGATGAAATATTCAACCTACTTATTTTAGATATATAAGTCAATACTTAGCAACTTGTATTAAAATTAGTCATAATTATGACAAAACTTTAATGTACAGGTGAGTTTTCAGTGAGTAAATTATATTTTCTGTAGAGAATCTATTCACAAAAAGTAAATATTTGATTTGCATGAAGCACAGTGTTTTGTGTTCCTTCCCTCACTTTACTTATTATTTTAAAGGAGAATGTAAAACATTCTTCTTAAGCAAAAGTGATTTCTTCTGAGGAATGTTTGGACATGGTATATATGTTGTTTTTCAAATCTATAACCAAGCTTGACACAATCTTGGCTTTACTTATATAACACATTGTATTGTGGTTTTTATATGGTTTTCACTCAAAATTAGCTTAAGACATCACCATGAACAGAATTTCACCTGAGCCAAAACGATCTTGGCAAAGCCTTTCAAATTATGCAGTATGCACGTGTTTTCAAATAGAGAAATTGAACTTCTGAATGAAATTCATAGTGCAAGTATAACATTTTAAGGTACTACTAAGATACCTAAGGAAAAAAATGCATGGCAAGATGAATGGAAGAGTCAAAAACAGGTGGATTGATAGACATAAAAAGCTTTCTCCTTTCTGAATGTGTTCTTCAGAACTCATTTTTATTTTTCCCACATCCCCCACTGCACTGATGAATTATCTGTTCACTGAATCTCTTCATCCCTTTGACATTTGGCTTTATGACAACTTTGGGTCTTGCAACAGAACACCAGTCCTTATTGTCTGGAAGACATTTCAGAAGGCACTAACATTTATTGAGTCTATGCAGTGCTGTTGTAAGAGCTTTACAGATAGCATGTCATTTAATCCTTATAGAAATTCTCTGAAGTATTATCGTCTTTCTGATGCTGATGTCTCTAAAACTTGTTTTACTGTGATTCCAACTCACCTTCTTCCTAAAATAGTGTTTCTGACATTAGAATGAAGACATCTTCCCTGGGCATGTTGAAATTTGAAAGTGGAGCCCTGAGGTTGGTGTAAACAAACTCCCCAGGTAATTCTGCTAAAAGTGGTCCAGGGACCACAGTTTAAGAAACTCTATTTTGATGTTTATAGATATCGCTTAAGAATCTTTGTTATTTGTCAAAATGATGCCTGTGTTTGACCTGTCAGTTTGTTTTTTTTTTATGTTGTGGGTGGTTCAGAGCTTAATTTAAAATGATTAAAATGAAGCAATCCCCTTACCTAAAATAAAATTTTAAAATAGAATATCTGCCTTGAAATTTGCCTTTAAATATAAACGAGGCTGCAAATGTTTATTTTTATCAACTCTTCAGAAAGCCAAACTTCCTTTATATCTTTCCTTTTCCTTTGAGTCATTCACCAGATTCTAGTGCTAGTAACCTCTCCAGATGCAGTGTGCTTCACTGATGCCAATATAAGCAGGGCTAAAAGGAAATCTCCTTAATTTCTGACAATTTTCATTAGGTGTATTATTGGCAGGCTACATAGGAACTGGATGAGTAACATTCAGCAAATCCATTTGCCTTGCAGTGCATAGTATAACATATTTCTGATTTGGAAGAGATAAACTGGCATTTCCAGAAAAAGCATGCTTTTCCCCTCACTTAGTGTTGATCACAATGCACAACGGCATGTGCAGTGTGGCGCTGTACGATGCCTTCATCTCGCATCCCTCATAATGTCATACTATATTCTATCCCAGGTTATAGAATATATATTATATACTATAGTACTATATTCTATAATATAGCACTATATTCTATACCAGGTATAGAATTATACCTGGTATAGATATTTTCTAGAATATAGAATTATTTTATGCCATGATATAGACTTATTTTATGCCATGATGTCATCATGGGAATGGTTGGAGAACTGCAGTCTGCAGGGCATTAAAGTTTGTAGATTTCTTACCTTGGTGACTATGAGGGTTACAGTGACATGACTTTCATCAACACTGACACATTTTGGGCTGTGTGGATAGAAGGATGGTGCTCAGATCACAGGAAGAAATCGCTCAAAGAAAATAGGAGACACTATAGCTATGTTTGAATACAACAGTTTGGACACCATGGAAGTCATTAAAGTGGTATTTTTATTGCAGCATAACCTGACACATACCAAGGCTCATGCTTTCTTTATTTTACTATTCTACGTCTCTTCTTCCTTTCAGATATTAGGATAGGATGATACTTGTGGTCAAATCCTCTTTGAAGTTAGGCAGGGCCATGTGACTTGCTTTAGCATATTAGCAAAAAATGTGTGTGTGTGTGTTGGGTGTATTTTTACCTGTCATTACCAGAGAGGAAGATTTTCAATTTGTTAAACTATACTTGATTTACTACGTTGTGTTAAATTCAGGTGTACAGCTCCAGATTCTTCTCCATTATAGGTTATTATATTGAATATAATTTTGTGTGCTTTACTATAAATCCTTTTTGTTTATTTTATATATAGTGATGTGTATCTTTTAATCTGTATCCTTCTCACTTCACTTTTCTCTTTGGTACCCACAAGTTTGTTTTCTATGTCTGTGAATCTGTTTCTGTTTAGTAAATAAGTTGATTTGTATTGTTTTTTCGATGCTGCAATAAATCATATCATATATTTGTCTTTCTCTGCCTGACTTACTTCCTGTAGTATGATAATACCTGGATCCATGTATGTTTCTGAAAATGGTGACGTTTCATTCTTTTTTTATGGCTAAATGTGTGTGTGTATATATATACACACACACCTGACTCCATGGAGAAGAATTTGAGCAAACTCCAAGAGATAGTGAAAGACAGGGAAGTATGGCATGCTATCGTCCCTGGGGTTGCGTAGAATTGGATACAACTTTGCAAATGAACATACCAATTCTTTATCTATTCTTCTGTCAATGGACATTTAGATTGCTTCCTTGTCTTCAGTCAGTTCAGTCACTCAGTCATGTCTAACTCTTTGCAACTCCATAGACAGCAACACACCAGGCCTCCCTGTCCATCACCAACTCCTGGAGTTGACTCAAATTCATGTCCATTGAGTCTGTGATGCCATCCAACCATCTCATCCTCTGTTATCCCCTTCTCCTCCCACCTTCAATCTTTCCCAGCATCAGGATCTTTACCAATGAGTCAGTTCTTCGCATTAGGTGGCCAAAGTATTAGAGTTTCAGCTTCAGCATCAGTCCTTCCAATAAATATTCAGGACTGATCTCCTTTAGGATGGACTGGTTGGATCTCCTTGCAGTCCAAGGGACTCTCAAGTGTCTTCTCCAACACCACAGTTCAAAAGCATCAATTCTTTGGTGCTCAGTTTTCATTATAGTCCAACTCTCACATCCATACATGACCACTGGAAAAACCATAGCTTTCACTAGATGGACCTGCGTTGGTAAAGTAACATCTCTGCTTTTTAATATGCTGTCTAGGTTGGTCATAGCTTTTTTTCCAAGGAGCAGTTCAGTTCAGTCATTTCAGTCACTCAGTCATGTCCGACTCTTTGCGACCCCATGAATCACAGCACGCCAGGCCTCCCTGTCCATCACAAGCTCCCAGAGTTCACTCAGACTCATGTCCATCCAGCCATCTCACCCTCTGTCATCCCCTTTTCCTTCTACCCCCAATCCCTCCCAGCATCAGGGTCTTTTCCAATAAATCAACTCTTTGCATGAGGTGGCCAAAGTATTGGAGTTTCAGCTTCAGCATCAGTCCTTCCAGTGAACACCCAGGAATGATCTCCTTTAGGATGGACTGATTGGATCTCCTTGCAGTCCAAAGGACTCTCAAGAGTCTTCTCCAACATCACAGTTCAAAAGCATCAGTTCTTCGATGCTCAGCTTTCTTCACAGTCCAATTCTCACATCCGTACATGACCACTGGAAAAACCATAGCCTTGACTAGATGGACCTTTGTTGGCAAAGTAATATCTCTGCTTTTCAATATGCTCTCTAGGTTGGCCATAGCTTTCCTTCCAAGGAGTTAGCGTCTCTTAATTTTATGGCTGCAATCACCATCTGCAGTGATTTTGGCGCCCCCCAAAATAAAGTCTGTCACTGTTTTCAATATTTCCCCATCTATATGCCATGAAGTGATGGGACCGGATGCCATCTTAGTTTTCTGAATGTTGAGTTTTAAGCCAACTTTTTCACTCACCGCTTTCACTTTCATCAAGAGGCTCTTTAGTTCTTCTTTGCTTTCTACTATAAGTGTGGTATCATCTGCATATCTGAGGTTATTGATTTTTCTACCAGCAATCTTAATTTCAGCTTTTGCTTCATCCAGTCCAGGATTTCTCATGATGTACTCTGCATATAAGAAATAAGCAGGATGACCATGTACAGCCTTGATGTACTCCTTTCCCGATTTGAAACCAGTTTGTTGTTCCATGTTCAGTCCTAACAGTTGCTTCTTGACCTGCGTACAGATTTCTCAGGAGGCAAGTCAGGTGGTCTGGTATTCCCATCTGTTTCAGAATTTTCCACAGTTTGTTGTGATCCACACAGTCAAAGGCTTTGGCATAGTCAATAAAGTAGAAGTAGATGTTTTTCTGGAACACTCTTGCTTTTTCGATGATCCAATGGATGTTGGTAATTTGATCTCTGGTTTCTCTGCCTTTTCTAAATTCAGCTTGAACATTTGGAAGTTCATGGTTCATGTACTGCTGAAGCCTGGCTTGGAGAATTTTGAGCATTACTTTGCTAGCATGTGAGATGAGTGCAGTTGTGAAGTAGTTTGAGCATTCTTTGGCATTGCCTTTCTTTGGGATTGGAATGAAAACTGACCTTTTCCAGTCCTGTGGCCACTGCTGAGTTTTCCAAATTTGCTGGCATATTGAGTGCAGCACTTTCACAGCATCATCTTTCAGGATTTGAATTACCTCAACTGGAATTCCATCACCTCCACTAGCTGTGTTGTAGTGATGCTTCTTAAGTCCCACTTGACTTCACATTCCAGGATGTCTGACTCTAGGTGAATGAGCACACCACTGTGCTTATCTGGGTTATGAAGATCTTTTTTTGTATAGAAGTGTGTATTCTTGCCACCTCTTCTTAGTATCTTCTGCTTCTGTTAGGTCCATACCACTTCTGTCCTTTATTGAGCCCATATTTGCATGAAATATTCCCTTGGTATCTCTAATTTTCTTGAAGAGATCTCTAGTCTTTCCCATTCTCTTTGTTTTCCTCTATTTCTTTGCATTGATCGCTGAGGAAGGCTTTCTTATCTCTCCTTGCTATTCTTTGGAGCTCTGCATTCAGATGGGTATATCTTTTTCTTGACTTTCTACATTTTCATTCCAGTCTCTTATAATGAAAAAGACATCTTTTTGGGGGTGTTAGTTCTAGAAGGTCTTGTATGTCTTCATAGAACTGTTCAACTTCAGTTTCTTCAGCATTACTGGTCAGGGGATAAACTTGGATTTCTATGGTATTGAATGGTTTGCCTTGGAAACAAACAGAGATCATTCTGTAATTTTTGAGATTGCATCTCAGTACTGTATTTTGGACTCTTTTGGTGACTATGATGGCTACTCCATTTCTTCTAAGGGATACTTGCCCACAGTAGTAGATATAATAGGTCATCTGAGTTAAATGCACCCATTCCAGTCCATTTTAATTCCTAAAATGCCGATATTCACTCTTGCCATCTCCTGTTTGACCACTTCTAATATATCTTGATTCATGGACCTAACATTCCAGGTTCCTATGCAGTATTGCTGTTTAGAGCTTTGGACTTGACTTCCATTACCAATCACATCTACAACTGGGTGTTGTTTTTGGTTTGGCTTCGTCTCTTCATTCTTTCTGGAGTTATGTCTCCACTGATCTCCAGTAGCATATTGGGCACCTACTGGCATGGGGAATTCATTTCAGTGTCCTATCTTTTTCCCTTTTCATACTGTTCATGGGGTTCTCAACACAAGAATATTGAAGTGGTTTGCTATTCCCTTCTCCAGTGAATCACATTTTGTCAGAACTCTCCACCATAACCCATCCATCTTGGGTGGCTCTACATGGCATGGTTCATAGTTTCATTGAGTTAGACAAGGCTGTGGTCCATGTGATCAGATGGGTTAGTTTTCTGTGATTGTGGTTTGGCTTGGCTAAACCATGTCTTGGCTACTGTAAATAGTGCTGCAGTGAATATTGGGGTGCACATATCTTTTTGAATTAGAGTTTTCATCTTTTCAGCATATATGCCCAGGAGTAGGATTGCTGGATCATACGGCAGCTCTATTTTCAGTTTTTTAAGGAGCATCCATACTGTTTTCCATAGTGTCTGTACCCATTTACTGTCCCATCAACGGTGCAGAAGAGTTCTAAGGAGGAAGTTTTAAATACCAATGCAAAGCTCAGCTTTGCCGCTTTCTACCTGCCCATTGACTGTGGAAGTAAGTGTTCAACTAGAATATTCTGAATCTCTTCAGTGAATAGTTATGATGATCAAACCCACTTTGAACTCACACTGGACATAGAATCCAGTTTTAAAAAATACATGTCAATGTGTTGAGCAACTGAGATTTGGTAGGTGGAAATTATACTGCAGCATAATCTGACATATGATTTACACCCATGTATTATATATCTTTCCTAATCATGATAATTTTCATGTGGGGTTCTGCTGGGCAGATGTATCCAGTTATTTGGATACATCTAAGGATTTGATGTCTGGTATTTAGATTAGTGAAAGTTTGGAGTCTATACCACAGGAGGAACTATTGAAGCATTGAGGGATATTTAGCTTGGAGAAAAGGCTTATGGGAAACTTGATAAGGGATTTAAACTCATAATGTCCCACCAAATAAAGAAAAAAAGTAGCGCATTAAAATGTATTTTTTAAGTTTGCTTAGGGCAGACCTAGACAAATTAGTAGTGTTTATAAATATATAAGGGAGAAGGCAATGGCACTCCACTCCAGTACTCTTGCCTGGAAAATCCCATGGATGGAGGAGCCTGGTAGGCTGCAGTCCATGGGGTCGCTAAGAGTCGGACACGACTGAGTGACTTCACTTTCACTTTTCAGTTTCATGCATTGGAGAGAGAAGGAAATGGCAACCCACTCCAGTGTTCTTGCCTGGAGAATCCCAGGGACGGCGGGGCCTGGTGGGCTGCCGTCTATGGGGTCGCACAGAGTCAGACATGACTGAAGCAACTTAGAAGCAGCAGCATAAATATATAAACTCAAAATAATGTTCCTAATAATTACAGATGTCAAAAATCACAGTAGAGTATCTTATAGTATCTTGAGCTTCTCATCAGAGGTGTAATTAGGGAAGTATTGTACAACCATGACTCATAGAAATGGTTTAAAATAAAGGTTAGGTGTGTGGGCTCTGAAATGGCTGGGTACAATAGCAGGCTAAACCATTTACTAGATGAATGATCTTGGACTAATTATGGGAGTTATATGAAGGAAATCAAGTGAAATATTGAGAACAATGGCACCAGGTAAATCATTGAGCAGTTAGTGATTGTTATTGCAGTGTTTCAAAGTGAATCCATAGATTTTAGATTGGTTAAGAGATAGATAAATTCTATATTTTCTTTGCATCCAAGAAACAACTTTTTGTCTCTTAAATAAATATGTCATATAGTAGTTGTAGAAACTAAAGTTTCTCATTGATCTCTCATGTTGGGCAATCAGTCTAAAAAATGTTGCCATGAGCTTTATAATTGTGTCAAATTGGAAGGATTATTTACAGTAAAACAGGGTGTGCCTGGACTTCTGTTTCTGTGTTGGAAGATTTCTGAAATGACTCTGCACGATTTCCAACCTTAATCCTAGAGACTCTGAACATGTCCTCTTTTCTCATCGTTACCTTGTGATTTTTTTTTAATTCATAGCAAAAGGTACTTTGCTGGTGTAGTTAAAATTACTAATCAGTTGACCTTAAGACAGGGAGGTGATCAGGGTAGATCTAGCAAAATTGTAGGAGCCCTTTTAAAGCAGAGAGTTTTCTTTGGCTAATTGTAGATGGGAAAGGCAGAATTTCAAAGTGTGAGGAAGATTCTACATGAGGGCTCTTGCTGTTTGTTTTGAAATGTTGAAGGGCCTGAGAGAAGTCCCAAACAAGAAACAGTGTTTATAGCCTCTAGAATATGAGTTGCTTAAGAGAGGCGAAAGGGAGACTCATTCCTACTAACACACAAAACTGAATTCTCTCAATGACCTAATGTGTTTGGAAATAAATATTCCCTAGAACTTTAGATTTGAACATAGTTAGCTGATACTTTGAGTGTGATACTCTGAGCAGAAAACCAGATTTAGTTACGCTAGACTTCTGACATAAGGAGAATGTGAGATAGTAAATGAATTTTGTTTAAGCTTCTAAGTTTGCCTTGATTTGTTATGAAACAATAATAGAAAACCAATACAGTTTATGAAAAGGTATAAGGGTGTTGAACTGATTTGACCAAAAATTCATTTTTCATACAACAAAAGTTAACTGCACCCCTTGGTTTGGCAAATGTGTGTACAGCTGATGAAAAGGCTTAGTGTAATGAACTATAGATGTCTACTTAGACAGAAATGGAAATCCCCTTTCTATCAGAAGGATTTTTCACAGAATTGGGAGTGATTCGCCATCTGAAAAGACCTTGACCCTTTGACTGTGAGCTGCTGAACTACTTTTCACAAGATTTGTTCTATCACTGAAGCTTTCCTTTCTTTTATGTCTTTCACATGTAGACCACGATCCCCCAAATTGTACTTAAGGTTTGTTGTAAATCTAAAATATGAGGAACCTTTCATAGGAAACATCTATTATTTAAAACAAAACCGCTATTTAAGGCTATAAAGATGCATTTTTTTTAAAGAATGTTAGTCAGAAGTAGCTATGTGAAGTGAAATTGGTGTTCTCTATTGATACCTGTAGTAAACCTGATAAATAAAAAGATGGACTACTACCATCAAAATTATATACTTTTTTACATACTTTTAAATCTTGAAAAATGAAAGTTTCTAATTAAAATTTCATCAGCACTGACAGTGTGTAGGCTGTATTTAAATTCATTTGGTTTGTCAATTAAAAGGATGCATGATGTGAGAGCTGTGTGTTGGATTTTGTTGGGGACGAAATGAGGACTGCAGCTTGGGAGACAGAAGCTCAGATAGTTGAGAGACTGCTCCAAAGAGATAACGGGGAGAGGTCAATATGTATGAATTTGGTGAAGGGGGAGTTTGATGCAAATACTTAACTTCACAAGAGGTTTTCTGCTAGTCATGAGGGGCTGATGTCATCATGAAGAGATTCAGTGCTTTTCTAGATTTGAGGGGGCTTCTCTCATAGCTCAGCTGGTAAAGAATCCACCTGCAACCCAGGAGACCCCAGTTTGATTCCTGGGTCAGGAAGATCCACTGGAGAAGGGATAGGCTACTCACTCCGGTATTCTTGGGCTTTCCTTGTGGCTCAGCTGATAAAGAATCTGCCTGCAATGTGGGAGACCTGGGTTGAGAAGATGCCCTGGAGAAGGGAAAGACTATACCCACTCCTGCATTCTGGCCTGGAGAATTCCATGGACTGTATAGTCAATGGGGAAGCAAAGAGTCAGACATGATTGAGTGACTTTCACTTTCACTTTAGATATGAGGAGATGCAAAGATTGGGATCCTGGAAACCAGTTCTTGGAAAATATCTGACTGTCTAAAGATTTATTCCACCAGTTTCCCTGGAGCACAGAGTACCTCACTCTTCCCTGAATTTCCTTCAAGGGGTGTCAGCAGCTGCAGTAGCACAGGCGGATGGTAAATGCCCTTGTTATTGTTGTTGTTCCATCTCTATGCTATGCTAAGTCACTTCAGTCGTGTCCGACTCTGTGTAACCCCATAGATGGCAGCCCACCAGGCTTCCCCATCCATGGGATTCTCCAGACAAGAACACTGGAGTGGGTTGCCATTTCCTTCTCCAATGCATGAAAGTGAAAAGTGAAAGTGAAGTCGCTCAGTCGTGTCCGACCCTCAGGGACCCCATGGACTGCAGCCCACCAGGCTCCTCCATCCATGGGATTTTCCAGGCAAGAGTACTGGAGTGGGGTGCCATTGCCTTCTCCGGTTCCATCTCTGGCAAGTACCGATTTGTAGTTGACAGGCTTGTGTTGAAATATGGACTGTGCCAGTAAAGCATTCTGGGAAAACCACTTTCTTTCAACCAAGAAGACCCCTTAAAGTCTAGCTACATGAATGCCTAATTTGATAGATATGAAAAGTAACACAAGTATGAATTAATTTGTCAAAAGTGACTTCATAGCAGATTTAAACTTAGAATTTTCATTTCTTTTAGAGTTATTTCTCTTACAAAGCATTGTGTGTGTGTGTGTGTGTTTAACTCAGATGTTCTGGTGACACTACTTAGTTGAAAACCTTTTCTCTTCTCATTCGGAGACAGTGATTTGCCTGGTTTATAGATAAAGCCATTTGGCATTATGTGGCATTAGGCTCTCACAGAAGTCCTTTATGTGTTGCTAGTCATTTATTTGGGATAAATTCATAGGAGCTGACTTGCTCATCTGGTAAAGAATCTGCCTGCAATGCAGGAGAACTGGGTTTGATCCCTGGGTTGGGAAGATCCCCTGGAGAAAGGAAAGGTTACCCACTCCAGTACAGGAGTGAGTGACTTTCAAAATACTAGCATTTTGTTTAAGGCTTTTGATGGGTGAGGGCCTAATTTGTCTTCCAGCAAGATTGTATCAGCTTACAGTTTGTGAGATTCCTAATCACTTAAAATTCAGCAAAGCAATTTTATGTTCTTCATGTTTTCCTATGTCATCAAAAACCTTCACTGCTTATTGTGTTGCTTAGTCTTATTTCTGCTATATCCTTTGTGTTTGACAACTGATGGGTCCTTAATAATATTTGCAGAATGGTGATAATACCAATACAAATAAAATGAAAATAAGCACATTGTTATAAAAGGAACAGATTATGGAAGAATATGGGCAGAGCCACTGATGAAGATTAACTTGAGTGTGGAATATAGCTGTGAGTAGAGGAGCTGGGGACTTAAGTAGTGTGATGTTTTAAATTTCTTCTCAAACCATTTCTGTATTAGTTACATTTTTTTCAGTGAGTTAATTTGAAAAGTTATTCTTTGGGAAATATTGTGACAATGAAGTAGAAGGGAAAGAAAATTCCATATACTATATTCAAGACTTGTTAAACTGCATGTGAGTGTGTGCTAAATCGTTTCAGTTGTCTATGACTCTTTGCAACTCTCTGGACTTGTAGCCCGCCAGGCTTCTCTGTCCATGGAATTCCCCAGACAAGAATACTGGAGGTGGTTTGCCATGCCCTTCTCCAGGGATCTTCCTGACCCAGGGATCGAACCTGCGTCTCTTACATTTCCTGCATTGACAGGCAAGTTTTTTTTTTTTTTACCATGAAGCCACCTATGATTAACATGCTTAATTTCATTTTAATTTCCACTAAGCATTTGAAATAGATAATATTCTTCTCCATTTTGAAGATGAGACAGCAGTGGCTGAGCAAGGTTAAATGACTTCTTCCAAGTCAAAGAGCTATGCAGCAAGGCCACTGCAGGTGAACTCAGGTTTGCCAGATCTAGACTAATTTGCAGCGAATCTGGGAGTTGGATACAGAAACCTGTGTTCTTTCTCCAGTGCTAAGCTGTCTATCAGGAGGGCGGTGAGCTGACTTCTGAGATCAAGATGTCTGCCTACAGAAAAGGGAACTGTTGGCTTCTTTGCAGAATCCCAGTTCTGAAGTTAATGAGTTCGAGTGTCTGGGAGAACGGGCTTCCCACAAGGTCACACAACGGGAGTCAGTGATTTCTGACTCTGCATATCCACTTTAGTTCCTTGCCAATTCTCTGGAAGCAGCCTTGTGGTTTCATTTACTGACAAGGACAAACTCCAGAATCTGATTTCAAGTGAATGAATGAGGATGAAAAAAAAAAAAAAAAAGGAGTGGTGATGAAGTCTTGTATACAGTGGCTGCTGCCTTTCAAGTATGAAAGTAACTACTTGCTTTCTTTTCTGAAAAGCAGTAGCTTTTCTTCTTACAGTAGAAAGTTGTGGCGATACAGTGATGGATATTTAGCCAAGTATATTTCTGATGGGAAATTAAGGGAATAGAAGACAATAGCTCTAAATATAAGGAGTGCTTCAAGATGAACCAGCATGTAAAATCCATAATTCACAATCCGATGGAACTGAAATTTCAAGAAACGAGACTTGAAATTCTTAACATAAACTGTTTGATTCCTGGAGATAATATATCAAAATAGAGGTAATAAAAAGAAATCACACAAATTATCCTAACATTTGCATTTTAAAATACTGAAATATTTGTGTCAGTTACTCTTGCATTGGACAATAAAAAGAATGTGTCAACTCTCATAATGAGAAAGTCCAAAAATAGGGTGGGCTTCATGTCTAATCGATTTAATCAACCATACCCTAGCATTTCTTTCTGCCTATGTTCTCTGTCATTCAGAGATCCTTCATCATTCTGGGACTATCTGCCCTCGTAGGTGAAGAATTTCCATTACCTACAGAAAGTGATATAGATTTTGAGATTGTCTTATGTCACATATATACTCCTGAGCTGATTACTCTTGCCAGGGACATTCCCCTGCAGCTGAATATGAGGTCCATTGACTCTGAAAATCCTAGGTTCTGAAACGTACAAGATATTATTTAAGGGAAAAAAGGAAATCATTTCTGGGTAGGGATTCAAAAAATGATAGCTCAAAATAAATATATTAAAACAAATGTATCTTAATAGTATAGTTTACAAAGAACATCCAACTCCAATGAAAGACTTGTTTATCGAGCTCTTACACAGTGTAACAGTGTAAAAACACAGTATATAAACACATGTAGAGGAATTTTCTTTATATATTATGATTGCTTGCTAAGGATGTTTACTTCCTTATTTCAGCCATCTCTTTCTGTTTAACAAATTAACTCAACCCCAAATGGTTTAAACCAACAATAGACATTCATTATCTTCCATGTTTGTGTGTAAGCAATTAGGGCAGCTTAGATGTGCAGTTGTGGCTGGGGAGATTCTCAGGAAGTTGCCCTCAGCAATTTGGTTAGGGTTGCATTCATCTGAAGTCTTGACTTCGGTTGGAATATCTACATGAGTAATGGCTCACTCACATGGTTGGCTTGACTAGAGTTGAAGAATCCACTTCTGTGGTGACTTACTGATATGGCCGATGAATTGCTGTTGTTGACTGACAGGTAGCTAACTCTCCCAGAGCGTTATTTCCTGGATCTACTTACGTTGCCTCCGAACAAGGCAGCTAACTTTCATCAAAGCATGCAATTCAAATAAGCAAAGGGAAGTGGCAATGTCTTTTATGACCAAATCTCCTAAATGGCCCACAGTCACTTTTGTAATGTTCTATTGGTTATACTGGGCTTCCCTGGTGGTTCAGATGGTAAAATGTCTGTCTGCAATGCAGGAGATCTGGGTTGGGAAGATCCCCTGGAGAAGGAAATGGCAGCCCACTCCAGTATTCTTGCCTGGAAAATCCCATGGATGGCAGAGCCTGGTAGGCTACTGTCCATGGGGTCGCAAAGAGTCAGACATGACTGAGCAAAGGGAAGAAGATTGGTTATACTAGTCTATCCTATTTGTTACCGAAGGTATCCATTCAAGGCCTTGAGCCAGGACTTGAGGATCTTTGGAGGCTGTTTTAGAGACTAAAAACCAAATATATCAATAAATACTGCTCTCCCCAAATTAGAGGTGAAGAAGAAAAAAAAAGCTCAGGTGCTAAGGAGAAATGATAATCTCAGTGTGCAATGTTTTCACCACTGAACTCATGGAGCCAGCACCATTTACTTCAAAGACTGGTATTCTCCTGTTAGAAATTCCCATTTCACCTTCCACAAAATTGACAAGATATGTGGAACAACTATAAGTGGTCTTAGTTTATACATGATGAAATCCTATTGGTTAAATGAGTTGCCTAAGATCATTCTTATTTTGGCAAACTGGACAAAGGTGAACATCTGGACATGCATGAAGTAGTTTAAAATGTCTTTGCAGTGATGTTCCAAGAAAGTTAAAATCCAGCTAGACATATACTACCACTTATTTTTTATCTTTTATCATAGTTTTTATACAAATATCTCAAAGGTGTCTCTCAAGCTTAATTGCAGTGTTGAGTCTCTTTATAATGGTACAAAAGAGTAGTATATTATACAGTTTATTATTTTAAAAATTGGCATTATAATCTCAACATAGAGGAGTCATTGTAAACTTCAGTGTTTTCGTGTATATATATATATATAATTATATATTTATATAACTATATATAGAGTAACATAACTCTTTCCTTAGAAATATATATGTATATCAGTTCAGTTCAGTCTTTCAGTCGTGTCCGACTCTTTGCGACCCCATGAATCTCAGCACGCCAGGCCTCCCTGTCCATCATCAACTCCCAGAGTATACCCAGACTCATGTCCATTGAGGCAGTGATGCCATCCAGCCATGTCATCCTCTGTCGTCCCCTTCTCCTCCTGTCCCTAATCCCTCCCAGCATGGTGGTCTTTTCCAATGAGTCAACTCTTCGCCTGAGGTGACCAAAGTACTGGAGTTTCAGTACTTTAGCATCAGTCCTACCAATGAACACCCAGGACTGATCTTCTTTAGTATGGACTGGTTGGATCTCCTTGCAGACTCCCAAGAGTCCTCTCCAACACCACAGTTCAAAAGCATCAATTCTTCGGCACTCAGCCTTCTTCACAGTCCAACTCTCACATCCATACATGACCACTGGAAGTATATATGTGCACACAAAACAAGTACTGTTCCTAGAATGTGAAGTATTCAATAAATATATTATTATAATCATTATTTTACTATTACCTTATAGTCTAAATTTAACTATATATTTAACTATATTTAGTTATATATTTAACTATATATTTAATATATATATAAACTAGTTTATATATAAACTAAATTTTAAGCATTCAAACAAGGGAGAGTTTAGAAATCTGTCTCTAGAGTTAACAGGATAAATTTAGCATTAACCCCATCTCTTTATTTCATTTATTGTATATTTTAAACATTTACTTCTCCTGTCACTGCTCCTACGCACAACCAATTCCCATGGATTTGGAGCTTCAAAGAAGGAAGCAGTATTTAATAAGCCTGTAATGTCTCCACAGACCAATCTCCCTACAAACTTTTGTATAGTTGAAAGACAGTTGAGGAAAGAAAATGTTTTTATGTGAAGAAATTAGATGATGTGATAGTTTCTAGCTAATGATGGCATTGACAGAAAAAAATTTCTAGCACCTATTTAGAGGTGGGAGAATCACCCTCAAACTTAACAGACTACTGATCAATTTTTTAAGCACGTGGTAAGAACTGTTTGGATTATAGAATGCATCTCAAATAAATCATTTTAAATTAGTTGATTTGTGTTCTTTAACTTGTAAGTTGAAAAGATCATGAGTCAAAAATGCAGTTTTACACCTAACTTGCCAGATGTCAAAGCTTAGCCTAGCCTGCCTTAAACATGCTCAGAACACTTACATTAGCCTACACTTAGGCAAAATCATCTAACACCAACCTATTTAATAATGGTGTAATGTTATTGTAGTTTAATTGCATACTGAAAGTGAAAATCAGGATGGTTGTCTGGACGTGGGGTATCAATCGGTTGTTTACCTTTATGATCACATGGCTGACTGGAAGCTGTGGCTTGCTGCCACTGCCCAGCATCAGGAGAGAGTATTGTTGGAGAAACCACATAATGCTTGCAGAAAAGAGCAAAATCCAGAATTCAAAGTGCAGAAGTATGGTTTCTGTTGAATAATACGTATTACTTTTGCAGCATGATTAAATATGAAACATGGTAAGTGGCATATTAAAAAGCAGAGACATTACTTTGCAGACAAAGGTCCAAATAGTTAAAGCTATGTTCTTTCCAGTAGTCATGTATGAAAGTGAGAGTTAGACTATAAATAAAGCTGAGCACTGAAGAATTGATGCTTTTGAACTGTGGTGTTGGAGAAGACTCTTGAGAGTCTCTTGGACTGCAAGGAGATCAAATCAGTCAATCCTAAAGGAAATCAACCCTGAATATTCATTGAAAGGACTGATGCTGATGCTCCAATACTTTGGCCACCTGATGTGAAGAGCCGACTTATTGGAAAAGACACTGATTCTGGGAAAGACTGAAGGCAAAAAGAGAAGAGTGGCAGAGGATGAGATGGTTAGATAACATCACTGACTCAGTGAACGTGAATCTGAGCCAACTTCGGGAGATCATGGAGGGCAGGAAGCCTGGCATGCTGCAGTCCATGGGGTCTCAAAGAGTTGTACAGGATTTAGCAAATGAAGAACAACAGAAGTGGAACTGTGAAAAGTTGGGAACTGTTTGTATTAGAGAATTAAAGTCCATCTATTAATAATAGTAATAACATTAATAGTAACATTAATAGGACCAAGTAAGCCTCTTTAGCTATGCTTTATACTTGAGTTTGTCTTAAGCACTATCACTGAATTGCTATGGCCGTGTTCATGAGCTCTCTTGGAAATGGCAGACAAAGTGTATCTAGCAATATTCAACATACAATTTGTGTTCCTTGCTGTCAGGGTGCTGATCTGGCTCAGGTGTCCATCCTCCAGCACGCTCAGAGTGGTAACCACAGTGTTAAACCAAATATCATGGTTTATTTTCCTTGCTGGTGTTATGACATCTAGTGGGAACGTTTTTTATTTGCTGCACATTGTTGTTTGCTGGATATGCCCATTGCAGCCTTAAGAAAACAGCATTGACATGTGAAAGAGGGCTCAGTGCAAAGATAGAAAACTCCCTTTTCCCTGAGTGCGCTTCAGAAATTCTGAATATAATCAATCCTGGAAGTGGCATGCTGTCAGTTGGATGAACTGAAGGATAGAGGTTTGTGTATCTGTGATTCCTGAAACATACTTATCTAGAGCCCCCAGCGTATTCTCTGGTGTTATTGCTAAAGCTCTATAAGGTCAGAAAGGGAGGTCAAGTTAATTACTGCCTTTATCCATCGGATGGCATCACTGACTCAATGGACATGAGTCTGAACAAACTTTGAGAGATCATGAAGGACAGAGAAGCCTGGTGTGCTGCAGTTCATGGGATCGCGGAGTCAGACACAACTTAGCGACTAAACAACAATCCTGATGTATAAGCTCAGAACCTTTGCAAACTGCCCTCAAAATGGGCTTGGCATGAGGAAGGCCAGGCAACTTGAGATGTTTGATATGGACTCAGATCAAAGAACGTGTCCCAGAGGTACTTAAAAGAAGAAAAGAAAACCCAATTCAGGTTCTTTTTTGAGAAATATAAATGTGGGGCCCAAAGCTGCTATATCTAAGGAAACCCAGTAGGTCTCTTTCTTGCTACTTAAGAACACTGCTCCCCATCCCAAATTTGGGAGAACTGGGGTCCAAAGAGACTGTGGAAGTCATGAGTCAGTGTCCTATTTCATGTTTCGGTTTGTGCAGATGTACATATTTCTATCATGTTCTTGACTTTATGAGGGACAGAAACTTGTACAATGAACACATCTGGATGCAATAATAATGTATAACATTTATTGAACCAAGGTTAACAAATTATTCCAGGCACAGGCCTCATCAATTCATGTGTATATAACTCAAAATATGTACAGAGAAATGATAAGGACACTGTGGTTAGGCAGATTTCTCAAGATCACTACTATCGGCTTCATATTTATGAGTCCCCTCACCCCCTCAAACTCATATATTGAAACCTAATCTTCATTGTGACAGTATTTGGAGTTAGGGAATTAGGAAATGATTTGGTCCTGAAAGTGGGGCCCCTATGAATGGGATTAGTGCCCTTTGAAAAGAGACCCTCGAGACCTCCTTTGCTCCTTCTATCATGTGAAAACGCAGTGAGGTGAGAAGATTGCCATCTAGGAACTAGGAGGTGGGCTCTCACCAGACACCAAATCTGTTGTCTCCTTGACCTTGGACTTTCCAGTATCCACAGCTATGGGAAATAAAGTTGTGTTGTTTATAAGCTACCCAATATGTGGTTTTCTGTCATAGCAGTTCACATGGACTAAGACAGTCACACAGAGAGTAAGTAGCACATTGAGGATTCTACGGCAGTTTTCTCCATAATCTGAATCCCCAAACATTACTCTAGACTGGTAAATACCATATGGCAATGGCAACCCACTCCAGTACTCTTGCCTGGAAAATCCCATGGATGGAGGAGCCTGGTAGGCTGCAGTCCATGGGGTCGAGAAGAGTCGGATACGACTGAGTGACTTCACTTTCACTTTTCACTTTCATGCATTGGAGAAGGAAATGGCAACCCACTCCAGTGTTCTTGCCTGGAGAGTCCCAGGGACGGGGGAGCCTGGTGGGCTGCCACCTCTGGGGAAGCACAGAGTCGGGCACAACTGAAGTGACTTAGCAGTAGCACTGCACTATCATAAAACCGTTCCTTTGGCAGAGCTCATAGATCTGCAAAAGTTTAACACTTTTTATTCTTAGGAATATTTTTTGAAAGTCTCAGGAGTCTTGGAAGCTGGCTTTCAGACAGGGTGATTGGCAGAGTTTTAAAGGGTTTACGGATACATTGAACCATGTAAGAGATTTTAGATCTTAGGCAAAGGATATGACAAATATAGAAAACCCAAGAAAGAAACATAAGCAGACTTTGGATAGTTCCTAGACATTCACTTAGCCAAGAAAAGGGAAATGAAACAGGTCTTCTATATCGATAGGCATTCATCAACAAATTTTAAAGCTTTAGTTAGGAAGTGTGTCAGTCTTGAGTAGTGCCTGCCTCAATAGATAACCACCTTCTAATTCCAATATCTTCTTGAAACAGCCAAGATAATGTGGGATAATATCCCTAGGTGTACACTTCAATTAAGAAATGAAAAGCCATACTTTCAGCCCATCAAGAAAGAGGGAAATGTGGAGGTCGGCAACATGTGAGATCTACAACATATGACAGGAAGAATAAAAATCTTAAAAGCCTGCTTAGGATAACTCTTATAGTCTTATCTTATATGCTCTGTATTTGCTAATACAATTTAGCATCATTTAGTAAGTGATTTATTCTAGTTGGTAAAATAATGAGAAAGAATTGGATCACTGCCTCTACAAAGAATTTCTCTGAGTTTAGACAGGCGATTGAACTCATAATTGCCAAAATATATTCCCTGGTTAAGTCACCACAGAACGGCTAACTTTACGCTTGAGTTATTAATAATGTTTAAAAAGAATACAGAGCGTATATTTTATGCTCTAATTGAAAAATACAGAAAAGAAGGTAGACTTATCTTTATAGAAAGTTTATGTGATCGAGCTAAAACACATTAAGTAGCAAAGATCCTAAAACAATGTTTTGCCTTTTTTTTCTTCCTTTTTAACTTGTTCCCATTTGTTTCAATGAAATGATGGGGAAGCCTCAATGGCACTTTTGGTTTCTGCAAGAAGTGTGACATATCAAAACCAAAATGTTTACAATGTGAAATGAGTATGCAGCTCTCAGCCCCATTAGTTCTGAGGACTGATTCCTCAATTGATCATGCTTTCATTAGTCTTCAGAATCCCTCATCCAAACCAAAAAAAAAAAAAAAGGTTCCAAGCCATGGAATATCTTTTCTACCTGATGTTATAAGCAGATCCACAAACTGAACTAGAGAGAGCTGCTAGTCTCACATTATTTTCTGAGGACCGAGTTCCTTTGATTTCTTACTAGGACTGAATGGAAGCTAATGCTCAGTGCCCTGGTTACTCTTAGAAAGAGCACTCCTGAATTGTGCTTGTTCTGTGTTACATTGTCTCTTAAATTTATCTACAGCTGATCTCCAAAGTAAAAATATATATGTATCAAAACCTATGTATTAAAGGTTTTAGAGGGCAGATACAAAATTGTTTGGATAGTATATATTTTAAATTTTATCTGCATCTTTGAATGGAAAATATCTTAGGTTTATGTCAGATGTAGAAAGGTGTAAACAGGATGTTGGTTGTTTCTGTTTCTTTTCAGTGTTTTGTTTTTTTTTTTCCCCCTACTTCTTAGCTTGTTTTTTTCTAGTCTGGTTGCTGTGAATGCTTTAGTAGCAAGTTCTAATTTTAACATAAGGCCCGATACATTTGTCTTACTAATAGCAACTAACATTTATCAATAACTGGTTAAGGGTCAACCTCTTCTAATCATTTAAATGATTTGAATTCATTTCATCTTCACAGTAAGCTTAGGAAATATGCTACCCTTTGCTTGGTTGATGGTTGAGTAAATTGAGCCGAAGAACTTTCTTTAGAACTTAAGAATGTTGATCCAGATCCTATGACAAATTAACGGTGGAGATGGGATTTGAACCCAGGCAATCCAGGTCCTATATCCATCCTCTGGCCTCACTCACGCAACTTTTGTGCAGAAAGAGAAGACAGTCTGAGAAATTTATTAAGTATGTCTTATGTGTCACCCTCAACCAGACACAGGTGATGTAATAGTTACAATTCTTCTGAAAACATTTGCTATCTGGTTGTGGTCTCTTCAATAGGTGATGTGATCTGAAAACAATATTTACGATGAGATGTATAGTCTGACCAATGAAATTAGAACCAAATGATCTTCTCTCTTATTCTAGACAACATTGGAGGGAATGAGAGAGGAAACTTATTGAGATGAAGGATGAAATAAGCTGTAGAGACCATACAGGAAGATTTTAAAGGACAGGTAGGAAATCAAAACATGGTTGGAACAAAGAGGAACCATTTGAGGTGGCCAACAGTATAGTGTGATGGTCAAAAAGAGACAGTAGCTGAGCTTGTTAGGGCTACATTTTCCTGGGTGCATTCACTGTTGAAAGTGAGGGAGCTCAGAGTGCAGTTGGGTTTTGAAGTGTGTGATTTTTCTTTAAACAGCTGTGGAAGATTATAATGGTGATTTAACATATTGATCTGTATCATTTCTGTATGTTTCAATAAGGTACCTATCTTCTGGTACTGTATCTCGGTTCAGATTTGGCAGCCAGAATGGGGGAAGAAGAGATGGCGTGCACACAAGTTTTAATTAATCTTGATTGGTTGATCAGTGCAGGGTAGAAATAGTCTGTGTTTCTCTGATCTTCGTATTCCTCTGATCCTCATCCCTGCTGAGTATTTCTGAAAATACCCAGGGAGTGTCTCCTGTGTATTTTCAAATAAGAAATCATTCAGAGATCACAGAGCATCTGTTGTTCCCTTTGCCTCTTCCAGCCTTCTTTGAATGGCCACGGCTGCTCCCTTTGGCAAATGAACCCTTCTTCTCTGTGGACATCCATCTCTATTACAGTCCAGTGGACGGTGCAGCTCATGTGCCTTCAGGGAACACCAATCCCGCTTAGTGCCGTTGTCCCTGCAGGCTGCCTTACTCTCCCACTGCACGTCCATCACAGCCACTTCCATGAGGGTACCTTATCCCCCAGGTCCCCCTGCCACCCATCAGCCCGGTTGAGTCCTGCAGTGCTTAGGAGCCCATGTTTGTGTTGTGGAGACATTGTACCTTTAAGTTTTGTGTGTGTTTCCTACTGCCCCGATATCCTCCATCAAACAACTTTTTCAGGTTTTGTTATAACAGCCCTTTGTACTCCAGAAAACTGAAGGCTGAACACAAGAGGTGTTTGGACTCGGGGATAAATCCTAGTAGCCTTCATATACACAGAATATCTCTTCCTCTCTGAATGCCAATCATTTTAATATTGCTCCAAGCTTATAGTTCCTGGTGGTTTCTCTGAGAGTCCATTTTGTTTAGTTTTGTTTTCAAGGACTTTTCAGTTTTTGTTTTTGTTTTTTAATTTATTTTTGGGACTGTGCTATGTGGCTTTGTGGGATCCTAGTTCCCTAACCAGGGCTGAACCCAGGCCCTCAGCAGTGCAAACGCAAGGTCCTAACCATTGGACTGGTGGGAAATTTCCCACTTTTCAGTCTTTTATGCGAATAGACTTCTTATGGACTCATCCACCAGTTAGACCTAACTACCTCGGCAGTAGACTTGACCTGGACTCAGCATGTAACTCCCTCTCCAGGATGTCATGGTATAATATTGTTTTCCCTTGTGCTACTTAGGAAAAAAATATGCCAGAAAGTAAGGTCAATCCCTTGTTCTGTTAGAACTATTGCCAACATTTGGTCTCAGTACACTGGTGCTGGATTAAGTCTCAGAGACAGAGTTTTGGGTGAAATAGAGAGAAATGACTTTATTGCTTTGCCAGGCAAAGGGTGCCACAGTGGGCTAATGCCCTAAAGACTGTGTCCTGCCCTGGAGAGGGAGAGGGTCATGAGGAATCTTACAGAGTTTGAGGAGCAGGATGTGACCAGCTTCTTGATATTCTTCTGATTCGTTGGTGGGGAGGTCATCAGAAGTCAGCATCATCAACCTTCTGGTTCCAACTAGTGTGGGATCTATGTGCTTCTAGGCAGGATACAGTTAACTTCTCCCATCCAGTGTAAGTTTCAGTGTCTATAAAACAGCTCAAAGGACACGGCTCAGAGAGTTATCTATAGTCCTTGAGGAAGAGTTAAATCTCCCTGCTTTTGTTTAGTGGCTAAAGTATTATTATTTTGTCTTGCTGAACAGTTTTCCTTTCTTTCTGAATTTTCTCACTTCTCTGATTAACTTTATTCTTTAACTAAACTTTTTCTACAGACAAAGGACAGGTGGAGGACATGGGTGGGGGTCTAGTCTGGGAAGACCTCTTGGGGTCCTGCTTGGTTACAGTACCCACATTGGTGCAAAGAACAGGTGTTTATAATCTATCCCCAGGTACTTATAAAGCCTGAAAACATATCTGGGCATTCTCCTGAGATTTCACCTTTGGCTGTTTCTTCTGTAATTTAACAATTATTTGAGGGTCACAAGCTGCCTTTGGTGAAGGGGGATAAACAGCAACTTTAGCTCTCTGTCCCATGCCTGTCTATATCAATGCTGTTCATTCAAGATCACTGTCGTGGGAAGTTCCTATTGCCCACTCGCCTATCACTGAACTCTCACGTTAGTCTCCTACAGGCCATAAGGATCACATGATTCTTACAGAAAGCTGTTGGGCTGCATGTGGACGGGGGGACATGGCCTCCATCTCTCTTCCACCTGTTCATGAGCACCGAGACCCCTCAGGGTGCGTAACACTTTCCTTGCAATGCCCTCCCATTTAGGAAGTATACTTACTTTCATTTCACCTTTTGGAGTCCCATGAGAAAGATGCAGGGTCTGAACTTCTAAATCAGAATGGTGTTTTCGATGAAGGGGAGAAGAGGGGGGTGGCAAGAAGCATTTCAGATGGTGCCTCCTATTGTTGCTGGTCTTGAAGACGCACGTGGGAAAAGCGGAGGGTTTGTGGGAGGGTGGCCGCTCTCCCAGACACAGAGGCCACGCAGAGTCAGTTGGTAATGAGATTCCCCACAGCAGCAAACTGCACTGTCCATTCATGCGCCTTTTCCACCTGTCCCCACAATGGTGTCTCTTTGCTCAGCCCACATGCAACAAGGCTGTGTTTGTAAGTAAGGGCCCATTCATGGGCTGTCTATTTAGAAGTCTTGACAGAAAATCCCGTGAAAAGCTCCTCAATTCAAATTCCTCTTTAATGATTTGGTTCATTCACCAGGGATGGCTGGGGGAGGGTGCTGGGGCTTGACTTCTTCCACTATGGGCAACAGGAAAGAATTTTTTATAAAGCTCCTGACGTGCCTTGATTCTTAAACCACAATCGGTCATGCTAAATGATTGAATCTGAGGGCTACATCTCTCCTTTTTAAAATAAAATTTTTATCTAGTTCACAAAATATGTATTCTCCAGTGACCAGTGGCGTTCCCAGCGTGAAAAGTTTAGTTGTCCTCTGTGGCTTTCTTTTGACCTTGCCATCCCCCATCCAGAGAATTGGTCAGTTGATTGATTGGCTTTCTGTGGATAGGTTTAAACATTGTATTGGGAAAGAATGACATGTGCAGTAACTCTCGTCAACACAACCAAAGAACAATTATAATTATCCATATTCTATGGTTTGGGTTGTGGTTTTGTTAATTGGTTTGTTAGTTCCCATGGAACAGGGGAAAATAATCCCCTTCTGTATTTGGTTCTTCTTCTTTGTAGAAGAAATACATCCGGTACTGTTGGGGAAGATGAAAGTTCTCTCTGCTCTTCTAGGCTCTTCTGGCTGGTCTAAGAAATTAACAAGAGACAGATTAAGAGAAAATCAAACAAATTTGAATAACACATATACAAGGGAGAGACCCAGGAAAACTGAGTAACTCACCAAAATGGCCCAAACCCTCACCTGAATACCGTTTCAGCTAAAGACAAAAGCAGATGTTAGAGGTAGTGGTTTGGGACTTCAAAGAGGAGGAAGGCTATTCACACAGAGGTAGAAAACAAATGTTGGGTAGATAAATGATTGGTAAATAAATGCAGATATCTCTAGTGGAACTCAATGCTAGGAACAGATCCTCTAAATACTTTTAGGCAGATAGGAAAGAAGGTCAAAGTTTCTTCTTGAGTTTTTTGGGCTTCCCTGGTGGCTCAGCTGATAAAGAATCCACCTGCAATGTGGGAGACCTGGGTTCGATCCCTGGGTTGGGAAGATCCCCTGGAGGAGGGAACAGCTTCCCACTCCAGTATTCTGGCCTGGAGAATTCCACGGACTGTATAGTCCAGGGGTCACAAAGAGTCGGACACGACTGAGTGACTTTCACTCACTCACTTTTGGGCCCTGGTTTTGTTCAGCTTGCCATAGTATGCCAAAGAGCCTTTTTTTTTTTTTTTTTCTTTTTTGGCTCTTCATTGCAGTGTACAGACCTTCTCTAGTTGTGGCATCTGGCTTAGTTGCCCTGCAACACGTGGAATCTTATTTCCCTGACCAGGGACCTAACCTGCATCCCTTGCATTGGTGGGTTCTTATCCACTGGACTACCAGGGAAGTCCCAGAGAGACATTTTGGTGTGGTGGTTTTGCTCCCCTGCAGTACTAGGTAATCAGCTACCCAGACATTCCCTAATAAGAGCATGATATGTGAGGCTGTCAGAGTAGACAGGGCAAAACATGAGGTTTTCTGAGCCTGGTTCCTGGTAATACTTTCCTCGAGTTACTTTGTTCAGACTCACCCACTCAGAGGTTAAAGAATTTTTCTGTAGACCTCCTTAACATCTTGTTTATCCTCTTTCATGGCGCTCATCACCATCAGGGATAACACTTCACTCTTGAATGTTTCCCTGTTAAAACGCTTCATCCGTGAGTTTAGGGATCATGTCTCACACGTTCTCTGCTGGATCCTCTCTACCCCAAAGAGCACATGGCATGTAATCCATGCCCAGTGAGTATTTCTCCAGTGAATGAATGACTCAGAGTCTGCCACTCTTTATATTTTTAAAGAGTCCCTTCTAAAGATTTCCCTAAGAGAAGTAGAGAATAAAGAACTATAGAGAATTCTCATTTTGCCATTAAAATGGTTTGCTTTTCTGTTTTCCAACATTAAATCCGCATAAGAGAGATGCAAAATGATGAAGATGAAACAAAGATACCATCAGCTTTCTGCCCCCAATGACCTTAGAGACTAATGGTGGTGATAGAAGTAGAAATGTTGAGGTTATTAAGGAAAGAGAAACAAAGTGCTCTGGAATTTTAGACCAAAGAAAGTCTATGTTTAGCTGTGGGAATCAGAAAGTCTTCATGAAGAAGCTTCTAGGATGAAGTAAGTGAGTTTAATGCCCCAAGCACAAAATATAAGAGGATGCCCAAAATCTCAGCAATCGAGATAAATAATATTTCAATGTAATATTTTAAAAAATTAATATTAGTACTTAGTACCAAAAATACCATGAGGAAAATCATACTAAAATTTAAATATTATTGCTTTTTTATTTTGCCTCAGTCTCCATTATGACTTGAGGTGACCTTGGTGCTAATATTGACAAGATGAACATTTTGCAAACAGATTCTTATGACAAGTGACCACCAGCATGGAAAAGGGGAAGAAAAGATATTTTGGGAACCAGAAGTGGTCTGATTTGACCAAACAAAGAAACGTGTAGTGGGTGACAGTGATATGCTATGCTATGCTATGCTAAGTCACTTCAGTCGTGTCCAACTCTGTGTGACCCCTAGACGGCAGCCCACCAGGCTCCACCATCCCTGGGATTCTCCAGGCAAGAACACTGGAGTGGGTTGCCATTTCCTTCTCCAATGCATGAAAGGGAAAAGTGAAAGTGAAGTCGCTCAGTCGTGTCCGACTCTTAACGACCCCATGGACTGCAGCCCACCAGGCTCCTCCATCCATGGGATTTTCCAGGCAAGAGTACTAGAGTGGGGTGCCATAGCCTTCTCCGGATAGTGATATACTAGGTTATAAATTGAAGATTTAGATCTCAAATGTAGAATAAGACTAAATTATGAACAGTCTAGTATATCTGGCTCAAAATTTGGCATTTTCATTTAAACAGTGGGAAGCTGTTAAAGATTTTTGAGTAGAGAAAGTGATATCATATTTTGAAAAACTAGTAAATACACTGTCAGAATTTATTGTTATTGTTGTTTAGTCACTAAGTCGTGTCTGACTCTCTTGCAGCCCCATGGACTATAGCCCGCCAGGCTCCTCTGTCCATGGGATTCTCCAGACAAGAATACTAGAATAAGGGTTGCCATTTCCTTCTCCAGGGGATCTTCCCAATCCAGGGATTGAACCTGTGTCTCCTGCATTGGCAGGCAGATCCCTTACTACCAAGCCACCAGGGAAGCCCATCAAAAGTCCTATAGGAAGTTTAATCTGACAACAGGATGGAGATCTCTTCCGTTGCTTTTGTTCCTCTGTTTAACAGAAGGTTGCATCGATCTGTGCCCTTGGATGAACTCCATATTCAAAACCAGAATTTGTCATTTGATCTGAATATTCACTGACTTAGTTTAATTTGTCCTACTTTACAATAAGAATGAAAATGCCAGGAAATCCATATCTTCATCATGATAGCACTAATTAGACCTAATTAGACCATGCTTAAGCAGCACTGCTGGAAGGTTCTTATGTCTCTCTGACTTTTGCTCTTGTATGACTGAGTAGCTTTCCCTCCCTCATTTCTGAGTGATACATTTATTGTCCAGGACATATCAATGGTTTCAATAAAATTGCAATCCACTTTTTCTTTCTTCTTAAACATTTGTCTGTTATAGATGCTGTACTTTTTCTGTTATAATCTATCATATGTTTATTTCAAAGTTTACCTCTGAGAAAGCTAAGTTTTTTCCCTAATTTCCAAGATTTGAGTCACTCCACTGTCAAACCCTTTTAAAATAGATTTTGGTTGAATTTAACAGTGTTTTCCTAAGTGCGATTGTAAAGTACATTATAGCATGGGATCCTGGTGAATTTTATAAATTTGGGAAGAGTAAAAGGGCATGATGCCTGCCGCTTAGTCCCAGATTTTGTTGCTGTTGTTCCATCACTGTCTGACTCTGTGCTACCCCGTGAACTGCAGAACTCCAGAATCCCCTATCCTCCACTGTCTCCCGGAGTTGACTCAGATTCATGTCTGTTGAGTCAGTGATGCTATCCAACCATCTCATCTTCTGCCATCACCTTTTCCTTTTGCCTTAAATCTTTCCCCGCATCAAGGTCTTTTCCAATGAATCAGCTGGTCCCATCAGGTGACCTAAGTACTGGAGCTTCAGCTTCAGCATCAGTCCTTCCAATGAATATTGAGAGTCAGTATCATTTTGGATTGACTGGTTTGATCTCCTTGCTTTCCAAGGGACTCAAGAGTCTTCTCTAGTACTACAGTTGGAAAATATCAGCTCTTCAGTACTCAGCCATCTTTATGGTCCAACTCTCACATTCGTACATGACTACTGGAAGAGCCATACCTTTGGCTGTGAAGACCTTTATCAGTAAAGTGATATTTCTGCTTTTAAATATGCTGTCTAGGTTTGTCATAGCTTTTGTCATAACTTCCAAGGAGCAAGCGTCTTTTAATTTCATGGCTGCAACCACTGTCCAAAATGATTTTGGAGCCCAAGAAGATAAAGTCTGTCACTGCTTCCACTTTTTCCTCTTCTATTTGCCATGAAGTGATGGGACCAGATGCCATGATCTTAGTTTTTGAGTGTTGAATTTCAAGTCAGCTTTTTCACTCTCCTCTCTTACCTTCATTAAGAGGCTCTTTTGTTCCTCTTCACTTTCTGTCATTAGAGTCTCAGAGGGTATATCACCCCAAAATAAACATAAATAAAAATAATGGTATAGACTAAATGTGGTAGAAGTGAACAGTGTAGAGTTAAAAATTGAGAAAGCCCAACTGGCAATTGCCAACAATTGGTGAAATCTAGATGAAAAGTGTAGAGAAGCTTACAGCTCTTGTCTTCCAAGCTTTTCATAGAGGAGAAATAGGCTGTCCAAAGAGATCTGTGGTTAATTAGAAACTCTCTTATCAAATAATAGGGGGAGTAGTTTTTGGCCAGTTAAAGAAATTGGAAAGATGAGGAAATTATTTTAAAGAATTGTTTAGCGTGTGGCGTAAAAGGCATCTCTTCACTAATCTCTTACTAGGGGCCATACCTTTTCTGGAGGTTCTTCACATACTTAGAGTTCTGGGTCACTGTGCTTGCACACATTACTTGCATTCATGCTTAGTTGTGCTACTTGAACTCACACTTTGTGACGCCATGGACTGTACAGGCCACCAGACTCTTCTGTTCATGGAATTTCCCTGACAAGAATACTGGGACGCGTCACCATTTTGTCCTCCAGGGGATCTTCTTGACCCAGGAATCAAATCCTCAACTCTTGTGCCTTCTGCATTGGCAGGTGGGCTCTTTACCACTGTGCCACCTGGGAAGTGCTTGTATAAACCAGTCCTAAAATATAATATTTTGTCTTCTTTTCAGTTTCTCTAAACTGGAGGTAGCATTTTTAAATTGAACAATTTTTTGCCATAGCTTTTGTCATAGCTTCCAAGGAGCAAGTGTCTTTTAATTTCATGGCTGCAGCCACTGTCCAAAATTTTCAAAGCACTTTGAATTAAAATCTCATTTCCTTAATTACTCTTCACTTTTTGAGATTTTCCCACTCAGGTCAATTTGACAACATTTTTACAGACTTGGCAAGATCCAGTCTTAACAACACACTTGATTTGGTTTTCATAGAAATGAGAGTTCTTTTTTTTTCTTCACACACACATTTCAGCAGTTTATATTTAATATATAACATATATTCAATTTATATTTAAATATAATATTTTAAACATTATCATTCATTTTTAATAGTAATTAAATCCCATAATTACAATAACAAGTACATAAGTTAAGAAAACAACACACCTGACAAGTGTTCATCTCAGTTCCTGGAGCAGAAGTCACAACAGCACATGTATAATGTGTAGGAATGGGCAATATGTCATAGAAATGAGACCACCAACTAACCCAGAAGTTCCATGAGGGCACTTACTACAAAGCTATAGTCATCAAAACAGTCTGATACTGGCGCAGAAATAGGAATACAGATCAGTGGAACAGGATAGAAAGCCTAGAAATAAACCCACACACTTATGGTCAGTTAATCTATGGCAAAGTAGCCAAGACTGTACAATGGAAGAAAGACAGTCTTTTCAATAAATGATACTGAGGAAACTGGAAAGCTACGTGTATTCATGAAAATAGGAAATTAGAACACTCCTTAGCACCATACATAAAAATAAATTCAAATGGGCTAAAGATCTAAATGTAAGACCACACACTATAAAGCTTTTAGAGGAAAACATAGGCAAAACATTCTCTGACATAAATTGCAGCAGTACTTTTTTTCAATTCATCTTCCATAGTAATGGAAATAAAAACAAAAATAAAAGGGACCTAATTAAACTCAAAATCTTTTGTACAGCAAAGGAAACAATAGACAAAATGAAGATACAACCCACAGAATGGGAGAAAATATTTGCAAATAATACAACCAAGAGGATTAATCTTCAAAATTTACAAACAGCTCATGCAGCTTAATATCATAAAAATAAACAACCCAGCAAAAAAATGGGCAGAAGACCTAAACAGACATTTCTCAGAAGAAGACATGCAGATGGCCAAAAGGCACATGAACAGATGTTCAACATAGCTAATTATTAGAGAAACGAGAATCAAAACTACAATGAGATATCACCTCACACCAGCCAGAATGGCTGTCATCAAAAAATCCACAAGCAATAAATTTTGGAGAGGATATGGAGAGAAGGGAATCCTCCTATTCAGTTGGTGGGAATGTAAACTGGTAGAGCCACTGTGAAGGACAGTATGGAGATCCCTTAAAAAACTAAAAATAGCTACCATATGATCCAGCAGTCCAACTCCTGGGCATATGTCTGGAGAAAACCATGCTCCAGAAAGAAAAATGCACCCTGATGTTTATTGCAGTACAGTTTACATAGGCAGGAAATGGAAGCAAGTTAAATGTCCATTGACAGATGTATAGATAAAGAAGATGCAGTGCGTATATACGATGGAATATTACTCAGGCATTAAAAAGAATTGACTAATGCCATTTTTAGCATAGATGGACCTAGAGATTGTCATACTGAGTGAAGTAAGATAGAGAAATAAAAATATCATATCACTTATATGTAGAATCTAAAAAAAATGAACTTACTTACAAAATAGAAACAGACTCATATAGTTAGACAATGAGATTATGATTATCAAAGGGTTAGAGTAGGAGGAAGAACTAGTTAGGAAGTTTAGGGTCAACATGTATGCTCTGCTGTATTTAAAATGAATAACCAACAATGATCTTCTGTATAACACAGGGACCTCTGCTCAATGTTATGTAACAACCAAAATCGAAAATGAATTTTAGAAAGAATAGATACTTGTGTAACTGAATCACTTTACTGTGTACCTGAAGCTAACAGGACATTGTTAGTCGACTGTACTCCAATATGAAATAAAGTTAAAAAAAAAAAAAGGAGGTTTTCTACTACCTTCTAATTTTATCCAACATTTTTAAATCAATTTTATATCCAAAGTCTTTTAAATTAATATATAACTTAAATTGTGATTTAATGATGATCTATACCAAAATTTACTAATTAGGTGCATACTAATTGAACCTTTTGTATCAGTTGAGACGGCCGAGAAATCCTAGTCAGCTTTGGGTGACTGGTGATGCTGAGTGTGGTTTTGGGACAAGCGATAGAGGAATTCATAAAGAAAGAGGAATTCCTAAGCCCCCCAAGTTACTCTCCTCCTTGGAGATCTGTGGACTCAGAAAAGGAAAGGCAAGAGAAATGGAGAGAACCCAAGTACTGTTCATCAGATTTGGTGCGGCACTACATTGCTATATTTCAGTGAACAGTGACAAAATCTATGATTCAGGGATTGTAAGAAAAAGTTTGATTTCTCACTTTTAAGAAAGACCTAGGATTCATAGAGGATAAAAAAGTGACATCTGTTCTCCAAGGGAAAAAAAAAATGAACTGAGCTCATGGAAGAAGTCAAACAAGTTAATACAAACATCAAGTGAAATAAGTAAACATTTTAGAAAAGGTTCCAGGGTGTTAAGATGTAATATGATCCATTAAGTTTCATACTGGGTGTTTCTAATAAAGTTCTCCAGTGAATGAAAGTATCTGCACAAATTTTAACCTTAAGTTAAAACTGAGAAGAAACTGTTGGAAATGGTTTCTCTGTGACTTAAAATTTGTAACATTGAATTCCAATTCATCATGTACTCTCTACTCCCACAGCTTCATGTATCTGTGTTACTCAGTTATGTTCTTGGTCCCACCATTTTAGGCAAAATTATTAATTTTTATCCCACCTAATAAAAACAGTGTTCTCATGACAGTAACTGTGTCCTTAGGAAACTTGTTCCATGTTCAAATAAATGTAATGAAAACACTATTCTTGCCTGAGTGAATCAGAAACTGCTTTCCTGTACTTATTACCCCTCAGTCCTGCTGCTCTTGGTGCAAGAAAAGTTAGTGACTATTTCACTTTTATGTCATAATTTCTCAAACATGTGAATAGTTATCAAGTTCCCATAAATAAATTGTTGTCTTCAAAAGAAAAAGTTTATTTTTTTCTGGAAAATTTAAGTCTTTTAACAAATATCATTAGGCTATTTGAGGAATTCAATATTTATTGTATAAAATAAAGATTTATTTTCTATTCCACCTGTCTTTGCATTTTTAAAATTTGCAAAGACATTTGCATTTAACAGCATTTTTAAATGCTTTTATATTTATAAATTTATTATGGACCAATAATTGATATTATTTTTCATAGTACTTTCTCTCCTTATTTGGTGGTTCAGTTTCTCCTTTTACTTGTAGGTAACAAATCAAAGAACTGATGATTTTTTTCATGGTAAGCTATGAAATATTTGGATACAGCAGCTACTAGAAAGTCTCTAAGATGCTACGACATTTTGAAGCAGTTCAGCTGGGTAAGGAAATTAAGAATAATGAGGTGGATTTCAAGGGCAGTTGTTGCAAAATGGGTGAAGCAAAGTTATGCAAGTTTTGTTGCAGGGTCATCTTAGTGGGAATAACTGTACTTACACAGCATTATAAGACAGTTTGATGTTCTTGTTTTTAACTTACTATTATTGCCTGTTCTCAACTTATTTCACTGTTTTTGTTTCTACAAAGTATTTTAAACATCAATTGAGAAAAAGTATTATCTGGGTTTCATTTTGGTTTTGTTATTAGAAACCTCTGTATTGGAAAAGAGAATCATTTGGATTGATGGAAAGTGGGACAGATACTTCCTGTGTATTACCGTATTGTCTACATAATTTCTATTCCTGCTTCTTCATCAACAATGTAATAACAATTTTGTTTACATCACAGGTGGTGGTGGTCTAGCTTAAAAAAAACAACTCATTTCCTAGTCTTTCATGCATTTAAGTATGATCATGGGACATACTGGTCAATGCAATAGAGAGAGAAATCTTTGGACAGCATGCCTTTTGGGATTAAAAGAAAAAGGGAAAAAGTGTCTCTAGATAAAGACTTTTTGCTCCCTTTATCTCTTCCTCCTGTCTATAATTAGTAGCCTCAGAGATTATCTTGGTGACAAGGTGAAGAGGTGACAAGAATAAAGACAAAGAATGGCATACTAAAATTGATGCGTAGAAAGATGGGAAGTCCCTGGGGTCTTGATGACATTGCTGAATATGGAATATCTATTCTCAGACTCTTTGCTACAGAAGACAAATGCATTTCTTACTTGTTAGTATACCAGTTAGCTGGATTTTTTCTTAATTATGGTGAAATGTGTTCTTCATACAAAGGTATGGCTTTCTAATTGAAAAAGTATATCTGGGTCACTGGAGACATAGGTAATTAAACATAATGTTAAAAGATAAGGCTGGAATACAAAGGCTTTAGGACCTGTTATCTTTGAATACTGAAGTCTAAGGAGAAATGTGTTTACTGCTCTATATACATCTACAATTCTGTCATTATAAGAATGTTATGTAATTTAAATAATTTCCTATTTGTGAAATTTTATCACTTTTTAAATATAAAAATAGCAACTTTTATTTTTATTAATGTAAAATAGTAAACATGCAGAGAATATTTTTCACTTATTTCTGAATTTGGGGAATTATCAGTCAGTATAAATTTGAATCATACATTTCAGCAAGTATAAGGATGTAATTTCATACTTTTCCATAAATGTTTTTATTTGCTATTTAAAAAATCTATGTTCTTATTCAGTAGCAAGCTGAATCCCTTTTGTTTTTTATTCTTGGCAGGTGAACCAAGAGTTTTATTACAGTATTGCTGTCATATTCAACATACACTCTTGGTTATCTATCACTGAAAGAGTAAGAAGAAAATATAGAAATACTATAAGTCTTGATGTTTTGAGTAGTTTTTCTAGAGATAGATTTAGAATTTGAGAAAGTAGTTGTATTTTTGTGAGGGTTGAAGAAATAAAACAAAAAAAATAGAACATACTAAAGAATTACTTTTCTTGTTTCTTGGCTGAGGTCCCGCACTGAAAGAAGTTGTTTTGGATTTGACCTTAGTTCTTATCCATACATATGTGTGTGTGTTCAACTCTTTGCAGCTTCATATACTGTAGCCCTCCAGGCTCCACTGTCCATGGCATTTTCCAGGCAAGAATGCTGGAGTGAGTTGCCATTTCCTTCTCCAGATCTTCATGACCCAGGGATTGAACCGGGGTCTCTTGTGTCTCCTGCACTGGCAGGCAGGTTCTTTACCCTACACCATTCATAGGCCTCAAGAAAAGCACAGCATAATCTGTCACCAGGCAGATGGGGACACAGAACAACAACCAGGACATCTTTTAAAAGCAGAGAAGATCTTAGCCAAGGTATAGCTGCTTTTGTACTGCAGCCTTTGTCCCTTTGAGTCTGAGCACTAGTTTTTGTCCCTCAAAAACTATAAAAAATAGTTGCCAGTTTATATGAGTATGTAGGGAACATTAATGATCACTTAGTTTTCACAGTTTCTTAGCTTCTGTGCCATGCTAGGCTCGAAACCGAGTGATGCACAATCTTTTAGGAATGTGGAATTCTGGATTGTTTATTGATTGTGCTTAGGCAGGTGTTTATCAAAAACTTAGAATAAGGGCTGAGAGGTACAGCTAAACCTGGCTTAGGTGTCTCTTGTCATGTGTCACCTCTCTAGAAACTCACTTGAAGTGAGTTTAGAGAAAATAGAATTCTAACTTGACATTAGATATCGTGTTGAAATCACTCAACCCAGTCAATTACAAGCTCTTCCCTCCTGGAATCTCTTGACTTCGGAGGTTAAATTGGTTAAATGCTAGGTCAGATCAGATCAGATCAGTCGCTCAGTCGTGTCCGACTCTTTGCGACCCCATGGACTACAGCACGCCAGGCCTCCCTGTCCATCACCAACTCCTGGACTTCACTCAGACTCACGTCCATCGAGTCAGTGATGCCATCCAGCCATCTCATCCCCTGTCGTCCCCTTCTCTTCCTGCCCCCAATTCCTCCCAGCATCAGAGTCTTTTCCAATGAGTCCACTCTTCGCATGAGGTGGCCAAAGTACTGGAGTTTCAGTTTAGCATCATTCCTTCCAAAGAAATCCCAGGGCTGATCTCCTTCAGAATGGACTGGTTGGA
>NW_011484825.1:2595610-2661778 GCF_000754665.1 Bison bison bison
CTTACACTGTTTCCACTGTTTCCCCATCTATTTCCCATGAAGTAGTGGGACTGGATGCCATGATCTTCGTTTTCTGAATGTTGAGCTTTAAGCCAACTTTTTCACTCTCCACTTTCACTTTCATCAAGAGGCTTTTGAGTTCCTCTTCACTTTCTGCCATAAGGGTGGTGTCATCTGCATATCTGAGGTGATTGATATTAAAACTGGTAACTGTTGACGTAACGTGATCTGTGATATAAGGTCATATCCTACAGAAAGTACTGGCTTGGACGTCATGAAGAATAAAGTCCAGGGTCAAGATTGTGGACTACATCCTCAGAATCGTTTTGCCTCTTGGTTTTCGTACGTCTCTTGTCCTGAACACATAAACTGGAAAATAGTTCTGTATTTTTGCTTTCTGTCCAGCCTTTTATAATTATACAATTATAAATAAAATACTAAGGAGTTTTCTGGAAGAAAACTAAAGCATATAAAACACCACCAACTAGCACAACCGTGTTTCAGGTTAAGTTTGTTACATTTCTCATCTTTGCGTGCATATATATATAGGTGTTCTGTATCACTGAATCACAACAAGTCATTTTATTTTATGCTCCAACTTGTCTCATCTCATATTGTTTGACCTACTGCGTCACTTGGAAAACTGTGTTGGACTCTCAAATATAGGGATAGATCATATATATTCAATGTCATTAATATTTATAATTATGTTGAATGGTCACAAAGTATGCAAAGTGTGATAGTTGCAACATGTTTTTTAACAGTGCCTTATTTTGGGGATATTTATCTTGACTGTAATTATTCCTTTTTTAGATGATACTGTAGTGTTTTTTCCCCTCTTTGAATGAGTTCTTCACGATAAATTGTTGGGTCAAAGAGTGTAGACTTTTTATGGCATTGAATATATTTGATTCATGCCAATTTGCAATGTGGACATCCATGTGTAAGTATATTATCAGAAACATGCTATATGGTTAATGCACTTGTTTTTATAATCACTGATATTATGGGGAAAATTCAGTGTCTTAAGAGGGATTGTTATACTCAAACCTTAGCCTACACAGAACCTTTAGAATTATATTCCTTTAAGTCATTGCTATATTAATGATTAAAAACATTTTTAACTTCATAGACTGTGCATTATGACTCAATTACCCTTATCCTTGTTAATTCTCTTTCCTGCTATAATAGTTTTATTGGGATACATTATGAAACTTGTAGAACCATAAATAACCATGGGTCACATTGGCTTCTGAAAAGTGTGTGAGTTCTACTGGAATAGAAATCCAAATGAAAAAAGATACATCGTGAATATTTTAACATTAAGGAAAGGGGACAATACTATATAATAATTTTTCCTTCTGAAATTTTTCCATTATACATTCATACAAATATATTATGCTATAATAATCAAGTGGAAATACATCTTTTTTAGAAGTATCATTTGTTTTTTCAGTTCCTCATATACCTAAAATAATCTTTGATCTCATAAGGATGAAGAGGAAATGTTTATCTGGTATACAGATGAATGAAACTGAGGGTCAGAATTGATCAGTCCAAACCATGGGCAGAATGTGCAAGGAAGAATGCACAGGTGCAAGTTTCACCTGATTCTTTGTTTTCTGTCATAGTCTGTGACTCTGAGACATGTTCTTGAGACAGAGTTCTTTTGTGTGTGTGTGATTTTTGTTGTTGTTGAGGCTTAAACTTTGGAGTGGAGCCTGGGGAACGTGGGTGTAAGTAGTACATTTTGATTTTGGAAATAAATGGGTAGATATGTGAAAGTAATTCCAGAACCCAGAATAACTTCAAACTGCTGATAGAAGTTTGAGTAACTATGCCTTCTATTCAATGAGGGCATCAGGATATAACCGTGGGAATCGATTCATTTTACAAGGCTCAGAATGAGGTAGGTGTGTGTGTTTTCCTGTGTTGATGACGTTTTTAAAATTACAAATGAATACATGGGCATTATAAAAAATATATAATATTAAATTGTACAGGGTATAAAATAAAGGTTGTTTTCTCATTTGCTTCATGCCAACATTTAAAAAGTTCGCTATCAATATTAATAGTTTTGAATATCTTTCTAAGGATTTAGTATGTGTGCATATAAATATAATTTTATGATTGTACAGCACTCATGCTTTTTTTAATTCTATAATATGCAAAGAACAATTAATGTTACCTCATTGTAACAATACAAAGTCATAACAGATGATATTGAAAATATAGATAAATATAAAGAATGGAGAAAAAGTGCCTATATTTACATTACCAGGCTTTTATTCATGTATCCCATAGTATTAAATGTTTCTCTATCATACGATATATTCTGGCTACTTATTTTTTAAAAATACCAGGATTTATTTATCTCATCTTCTGTTGCTTTTTACTATTTTTCAATATTATAGTAATGCTTGTCCATAAAGCTTTATGTATGTTTTTACTGACTCTACTGTTTCTTAAAACTGAAATTGCTGATTCAAAGTATTTGAAATTTGTTGAAATATTACTAAATTCCACTCCAAAAAAGAAGAAATTCATTCCCACAACAAGCAGTTCATGAGAGCATCTGTTTGTGAAGAAGTTATTTTTGGATTCTGTTACCATCCAAAGGATCAGTGAAGATGGCACACAAACCATGGAATGAGGTGTAGTGTTACTGAATTGCCAGTTTAAGATTAAATAGTTACAAAAAATCGACCAGCATAATTCTAGTTAACTACCAATTACATGTCAAAATGATTTGGTAAGAATCTAAGAATATTAAGTATCTTTAAACATGATATTGGATATAAAATATACTGAATATAAAATAACATGTTTATATGTTTCTACCAACTTCCCTGTCCTCATGTATCATCAGGAGAGACCAGTGTATGTTATAATAACAAACTACTTGCAAATCTCAATGATTTCAAAAAACAGAATATTATTTTTTGTTCAGGATACTGTTTCCTGTGCTTGTCTATGACTCTGCTATGCAATCTGACACCTGGGCTGCAGAAACAGTTCATACCTAGGAGCTAACTGGTCTTGTGGCAGAGAAGAAAGAGGAGTGGTGGAACCATACAGAGGCTTCAACTTGTGCTCAGGAGAGACACACAGGCTTTCTTTCCAATTCATTGGCCAAAGTGAGTCGACTGGCCATTGCCCACTCAGTGGCATGAGACATGCAATTTCCCACCTTGAAAGACAATGTAAGTGGCATGGTCAAGTCAGCTACCAACATGGCAGGAAAATTCACTTGTCTTCCATGGTGAAGCAGTAAATATTTTAGACCAGAATAGAATCTACCACATCCTGGCTTTATAAGGGGTTTAAAATTTGGAAAAAGTCTTTGACACAATCCAGTGCAATATTGCAGGGCTTCCCTGGTGGCACAGTGGGTAAAGAATCCCCCTGCAATGCAGGAAACACGGGATTGATTCCTGGGTCGAGAAGATCCCCTGGAAAAGGAAAAAGCAACACACTCCAGTATTCTTGCCTCAGAAATCTCACAGACAGAGGAGCCTGGTGTGCTACAGTCTGTGGGGTCACAAGCATCACACATCACAAAACGTCTCAGTTTGTTCCAAAACCTTCCAAGTCCTTGCTCTTGAGTTAATGTACAAATGAATGATTTCATATGAAGAAATATCTGCAGTATTCAGAAATTAAGTATGTAAAATTTTGTCTTGCCTACACAGATTTTATAAATCATACCCCCCTTCTTTTTACTGAGTGCTATTATATGAATCTTTCATTGCAGAAGGGGTTTCAGGGTAACCTGCTCAAATATAAGGCCGGTACAAAGTCCCCTCTATGTGTGATTGTGTCTAGAAATATTCATGGTAGTTTGGACAAGAGAAGGGGGGCATTTTTTATAACCCTCTGCAATTTTCTTTTAGTACTTGTCTTGATTACAAAATAATTTCTTTCTACAAAATTTATTTTCCCTGTAAATGTTTCTTCTTATCAGCCCCAAATAAAACTGTTCCTCCTGACAAGTGTTACAGTGTTAAATTTTGCAGTTCAAATGTCTCATATACAGATTCAATATAATCCAAAGTTAAGTGGACAGAGCACAGATTCTTAGCATATCTTAGGAAGTAAAATGGCTTGGTGATATGAGGACAAAAGTAGAATATCTAAGGTCATATGTATATATGGTGTTACTACTCATTTCAGTTTTTATTTATCACTCTTCTGTGTCTCAAATAAATCAGCAACCTATCCAATTCCAGTGTCTGAAGTCAGTTCTGCCTCATATTACAATTCTCTCTCCTTACTCGATAGTGAATCTACTCTGTTGACATTTATTACAAAGCTCGACTACTAGAAAATCTAAAAGACTTTAAATCATGTTTTAATATGCTCCCAGCTTGCCACTGATATCCATAAAATTTGCCTTTTCTGTTGCATATGGATATGTTTTGGTAGAGGTAAATTATTTTAATTTTAGCTTTGATTCACACTGAGATAACAGAGGATAACTTTGGAACTTACTCTCTTTTTCTGTTTGCTTGAATGTTTATAAACTTGTTCAAGAGTTTTCTGTAGCCCGTGTCACTTGAGAGAGCAGAGATGCTTTGTTTCTTGGAAGTGCTGGAGCATATTCTTCCCAGGGTCCAGGGAAAACGAAATTCAGGCACTTCAGGAGCAATGTCCTTCCATCATCCAGGTCTGAAGTTAATGATTGAATTATATTAAGGCCTTTGTACATTTTAAGGTCTCTCCAGAAACCTGGGTCTATATTCACAGACTATATGAATAGAAGGTTGAATATTTCTACAGCAATATAATTTCCTCCTGGGAAAGAACCTAATTGGGTAGAATGAGGCAGGGGGCGGGGGAAGTCTCATTAAGCTTATACTCCTGCAGGCTAATGTAGACAGTCATATCACACTTCATTTCTGGTGTTTGAATGTACCCCAGGGGTTTCCAAGTTCTCTGGCCTGGAAATATGAATGAACTTGGGACTTTTGCTTATGTGTTTATGTACATGTGAATAGTATACATTTAGGATCAAGCACAGGGATTGTCATTATATCCATCGAGTATAGAAAATTCTGTACTTGCAGAATGGAGATCACCTACCGTATGTGTAGCCCATCCACTGCTCAGTCTCAGGAACTTGCTTAATCTAGTGCTTATCCCTCTGGCTCCTCAAATTGCTCAAATTGCTGACCAGTCCACAAATATGTATGGCTAGGCGTGGCAATACTTTTCTCCATTTCTGTTTTGAACCATTTTTCTTCCATAGTTACATTAAAAATAAAACTCCTTTGAAGCACATGAAAGTGAAAGTGAGTGAAAGTGAAATGAAAGCTCAAAGAGTCCGTCAGTTGTGTCCGACTCTTTGCAATCCCATGGACTCTGTAGTCCACGGGATTCTCCAGGCCAGAATACTGGAGTGGGTACCCTTTCCCTTCTCCAGGGGATCTTCCCAACCTAGCGATTGAACCCAGGTCTCCCGCATTGCATGCAGATTCCTTTTACTGGATGAGCCATACTGCACTGTTAAATGAATCCCTTTCTCCTTGTTCAGAGAATCTTATTTATTTGCTTATTTACTGAAGTTTTAGCTATGGGGTCCATTGTTTCCCTTTCTAACCTAGACCCCGCTCACATTTCTCTCTCCACCCCGACCCACCCCTGCATTGTCTTCTGTTTTGGTTTGAATTCAAGATTCCATTCTTTCTTAAAAAACTAAAATTGGATATACCAATTTGATTTTCTTTGTTGTCTATGTAGTAACCAGATCATCACCGATTTCTTTAATAAAAATTAACGAGATGCAATGCCAAAGAATGCTCAAACTACCGCATAATTGCACTCATCTCACAGGCTAGTAAAGTAATGCTCAAAATTCTCCAAGCCAGGCTTCAACAGTACACAAACTGTGAACTTCCAGATGTTCAATCTGGTTTTAGAAAACGCAGAGGAACCAGAGATAAAATTGTCAACATCTGCTGGATCATGGAAAAAGCAAGAGAGTTCCAGAAAAACATCTATTTCTGCTTTATTGACTATGCCAAAGCCTTTGACTGTGTGGATCACAATAAACTGTGGAAAATTCTAAAAGAGATGGGAATACCAGACCACCTGATCTGCCTCTCGAGAAATTTGTATGCAGGTCAGGAAGCAACAGTTAGAAACGGACATGGAACAACAGACTGGTTCCAAATAGGAAAAGGAGTATGTCAAGGCTGTATATTGTCACCCTGCTTATTTAACTTATATGGAGAGTACATTATGAGAAATGCTGGACTGGATGAAGCACAAGCTGGAATCTAGATTGCCAGGAGAAATATCAATAACCTCAGATATGCAGATGACACCACCCTTATAGTAGAGAGTGAAAAAGAACTAAAGAGCCTCTTGATGAAAGTGAAAGAGGAGAGTGAAAAAGTTGGCTTAAAGCTCAACATTCAGAAAACTAAGATCATGGCATCTGGTCCCATTACTTCATGTCATATAGATGGGGAAACAGTGGAAACAGTGACAGACTTTATATTTTGGGGGCTCCAAAATCACTGCAGATTGTGACTGCAGCCATGAAATTAAAAGACGTTTACTCCTTGGAAGAAATATGACCAACCTAGATAGCATATTCAAAAGCAGAGACATTACTTTGCCAACAAAGGTCCATCTAGTCAAGGCTATGGTTTTCCAGTAGTCATGTTTGGATGTAAGAGTTGGCCTATAAAGAAAGCTGAGCCCTGAAGAATTGATGCTTTTGAACTGTGGTGCTGGAAAAGACTCTTGAGAGTCACTTGGACTGCAAGGAGATCAAACCAGTCCATCCTAAAGGAAATCAGTCCTGAATATTCATTGGAAGGACTGATGTTGAAGCTGAAGCTCCAATACTTTGGCCACCTGATGCAAAGAACTGACTCATCTGAAAAGACCTGATGCTGGGATTGATTGAAGGCAGGAGGAGAAGGAGACGACAGAGGATGAGATGATTGGATGGCATCACCAACTCAGTGGACATGAGTTTGAGTAAACTCTGGGACTTGGTGATGGACAGGGAAGCCTGGTGTGCTGCAGTCCATGGGTTGGTAAAGAGTTGGATCCAACTGAGCCACTGAACTGAACTGAACAAGATGCATGGTCTTTGATTATACTTATAGACCTGGTGCCAATGATGCCCTATATTAATGAAAATTGTTATTCCTTGTTGTTAATTTAATTCTCATTTTGTTGTTCCTGTTGTTAATGAAACAAAGGAGAATTCATCAAAATATGAATTAGAAATATTTTCTGGTCTACTAGTCATATTCTTGTATCTGGTGAATAAACTGCTTCAGTTTCATTTTACTTTGTATTAATTCCTTTTACACTCAGAGCTTGGGTATGGAGTTCCTAACTGGTGTTCTAGTTCTACTGTTTCTTTCTTAAGAAACAGAATCCTTTGTAAATTTCTACGGCCATAGTTTATTCCAGCTCTTTTTTAGGATATACCATTAACTTGTTAATATGGAGAAAAATAAGTGACAATTCCAAAAGCTAAGTAGTATTAATTCAGAGGGTCAAGATGGCAACATCTTGTTTAAAATTATAATAACTACTTCTTGTTAGCACCAATCCTATTAGAACTTTGCTTCAAAGATGAAAGATACAACCTGAGGATTTCCCTGAGGAAAAATACAAGAAGGCTCATTCTTGTAAGCCATGTACTCCTTTTAACTGGATCTCTGTACTGGGTCAGTGTCTAGTGTTTACTTGTCTTTAAATATTAAAAAAAATAAATATAGTTCTATGTCCATTGAAAAGTAGTATTGTTTGTTATCTCCTGGTGATTTCACTCAATTTCAATTTCAATTATTTTTAAAGTATTTTCTTGGCCACACTGTGCAGCATGTGGGATCTTAGTTCCCCGACCAGGAGTAAAACTTGTGCCCCTTACAGTGGACGCATGCAGTTTTAACCTCTGGACCACCAAGGAATTCCCTCAATTTCAAGTTTAGCAATTGAATCGGAAGTACATAATGCTAAGGGAAATTCTGAATTGTTTATCTGAAGAATAGACTTTCCTTAGAAGAAGTGCCTTAAATTAAGAAAAAGGGTGAGAGAGAAAGCTTTGGGTGGAAAAGAGTGAAGCCAAGTATGAATCTGGTCACATTAGGGGAATCCTACTTTGTCTTACAGCTGTGCCTACGACTCTTCAAAAGAGATTGGCCATTCGATGACTTTGCTATTTATTGCAGAATCAGTTGAATGATTTAATCCCTCTCTGACAACAAGCAAACAATAAATATACATGAAAACTTATCAGAAAAGCCAGGGGTTAATAACATGGGAAATTCTGCAGGAGACTCAGCATTTCCCACCTGGGCACTATCCCTCTTTTACTGGGCATTGCCCTCTGACTACCTCTCCATAGAGTATATTACTTCATTCTCTGGGTCTTAGGCGTGCTGTTATTTTTGCTCTTAACTCATTGTGTTCAAAGTATGCGTCTCCCTGTCTGTGTTCCCCACTGGACTGTTAGCTCATCGAAGACTAGAATAGAGTCTTATTAATTTTTATTATCTTGCTAAGAACCAGCCTCAACAGTAGCAACAGTATCTTGCTAAGTAGCAGCCTCAACAGTAGATATTTAAAAGTAAGCTGTGCTTGCTAAAAGTTGACACTGATCTAGTTCCTACAGGCTGTACATTTAAGTTTTTGTTTTGTTCTGTTTCTTACACGAAAGTATGCATGTGTGGATAGATGGATGGATGGATAAATGGAGGGATGGATGGAAAGATAAAGTGAATTGTTGGGTTCCTTGTGTGATCTGTATATGCTAGATACTGTGCAAAGTACTTGAGTTACACTTGAGTTACACTTGAGTTACAATAACCCAATTGTTTTCCTGAGGCCTCTTGAATTTATTCAGTATAACCCCTGTAAATATAGCCTGCCATTTAGAAAAGAATACCTTCCCAATTAGGTAGAGCTAAACATTTTATTAGAATCCACATCCCCTGCCTTGGCCATAAAATTACACTATCATAATTTACTTGCTCAGACATTCATGAGTTTGTATTTTAGTGCTATTTTCAGGTGTAATAGCAAATAAAGAATGAAATATGTGAGTTGCTATTTCAAATAACATAGTCTGTGGGGGCGGATATCAATGGTTTTAATAAATTGTGACTAAGGATAGGTGTTCGGCTTACACATATCCAAATTCCTTTCCATAGGAATCCAGTCAGATGCCCTGAACTGACCTGAACCCGTTTTTTTTTTTTTTCTTTTTTAAAAAAATTGATGGATAGATTTTAAGAACGAGGAGAATGTAATACAGAATAAAAATGCAGCTGTCTATGGGGAGGGCTGCTGGAGACAAGTGCCTGGAGCAGAGAGGCTGGGGAATGAATTTTTCAATGTGGTTAATGAAGTGTGGTGTCAGCGGAAATCAGGGGTAATTAGCAATGTGTATAAAGGGATGAGCTTGGGTAAACTTGTCATCTCATGCTACCAAGTGACCAGCAGCACGGGTGAAAGGTGAAGTGCATAAATGTCATTCTTGACCCTTCGATGGGAAAAAATAGGATTGTAAAAGATTTGATGAGAGTTTCTGAAGGAGCGGAAGGAACAGAATATTTGTAACGTACATTTGTGTACTTACTCCCTAAAATGCACTTTCATAGAACTATTTCCATAGTTATGGCACTCTCTGTCCTTTTAATACTTTGATTGTTTTACCATTATAGTGGTAATTTGAGTACATATAGTAAACTTGGGAAGAAGAGAAAAAATAAAAATTGCTCTGCTTAAAGGTAATCACCGTTAATATTTTGGCATATTTTCTACCAGACAGTTTTTATGTGTCGGTTTTGTCATTAACAGTTGTAACCGTATTATATGTACAATTTTACCTGATTTTCCATCGAACATTTGAGCAACATTCATGTTAGTAGGCACGTAATTACTCAAGATAACCTTCACTATGCTTACTCTGCTCTAAGCATTGTTATGATGCTATTATTACAGCAACCTTCAGGGGCAGGTATTGTTTTTGTCTTCATTTTACAAGTGAAGAAATTAGATACAGAGAAAGTTAAGTGTCTTTCCTAATGTCACATGGATAATAAATGCCAGAGTTGGCATTCAAAACCAAGCAGTCTAGTTCCATAAGCTACTCTCTTATCTTGGTATTAGACCAGGAGTTAGCAAACTCTTCCATAAATATGTGAGGCCTGTGGATCTTCAAGTCTATTTTGCAAGTCCTCTACTCTGCTGTGGGAGCACAAGAAGTAAATGAATAAACAGTAGGTATATGAGTGAGCATTCTGTGTTCTAATCACACGTTATGGGCACTGACATTTGAATTTATTATAAGTTTCATGGGTCACAAAATAGTATTTTTTGAATGGTTTTTTTTTTTTTCCCCAACCATTAGAAATGTAACAGGCTGCTGGCAGTAGTTTGTGAATACTTTTAGTAGATTAACTGATACATTATTTAGTACCTGACGCTTAGGTGTTTCAGTTCAGTCCAGTTCACTCGCTCAGTCGTGTCCGACTCTTCGCGATGCTCATTCCTGATGCTTAGGTGTTTAAGTTGTTTCAAATATAAAATGTTGGTTTCAAGCAAAACCTGACCAAGGAAAAATGCTATAATGAATATTTTTGTTCATAAAACTGCTTTTTATAGTATTTTCTTAGGATATATTCCACACTTGATCTGCTCAAAGGTTATGAATATCTCTACTCCTCTTAAATTTTATTGCAAAATTAGTTATCAAGGATAACCAACATAGACTCCTACCACTGGTATAAAAGGATAGCATATATTTTCTTTTGCTGTCATTGGGTATGTATTGAGCTAATGCATTTGAAATCATGTAAAATATAATGATATTTCAATATAAATTAAGCACATTTAAAGATACATAAAGTAGACTAGTATTTTCCTTTATAATACTTAAACAAATCCATTTGAGAAGTTTCCTAAAATTTCTATGTGTTGTCTTCCATTGCCATATCAATATTGCATATGAGGATGATAAACAACTGGAGAGCAGGAGAACAACTTTTAAATACAGTAAATTTGATAGTGTTCTGTAATTTTATCCATGCCAAACAATTTTTCTCCTGTTAATTTTGGCATCAGTTCAGTTCAACCGCTCAGTCGTGTCCAAGTCTTTGCGACCCCATGAACCACAGCACGTGAGGCTTCCCTGTCCATCACCAACTCCCTGGGCTTGCTCAGATTCACGTTCATTGAGTCGGTGATGCCATCTAACCAATTTTGGCATAAGATTTCTTAAAAATTGGTTTGATGGAAGAATAAAAGTTGTCTTGGGTACAGTGTTTTTAAAGCATTCAATCATGCTATTTTATTACTTTCATTATAATAACATAAGCTTGAATTCAGAGGATACCAAAGTTCTTTTTAGAGTCCTGAAAGCAGCATGTTTTCCATTGGCAGTTGAGGTATGTGCCACTAGACGGTGATGTTCCCAGCAGTCACTTAGTCTCTTTTTCTTTTTTTTCACTTCTGTTGGGATATAATTGACATATAGTATTAGACAGTGTTGCTATTCAAACCTGGTGAAAATCAAAGGACAGATATAGTGCAGCACAGTGTTTGTCAGTGTTTAAAAGGGCTGAGCAGTGTCTGTTGTTTGAATCCTGTGAAGGCCTGAAATAAAGAGGCATACATCTGTAGCTCCCAACTTTATTTGAGTCCACGTGTACCTGATCATAATCAGCTTCCTCGGGCCCCAGGTGACTCCTGGTCAGTGTATGGAGGAGTCAAGAGCCAAGTAGGGAAAGACCTAGGCAAATGGATCCACACCACTGGACAAACATTCTAATGCTTCCATAATCCTGGTAGAGGTATTAGCATCACATAAAGATTTAGAGTATTTAAAAATTGTATTTATTTATGGCTGCACTGGGTCTTCATTGTTATGTGCGTATGGCTACAATGGGTCTTCATTGCTATGCGTGGGCTTTCTCTAGTGGCGGCGCGTGGGGGCTGTTCTCTAGTTGTGGGGGGTGGGCTTCTCACTGCAGGGGCTTCTCTTGCTGTGGAGCACAGGCTCTAGGCACACAGACTCAGTAGTTGTGGTGAACAGGCTTAGTTGCTCTGTGGCATGAGGAATCGTCCCAGACCGGGGATCGCACACCTGCCCCCTGCATCACCAGGTGAATTCTCAACCTCTGGGCCACCGGGGAACGTTTTCGAAGTAGTCAGGCTGCGTCAGTTGCTCGGGATTCAGAAGCTAGACCTCGCGTTGGAATTGATGGGTGCAGGCACTGCAGTGAACTGAGAGACTTTAAAGCACAAGTGCGGTTCTCATATTTGAAAGGAGTATTTTAAGCTCAGCATGCACTTCCTTCTACCTCCTCCATACCCCCGTGGTGAACTTAATGAATATTAATACGTATCCCCTGAGCTGACTGCCTTCACTCTTTACAACCATATGATTACAGATGGAAAATTAATCTCCCATGTACCTCAGAATTAGCTCTAATTTTCCACTTTTCATAGCACACTTAAAATCCTGGTCCAGTGGCTAGATAGCAGCATTTTGCAAAGTTGCCAAGAGAAGCAGGGGGGCAGTCCCCCGTGCTTCAGCCGTGGTGATCCACTTATGCTTCACAAATGGGCAGCCTCTTCAGGTCCACGAGTCTTTTAACTATGATACACCCTTGGCTGGAAATTTCCTTTTGCATAAACATTCTGTCTTTTCTCCATGTACTGGTTAAACAAGTATTCCTCAAGGCCTCTTAGAAGATTTTCTAGAGTTGTTCAGTTGCTCAGTTGTGTCCGACTCCTTGCAACCCCATGGACTGCAGCACACCAGGCTTCCCTGTCCGTTACCATTTCCCTGAGTTTGCTCAAACTCATGTCCATTGAGAAAGTGGTGCCATCCAACCATCTCATCCTCTTTCATCCCCTTTTTCTTCCTCCTTCAATCTTTCCCAGCATCAGGGTCTTTCCCAAGAGTTGGCTCTTCATATCAGGTGGCCAAAGTACTGGAGCTTCAGCTTCAGCATCAGTCCTTCCAGTGAATATTCAGGACTGATTTACTTTAGGATTGATTGGTTTGATCTCCTTGCAGTCCAAGGAAGTCCCAAAAGGCTTTTCCGACACCACAGTTCAAAAGTATCCATTCTTTGGTGCTCAGCCTTCTTTATGGTCCAACTCTCACATCCACACATGACTACTGGAAAGACCAAAGCTTTGACTCAGCTTTGGAGAATTCTTCCCCATAATTATGAAATAGAATGACCTAGTCACCCACTCCCAGTTTTGTTCTCCACTATACCCTGGTAACATTTCTATGACAACATAAATACTATATCAAAGGCACTTCCTTGGTGAGGCAGTGTGCCAGTGGTTGAGAATCCACCTTGCAATGCAGAGGCCATGGGTTCTATCCCTGGTTGGGGAACGATATTCCACATGCCACAGGGAAACTAAGCCTACCCTTGCATGCACTGAAGACCCAGTGCAACCAAGAAAAGAAAAGAAAAAAAGACATATATACTATATTGATTGTAGGGTTTTGTTGTTGTTGTTAATTGTTTGAATTTTCACCCTGAATGTGATGCCCAGAGACTAAGGACTTAATCCTCCTTGCCATTGACTGAACCAGTTCTTGATCCAGGTGAAATAGGAGAACCTCTTAAAAATTGAAAATAAAAAAAAAGTCAATGCCCAGATTTTATCCAAGATGTACTAATTCAAAATCTTTGGGCTCAGGACTTAAGCATGAGTCATTTAAAATCGTCCCCAGGTGATCCAGATGTGTAGCAGATTGGAGAACTGCCATCCTAAGCCATCGTCAGGGGGCCTGCTCATAGATCCAGCTGTGAAATTCTCTCCAGCACAATCAAGCCACTCTTTTTTCCTCATCCAGTGACAAGCCAACTGTGTCATTTTTGAGACACATCTCCAGCTCTCTTTGACGTTCTGCCCATTTCTAACGGAAGACTGAGCGCTGTGCGGTCTATTTCCAGAGCTGCCATGAATATTTATACATCGCCTGCCTCTTTACAAATTAGAGAGCATCAAGATGAATGAGAGTAGTGAATCAGAGAAGACACACAGTGTGATGCGGGCAGAAATTTACTATCTCATTTCTATTTAAAACCTGATGACTCAGAGGAGGCAGTTCACATCCATTTCAGTAAATTCCTTAATGCTCTCCAGCATGGCACTTTGAATTTTAGCACTACTGGGGGTGACTTGATTTATTCCCAGGAAGAGTGTGCCTGTGTGGTATTATGTATATGTATGTAAGTATGTGTTTAAGTTAGATTATTTGAAAATACAATAGAAAGAAAAAATAAATTACTAGACATTGTTAATAACTTTTGTTAAGCTTCATTTTCTTATGTTTTCTTGGTGATAAGATGTACCTTCAGCCCCTAATGAATAATTCTTAAGTCTGACAAAATGCTATTTGTTTCTAAATTGATTTTTAATGTCTTTGGTTTGCATTTTCTTCACTTAGTTAGCTTTCCAAAAATTATTCATTAGATTTCCTAGCTTTTCTATCTTTCTCATGCTCTAGTTCAAAACAGATTTTTACAGGAGACATGTGTCAAGATTTATTGTTGTAATGTTATGATTTGACACTTCTGTACTAGAAAGGGCATGGAGAGAACTATAATATGCATCCTTTTATCATAGTCTTTGATTATCTGGCAAATGTGAAACCATTGTAAAAATGCACATTATAGCATAAAGTAAGGAAAATTTGTCCCTAATGATATCCATCTGCCTATGTAATAAACACAATGCTAAATGTATTATAATTTCATCGGGCACAAGTCAAAGTAGGTTGAGCATGGCCCACAGTATGAAGTCACAGTTTGATATTATTAATTTCAGGCTTTTACTTAGAAACCTAAATGTAAATTATGAACACAATGTGCCAAGTTAGTATTCTTAGAAGTAAATAAATACTTAATTCCAAAACTTCCTATTTCTCCTCTCACTTTGGACTCCTTGTTCAGTGAATAAAGTCTTCTTCTATGTAGTCTGAGGGTTGAGTGTTGTTGTTCAGTCACTAAGTTGTGTCCAACTCTGTGACCCCATGGACTGCAGCACGCCAAGCTTCCCTGTCCTTCACCATCTCCTGGACTTTGCTCAAACTCATGTCCATTGAGTCGGTGATGCCATCCAGCCATCTCATCCTCTGTCGTCCCCTTCTCCTCCCGCCTTCAGTCTTTCCCAGAATCAGGTCTTTTCCAATGTGTTCCCTCTTCACATCACTTGGCCAAAGTATTGGAACTTCAGCTTCAGTGTCAGTCCTTCCAATGAATATTGAAGGTTAATTTTCTTTTGGATTGACTGATTTGATCTCCTAGCTGTCCAAGGGATTCTCAAGAGTCTTCTCCAGCACCACAGTTTGAAAGCATAAATTCTTTGTCACTCAGCCTTCTTTATGGTCCAACTCTCATATCAGTACATGACTACTGCAAGAGGGTACACTTACCTTTTCCCGTGTTGAACATCTTTGCCACTCACTAGATGATGAAGTCTGACCTTCCTGGTGAGAACATGAAAATCTCCAACTCTTTCAAAACTATCCATTCCATTAGGCATTTATTCGTTCAACAAAGGAGTATGGTGTCCATACTATACTAGGCATTCCAATTATTTCTTACTTTTCTGGAGCTCACAGTCTAACAGAGAGAAAGATATTAAATTAAAGCATATTATCAACTATTTACTGAAAACCATGATGTGTGCTGTGCTGTTGATGGATCAGGAATTCTGACAATGTAAAACAGTGAAGTCAGCCTTAAAAGGAGAGGTCAGACAAAACCGAGTCTTCTACAGGAAATAACATTTTGAGTTAGATCTGAAAGAATCTAATAAATGTGTTTTGTTTGGAGTGGACGAGGGGGTTGAAAAATTATGGGCAGTTACATTTTATGTATCAAGGGCTCCTGTGTGCTACAAGGGACATTGCACTCATTTTATGTTGGTAATTAAAGATATTTATTCTAATTCTGGTGTCCAGGGAGCCAGCTGGTCATCAATGTATTCAGCTAGGCTGCCATATGACCAAAAGGAAAATGACATAGGTCTGGGTTTCTGGAAGCAGAGGCTGAAATGAGAATTCTTGTGCAAGTGACTTACTGAGGACATGCTCTCAGGGGCAGGAGAGTGAGAGAAGCAGAATGCGGCAAGGAAAAATGAGCTAAGCAGTGGAGTGTGGCCACACTGTGGTAACCAGAGTGTGGCTTTCGTCTGCCCTGTGTGCTTGAATTGTGGCACAAAGAATACAACTGAAAGCAAAGCGGTTGGCCTTTTGCAGCCGTATCAACCAGTCATTGCCATGGTGTGTATGTGTGTGTGTGTGAGAGCGAGAGAGAGAGAGAGAGAGAGGGAGAGAGAGAGAGAGAGAGAGATGGGATGCAGTAAGACAAGTGATATTCCTGAAGCCCCCAGAAAAGTGATTTCTTTTGGCTGGGCAATCCTTTCAGATAACAAACAAACAAAAACAGAAAACAGAGCTGCTGATAATTGCTCTCAATCCCCACTCAGGTCACCTGGTAAAGGAGATCTGGGCAGGACAGCAAGAGCCTCCACTTCAGCAGTGATTTCCCTGGAGCAGTCTCAGCGTCGCTTGTGAGTCTTGAATTGCAAATTCCCGGATCCTAGCAGAAACCTACTGAATCAGGAGCGCAGGGGGAGGGGCCTGGCAATTGGGAACATGAATCTTTCAGAAGATTCTAATCTACGCTCAAGTTGGAGACCCACTGCCACTGCCGAAAACATTTAAAATGGGTGCTAGAAAGTTCAAACTCCTCATTAAATCTGAACAGAAGCAACAAAGCGTGATAACAGGAGCCAAATTTCTGGGTCTCTGAGAAAATTTCATGCAATTGCAGGCCGCATCTTAAACATCACAAATCAACTGGCAGGTGCTGCTTGTCACTATGCTCTTTGTCGATGTTCTACTTTCCCTGGAAGTCTAACTCAGTCCCCAGCTTCTGGGCTTGTCCCTGGACTTCATTACTGTGTTGCTGGTGAACTGAGCTGGTAAGTAGGTCAAAGCAATAACAGTAACTGACAGAGGATGGCAATAGCAAAGTAAGGAGGTAATTAATCTCATATCTTTACTTTTGACAGCTAGTGTGGAAATATATTTTCCAATGTAACATTTTCCCTAAAGTTCTAGAAAATCTTATAAAACAAATAATCCACCCAGATGCTTATTCTTAAAGTTGTGTGTGAATTTTGGGGTGTTCTTAATAATTGAATGTAACTACCAGTGATATTCAATTTATATAAATTAGTGATGTATGAGAAGTTCATATAAGTGATAGGTCATGTTTTTTAAAATGCTTCATTATTTGCCATTTTAACATTTCTCTCTCATTTTAATTGGGAAAATTGGTTGGGTAATAAATGCTGCTTGATTTGCTCCACTATTTAGCATTCAACAAATATTTATAAATTACCTTCAGTATGCAAAGCCCCCTGTTAAATGCTGTGGATCTAGTAGTGAACAAAAGTAGTGAACCAGATGGATAAGGTTCTTGCCCTCAAGATTCTTTTACATCTGTGTTAGTTTTCTGTTGTTGCTTTAACAAATGGCCATAGACAAAGGATACAATTTTATTTTTTTTACATTTTTTTTTTTACTGTGGTAAGTCACATAATATAAAACATACGATTGTAACCATATTTAACTATAGAGTTCAGTAGACTAAGAACAGTCATATTGTGTAACTTTCACCATCATCCATCTCCTGAAATGTTCACCTTCCTGAACTGAAACTGTGTCCCCCTTAAACACTAACTCCCTGTTCCCTCTCCTCACCCCCGACTCCCCAGCCGCGGTATCTACCAGTGTACTTTCTGACTCTATGATGTGACTCTCCTAGGTGCCTCATATAAGTGAAATCATACAGTATTTGTCTATAGTCCATGGCGTCGCAAGAGTTGGACATGACTTAGTGACTAAACCACCACCGCCAGTGTGTACTGGAATGCATTTTTAAGGTTAACTTAACATATGTCCTACAAACAGATTGTACCTTCCTTTTCCAGCTGTGCCATACAGCAGGTTCTCATTAGTTATCTATTTTGTAGGTAATAGTGTATATATGTCAACCCCAATCTGCCAGTCTGTCCCACCTCCCCTTCCCCACTGGGTGTCTATAAGTTGGTTCCCTCTGTCTGTGTCTCTCTGCTTTGCGAATAGTTTCATCTGCAGTATTGAGCTTCCCTCTGGCTGTCCAGTGGTTAAGACTCTGAACTTCCTATGCAGGGATCATGGGTTTGATCTAAGATCCCACATGCCTTGAGGTGTGGCCAAAATTAGAAAAAAAAAAAAAAAAACCTTAACACAGAATTTTATCTTACATTTCTGGAGGTTGGAAGTCTGACCTTGGCTGAAAGCAAGACGTCAGCAGCATTGTGTTCTTCTGGAGTTATCTAAAGGAGAACCAACATCCTTGCTTTTTCCAGCTTTTGGAGACTGCCCGCATGCATTGTGTGTGGTTCCACAGCATTCCAGTATCTAATTCTGTTATCATCATCTCTTCTTCTCTTTCCCTTTGCTTGCTTCCTCCCTCTTTTATTCCTGAGGAATATTGTGGCTACACTGGATCCACTCAGATGATCCAGCATCATCTCCCAGCTCTATTCTTGATTTAATCACACCTGCAAGATCCTTTTTGCCATCCAGTAGTATGTTCCCAGGTTCTACTGAAGCGACTTAGCAGCAGCAGCAGCAGCAGCATAGTTTGAGGGGAGGGGCATTATTTTTGTCTACCGTACCATCTAATGGAGAAGATAGTGGTTTCATAAATTTGTAATTACACATTTTGTGTATGTTAAGAAGGAGTTATAAATTAATTATTTATTATTGGGGAAACAAGTAATTCTTCAGTTAGCACTGATATAGTATAAGGAGGGCTGTTGAGATAGGCATGTGTGCCAACCACCTGAGAGGGAAATGAGATTGATGTGTGCAAGGAACGAGCACAGCCTAGCTCACCTGTGTGGTAGTAGCTGGGAAGAGACCCCTGAGAATCCCTAGAGCCAGGGGCCCACAGGTCACGAAGGGCCTGGATGTGTCCAGGCTCACACTGCTCGCACTAATGATATTCATTTTTATTTCTGGATATGGTGAATTTTGTAGCTACTAAGGTCTGTCTTGGGTGCTATCTTTTTTAGAGTTCCGTTTGAGTGCCCCCTTTAGCAGGTGGGTAGACTTCTATAGTTCATATTCTCAGGCTTACTCACAGTTTCCCTTTGCACATACTTGTTTATTTTTCCTCTTATTTCACTCCCTCACTTTAGAAATAACTTTTTGTCATGGGTCTGATAACGTTTTTTATTATAAGTCAGTCCATAAATTTTAATTAAACTTATCCCATCCTTTCTCAGGCCAAGGATAATCGCCTTTAATGATTTGGTGTCTAGACTTACAGATTTTTTTCCTGTGTATATGTTTATTTATTTATAGAGAGAATTGATGCTTTGCATGCTCTTTTGTAACCTGAATTTTCTTCTATACAATATATGGTGACACCTTCCTATATCCATTGCATGTAATATTAGTATTTCTGATCTTATAGTAGTTATAGTAGTGATTTTAATAATGCACAATGACTAATTTGGCTATGTCATTCCAAATTTTTTTCTTTAACAAACAGTGTAGCACTGAGCACCCTTCCTTGTATTATCTTCACATAATCCATTGTGTCTCTGCTTGGGAGAAATTCTTAACGGTGAAACTGTAGAGCCAGAGACCAGTTTTACTCTATTTCTAATTTATACTCCCCTGATATGTTTTATATTCCCAGGGTGCTGCCTTTAAATCATTCTGAGCAAAGCAGGGTGATTGACTTAATACTCCCCTCACCCCTTTCAGGAAGGAAGGAAGTAAAGAAAGAAGGAAGGAAGAAAGGAATGGGCCCCTGTCCTGTTTCTGTATGTGAAAGGATGGTAATGGAGAGGAAGCAGTCATTCATTAAATATTGCTTATTTTTTGCTTTTCATTTTACTAGAGTGGCAAATTCCTCCCCTGAGATAAATGGTATTACCTTTCATTCAGGTTAGAAGTCTGGAGAGCATGCCTCCCTTTCGCTCATTGTCCGCATCATCCCAGCAGCAAGCACGGTCCAGTCTGACTGCCTCCACTACCATGTTAGATGCCCCCCTCACCCCATCCAAGTCACAGCCACTGGACCAGAGCAGTGACATCTCCGGGCTTTTATCTTTGGCTTGTGATCCTTTTCAGTTGATTCCCTGCAGAGAAGTTGCAGCTGTACTTGCAAAAATGTTAGATCATGTTCCTCAGCTATTAAAAACCACCCACTGGATTTCCTCCAGAGGTAGAAGGAAAGACCAGACCCTCGTCCTACCCAACCAGGCCTTACATGTTCTAGATGTTACATATTAAGATCTAGGTGGATCTGACATGATCCACCTCTCCAGTCTCTCTTCTCAATGCTCTTCCCATTTACTTTCAATTCTCCAGCCACTTCAACCCCCTGCTGTTTCCTGACATGCAAACCAAGTCATTTATATTTCCTGTCCCCGTTTCTAAAGCCCTTCTCTCAATTATGTGGATCTCTGCTGCACCTCACTTTCCCAGATCTCTGTTCAAATGTCCATCAGTGCCTTGCCATCACTGTACGCCTGCATTACTGCTTTACTTTTTCTTGATAGCACTAGCAACTGCCTGAAATTGTGTTTTCTACCTATTATATATATATATATATATGTATGTATATTCTGCTTCCATTCCTGGAATATGAGCTCTAGGAAGGCAGAAGCTTTGTTTCTACTGTCTGATCGGTAACTAGTTCATAGAAAGTCTTAATAAGCAATTGTTGAATATGTACACACTCGTGTGAACCAAGTGTTATGCTCACATTTAGAGCTGTCTAGTTTCTGGCCGCTTCCCAGGTAGCCCAGTGGTAAAGAGTCTCTCTGCCAATGCAGGAGGCAGGGGTTCAATCCCTGGGGCAGGAAAATACCCTGGACAAGTAAATGACAACCCATTCTAGTATTCTTGCCTGCAAAATTCCAGGGACAGAGGAATGTAACTCCCAGGTGTCAGTTCATGGGGTTGCAAAGAGTTGGACACAATTTAGCAACTGAGCACAAGGTCCCAATCCTTAGTCCCTTTATTCAGCTGGATCTGCTTGGGAACGGAATAATCTAAGTCATATTTCTGATTCGTAAATAAAGATTTAGAAAATAAATGCCCTGCGATTTATTGACATTTCTGATTATGTGTGCTATAAACGTTCAAAAATCAGGTAGGGTAAGAGGCAAGTGGTAATAAGCATATCTTCTTTCTTCAAAGCCAAGGAGTAGAGAAAGCATCTGTTTTACTCAAGGGAGTAGTTTCACTTTAATTCTTTAAAATATTGTTTCAGCACTTAATATTTTCCCTTTTATAAGTGCTATGGAGTGTGTGTGTGTGTTTCATTAACAAACCACAGCAGCTAACATGGTTTGAAAAGGCTTTCCAAATATATTGTAATTGTATGTACCAAGAGATGATAATTTTCTAAGTGCAGATTATAGAGTTGAAGAAATACTTTATTAAATTTATTTTAAATTTAATTTTCTCTGTACTGGTTCAAAATTCTCCTGATGGAGGCACATGCGAGTTTGATGGAGATCGAGGCATGTTTTGAGAAATGCTAAATGTGGCCCTGGATAATTTTGTACCACAGCCAGAGGAGGTCTGTATCAGTTCTGAGCCACCCACAAAGCTAATTAAATTTACCCATGTGAAAAGCAAACACCCACCCCAGTTATTTTGAGCTAACTTGCTGAAACACTGGTTAGCTCTTTCTGTATCCCAGTGTTTCCTCCACCCCAAATCCACGGGAATTCATAGCATCGCCAAGAGGCCAGTGTAGACCACTGTTCTTTTTGTGAATGCCTGAGAAGAATTCACTTAGAAAGTCACAGCATCCATACCAGGAACCCACTTTCTATAGTATGTTTCCATGCTGACTTAAAACTCCACATTCCTTATTCACTTTCTCTGTGGAATAGAGTTGGTTTAAAGATCTTGTTCCCTGGAGCCAAGGAGATCTGGGTTGAGTGAAAGCTTTGTTTTCCTATTTATGTGACTTTGGGCAAGTCATCTCTGCATCGCATGTAAGAGAAAGAATAGAACCTATATCATAAAATTGATGTGAAAATGAAAAGAATGAATATATGTAAACAAGATAATTAAAGATATGGTACTGACTTAACAATGCTCATTACTTCTTTTCTCTCTGTCCCTCTTTCCTTTGAAACAAGATGTCATTCTTTCATACATTTTTTTAAAAAAAATCAGTTTTATTGGAGTTTAGTGGCTTTACAAAGTTGTGTTAGTTTCTACTGCACAGCAAAATGAATCAGCCGTATATCTATCTATCTATATATAAACAAGGCTGAGTGCCAAAGAACTGATCCTTTTGAACTGTGGTGTTGGAGAAGACTCTTGAGAGTCCCTTGGACTGCAAGGAGATCCAACCAGTCCATCCTAAAGGAGATCAATCCTGAACATTCACTGGAAGGGCTGATATTGAACCTAAGCCCCCATACTTTGGCCACCTGATATGACGAACTGACTCATTAGAAAAGATCTTGATGATGGGAAAGATTGAAGGCAGGAGGAGAAGGGGATGACAGAGGATGAGATGGCTGGACGGCATCACTGACTCAATGGACATGAAGTTGAGCAAGCTCCAGGAGATGGTGAAGGACAGGGAAGCCTGGCACGCTGCAGTCCATGGGGTCGCAAAGAGTCGGACGCGACTGAGTGACTGAATAACAACAACAAACGTCTCCTCTTCCTTTTGGACTTCCTTCCCATTCAGATCACCACAGTGCGTTAAGCAGTTTCCTGTGCTATAATGTAGGTTTTCCTTAGTATCTCTTTTATGGTGTTGACTCTGTAGGTGTATCAATCTCACCCTCCCAATTCCTCCCACACCTCCCTATGTTTCTTCCTGGTGTCCATCCATTTGTTCTCTACGTCTGTGTCTCTGTTTCTGCTTTGCAAATAGGATTATTTATACTATTTTTCTAGATTCCTCATACATGTGCTAATATATGGCATTTGCTTTTCCTCTTTCTGACTTACTTCACCATTCTTTCATTTATTCAACAACAAAAAGTAATTAAGCACCAACTGAGCTTCAAATACTGATGGCAAAACAGTGATTGCAAAACAGTCCCTGCTGTCATGACGCTTACATTCTAGTGGAATGACACTGAACGAGCAAACTAATGTACTTGAATGTGATTTTAGCTTGTGATGCATCCTTGAAGGGTGGAAAGCAGGTTCTAGGACAAAGTGACCGTGAGGAGTAGGAGCCAGTTCGGGTAGCTCGGTGAAGGACAGTTCCTTTATGAAAGTGACATCTGAACTGAAATGTTTAGGGTGCAAGACAACCTTATAATAATAACAGGAACCAGCTGTTGTCAATATAGGAGAAGTCTGTGAACAGAAAAAACAATAATAAAAAAAAGTTTTGATACCTTTGTGGAATACAGAGAATCAGAGAGGAGGAAGGGACAGTTGAGGAAGAAGTGGGGAGAAAAATGCTGAGGTTTTGTTCTGTGGACTCTATCCTACAGACCAGGGCTGTTGGTTTTAATCTGATCTGCAGTGGAAATCCTCTGGGCTGATTTGAGTTGGAAAGGTGATGGGATCAGATCTAGACTTATAAAGATCGTTAGGTTACTTATGGAGACTGGATTGTGGAAAGACAAGAATTAAGATCTGTGGGACCTTTGTTAGTACATGAGGCAGCTGTAATGGATTAAATAGGGTCTGCCAGAAGGACATGCCCTGATCCTAATCTTGGGTATCTGTGCATGTGACCTTATTTGACAATAATCTTCACAGATGCAATTAAGAATTTTGGGAAAATTCTCTTGGCTTTAGATGGACCTAATTCTAATGACTGGATTTTTAGAGAAAGGAGAGGGAGATCTATTGCACAGAGACAGAGAGAAGGGGAAGCCATTTACTGACGGGGCAGAGATGAACTGACCTGTCTACAAGCCAAGGAATCCCAGAGATTTCCAGCAGCCACCAGCATTTAGGAGAGAGACATAGAAAACACCCTCAGAAGGAACCAGCCCTGCCAACACCTTGATTTCAGACTCCTGGTGCTTCTAGAATTGTGAGAGAATATATTTCTGATCTTCTTAAGCCACCAAAGCTGTGGTAATTGATTTGGGTACCCTGAGAAAACTGATACAGCAAACATGAGATCAATTATAGGGAGAAGAGGCCTATATACCAATTTGATGGTCACAGAGTGGTGGTCTCAAGGACTAAAGAGAAAAAATAATGTTTTCTTTAATCCACAGTGGCGAGGTGTGTTTATATTTGGCAAGAATGTCAATTTCTCATACTTTGATTGAAAGTCTCCTCTGTGGGGTGAAAGGGCATCTGAGAAGCAGGTCCCAAGAATGAACTCTACTTCCTAAAGTGGCCTCATCATCTTCCCAAAGGAAGTGCCCACAGGCCCTGGGAGGACTGATTAGCAGATGAAGCCAGTTCTCTCACTAATGTGATATCACTTTTTCTAATACCAGTTTTTCATTTGTATATAGTGTAATACTAGTTTCTGTGGTAACGACTTCTTTAATACAAAGAAGTCACCCTAGTTACCCGTAAAACTGCTGCAGGTAAGTAGATACTTACCAATGGGGTGTGTACAGAGTGATATTTTGTACCTAATAAAATGCCAGAAATTTCAGGACATAGCAATGATTTGCCCTGAACATTTCCCAGGTAATAATAGAAAGTTAGCATTGGTTGAGTTTCTAGTATGTCTTAGGTCCTCTCTGCTGTTGCTTTTACATCTGTCAAGTCTAATTCTTACAATATTCCCCAAAGACAGATGTTAATATTTCCATTGTAAAGATAGCTGAAATAGCTGAAGCTTAGAGAAATCTAGCCAACCACATACCAAATGGTTATTTCATAAAAACAGGTTTATGTATTTAACTATCCAGTTAATAACTTCTAAAGTCAGGTTGTGAACTCAGTTTTGTCCAAATCAATGCTTTTTTTTTTTTTTTAATACCTGTGAGTCTGAGTGAACTCTGGGAGTTGGTGATAGACAGGGAGGCCTGGCTTGTTGCGATTCATGGGGTCGCAAGGAGTCGGACACGACTGAGCGACTGAACTGAACTGAGTTATCACAATTCTGCCAAAATGATGCAGCCACAGTTCTTCTGGATGGACATAGAGATACTGCTTTAAATTGGTGTCGATAAAGTTATATTGGATATAGAAATTAATACTAAAGATACTCAGGAGACTATGGGAATTTCAGCCACTGTTGTCATGGAGCAGGGTTGCAGAGGAGTGGAGGCAAAGTCACTGTTTTCTTTCCTCTATGATTTCCTTAAGAAAATCAGCATGCGTTGGCGCTTCCTCACTTGGCGCAAGAGAGACAGTCCATGACAATGCACCCTGTCATCTCCCCTCATCAGGTGCTGTCTCTCCAAGCCAGACAGCCTCCTCCCTGGCGGTCCAGAGCTGACATTATGACTTGAGCCCAGTCATTAAACACTAATTAGATTAGCACTTTTGCTGTCCTTCTAGTTCAAGTTTTAATAAACTGCTCCCTTCTCCCTTCCGGTCTTTTGCTTGAAATCATAGACAGGGTCACCACCTTCTTCTCCCTGAGGCTTGAACTCTCAGTCTGGGTGTGTTCTGGCTCTAGGCAAGGCAATTTAGATGAAAGATGAACAGAACCAAAGCACGTGGAGGAATAAACACATCTTTAAGAGGGGGGAAAATTAAAAACTGAAGAGCCAGATCCACTTCCTCAGCACTGCCCACTTGTATTTTTCTCAGACATTTTGGATCTTACTCATGGTAATTTGGCCATTAAAAAATCAGCCCTGTGGTCTCTAGGCTTAATTAATTTGAAAGTACTTCTGGAGGAATCACTTAGATATTGTTTTATGATTTGCCCCGAAGATATCATCAGGCTTCAACCTCTACCAGCTGCCTAGAACTATTAGCCTAACTATTAATTTGGCCCCAAAGTATGTTCCCTTTGGATTAAAAAAGAGAAAATTTACTGTCTACACCTCAGCCATGATTAACGTGCCCCAGACCGTAGTTAGTAGATAGAAGATGTTTTCCTTTATAAGACCAGAAGTTTCCTGCATACACATAGCTATGTGTACTTCACTTTCTTTTTTTCCTTTCTGTGGTTTTACTTCTGTATCTGTAATTATACAAAAAACAAATGTCATGTGAGCATTATAGTAGTCTTTCATAGTATGCTGTGTGCTGTGCTTAGCCCCCAGTCATGTCTGACTCTTTGTGACCCCATGGACGTAGCCTGCCAGGCTCCTCTGTCCGTGGAGATTCTCTAGGCAAGAATACCAGAGTGGGCTTCCATGCTCTCTGATAGGCTCTCAAAGTATAGATGGAGCTTATTATCAGTTTCAGGCACTGAGGAATGAAGGATACCCAAGATCACTTACACATCATTAGTTGCATCAATTAACCAAGGAAAACCACTAGATCATTCAGGTATAACCTAAATCATATCCCTTACATTATACAGTGAAAGTGACAAATAGATTCAAGGGATTCAATTTGATAGACAGAGTACCTGAAGAACTATGGTTGGAGGTTCGTGACATTGGACAGGAGGCAGTGATCAAGACCATCCCCAAGAAAAAGAAATGCAAAAAGGAAAAATGGTGTCTGAGGAGGCCTTACAAATTGCTGAGAAAAGAAAAGACATGAAAGGCAAAGGAGAAAAGGAAAGATATATGCCCTTGAATGCAGAGCTCCAAAGAATTACAAAGAGACAAGAAAGCCTTCCTCAGTAATGAAAACAAAGAACTGGAGGAAAACAATAGAATGGGAAAGACTAGAGATCTCTCCAAGAAAATAAGAGATTCCAAGGGAACATTTCATGTAAAAATGGGCACAATAAAGGACAGAAATGGTGTGGACCTAACAGAAGCAGAAAATATTAGGAAGAGGTGGCAAGAATACACAGAAGAACTATACAAAAAAGATCTTCATGACCCCGATAACCACGATGGTGTTATCACTCACCTAGAGCCAGACATCCTGTAGTGCAAAGTCCAGTGGGCCTTAGGAAGCATCACTATGAACAAAGCTAGTGGAGGTGAAGGAATTCCAGCTGAGCTATTTCAAATTCTAAAAGATGATGCTATAAAAGTGCTGTACTCAATATGCCAGCAAATATGGAAAACTCAGCAGTGGCCACAGGACTGGAAAAGGTCAGTTTTCACTCCAGTCCCAAAGAAATACAATGCCAAAGAATGATCAAATTACCCCACAATTGCACTAATCTCACATGCTAGCAAAGTAATGCTCAAAATTCTCCAAGCCAGGCTTCAGCAATACATGAACCGTGAACTTCCATATGTTCAAGCTGGATTTAGAAAAGGCAGAGGAACCAGAGATCAAATTGCCAACATCCGTTGGATCATCAGAAAAGCAAGACAGTTCCAGATAAATATCTATTTCTGCTTTATTGACTATGCCAAAGCCTTTGACTGTGTGGATCACAACAAAATGTGGAAAATTCTTAAAGAGATGGGAATACTAGACCACCCAACGTGACTCTTAAGAAATATGTATTCAGGTCAAGAAGCAACAGTTAGAACTGTACATGAAACAACAGACTGGTTCCAAATTGGGAAAGGAGTAGTCAAGGCTGTATATTGTCACCCTGCTTATTTAACTTATATGCAGTGTACATCATCAGAAATGCTGGGCTGGAAGAAGCACAAGCTGGAATCAAGACTGCCAGGAGAAATATCAATAACCTCAGATATGCAGATGACACCACCCTTATGGCAGAAAGTGAAGCGGAACTAAAGATCCTCTTAATGAAAATGAAAGAAGAAAGTGAAAAAGTTGGCTTAAAACTCAACATTAAAAAAACTAAGATCATGGCATCCAGTCCCATCATTTCATTGCAAATAGATGGGTAAACGGGGGAAACAGTGGCTGACTTTAATTTTGGGGGCTCCAAAATTACTGCAGATGAGGTGATTGCAGCCATGAAATTAAAACAGCTTGCTCCTTTGAAGAAAAGCTATGACTGATCTAGACAGCATATTAAAAAGCAGAGACATTACTTTGCCAACAAAGGTCCATCTAGTCAAAGCTATGGTTTTTCCAGTAGTCATGTTTGGATGTGAGAGTTGGACTATAAAGAAAGCTGAATGCCAAAGAACTGAAGCTTTTGAACTTTGGTTCAAAGTTGGAGAAGACTCTTGAGAGTCCCTTGGACTGCAAGGAGATCCAACCAGTCCATCTTAAAGGAAGTCAGTCCTGAATATTTATTGGAAGGACTGATGCTGAAGCTAAAACTCCAATACTTTTGCCATCTGATGCAAAGAACTGACTCACTTGAAAAGACCCTACTGCTGGGAAAGATTGAAGGCGGGAGGAGAAGGGGATGACAGAGAATGAGATGGTTGGATGGCATCACTGACTTGATGGATATGAATTTGAATAAACTCTGGGAGTTGGTGATGCACAGGGAAGCCTGGTTTGCTGCAAGCCGTGGGGCAGCAAATAGACATGACTGAGCGACTGAACTGAACTGAAGTGAAACTAGCTACTGAGGGTTCAGTGTTAGTTGCTCAGTCATACCCATTTCTTTGCCACTCTATGGACTTCTGTCAGGCTCCTCTGTCCATGGAGTTTTCTAGGCAAGAATATTGGAGTGGTAGCCATTCCCTTCTTCATGGGATCTTCCTGACCCAGTGATCAAACCCAGGTCTCCTGCATTGCAGGCATATTCTTTACCATCTCTGCTACCAGGGAAGCCCATGGTTATTAACCAGGTATGATTTGTTGGTATTTGTAGAACAAAATTGTTTATTACTAGGAGGGATGTGGAAGGGACTATGAGAGTCACGGGCCAATTTTTAATCTAGGAGAAAAAAAAAAAGTCATAGTGTGCATTAAGTATTGGATTGGCCAAAAAGTTTGTTTGGGTTTTTCCATAAGATTTTTTCCGAAAAACCTGAATCAACCCTTTGACCAACCCAGTACTATGAGAAGTGATGTGATAAACTTAAATTCTTTCCTGTAAGTAGAGTCTGGTTGCTCTAAGTAAGGATACAAATATTATCTCAAGTATAGTGTAATTTGTGGCACTTTGTCAGTTATCTACTGCTTCACAACAATATTACTACAGATATAGTGGCTTAAGATGCAACACATTTTATTATCTATAGATTGAAAATCCAGAGAGCTTAGCTAGGTTGACTGCTGAGGTTTGAGAGGGTATCACTTGCTTAAGGCCACAAAGTAACATTCGAAACTGTGTTTATCTGGTTTAAAGGTTGCCTACATTCACACAAGGCTGCAGTCAAGGTGTCTGCTGGGCTGAGGTCTTATCTAATGTTCAACTGGGAAATGTTCCACTTCCAAGTGGTGACTGTGGACAATGCACATTGTGAGGAAGGTTGAAATTAAGGGGGCAACCCATGGCAGGCCTGCAGCAAGCTTGGGGCTCTTTAAGAGAATTACATTAACCCCACCTTATATGAAACCACCATGAAGTCCTAATAAATTTGACATCATGTATTGCAGCCAGGTGAACTTCCCTGGTGGCTCAGATGGTAAAGAATCTGCCTGCAATGCAGGAGACCCAGGTTTGATCTCTGGATCAGGAAGACCCATTGGAGAAGGAAATGACAATTCACTCAGTAATCTTGCTGGAGAATCCCAGAGACAGAGGAGCCTGGTGGGCTACAGTCCACGAGGTCACGAAAGAGTCGAACATGACTGGGCGTCTGTGCAGCCAGGCGTTAGGCATTAGCAGAGAACAAGTTGAAAAAGTAAACATTTGTCTGCAGTCACAGTGAGAGGAGCCTGAAGCAGTTTGAGAATGATGTAGTGGCTGCAAGTGGGATGGGCAAAATGCTTTAACAATCCAATTTATGGAAGGGAATATTTGAATATATTTTTATATAACTATTCATTATACTAATGAAAACAGCTAAAATGGTTAAGTCCTTCCAATATTCCAGGCCTTTAATCATTATTTTATTCAGACAGTAGTATCTAGTTATGAAGGTACTATTATTACCCTTCTTTTCTGTTGGGCTTCCCAGAAAGTTCCCTTGGGTTTTTCTGTAAGATATTATGGAAAAACATGAGTGAACCTTTTGGCCAAACTAATAAAGAAACTGGACTTAGGTGGTTATGCAACTTACCTAAGATCACACAGTGAGCAAAGTAGTTCTGAAGTTCTGAGTCCTGTATTTAAAACAAATTACATTATATTAGAAATCTGCACCCATTTCATGACCACAGAAAATTGACACAGTTATAAAAATCATTCAAGAAGACTTTTTGGCAGACTTCAAAAGTAGAGCTGTTTTGGTAGCAGTAGGTCTTAGAAAACAGCTGGACAGTTGTTATCATTTACTGCTGGGGCCTTTACCTCTATTGCTTGAATTTATAACAGCCCTGCTAAAAAAAATATTATTAATAATAGGATTCCCCATTTTTGGTGAGCAAGCTGAGGTTTGAGTGACTGTCACTTCCCTAAAGTCAGTATATTTGGAACTATGTTTATCTGGTTTAAAAGTTGTCCACCTTCTTAATCATGTCCAAAGGGTTAGTTCTACTTATTAGCTGGGAGAGGAAAAAAGAAGCATCTAGTAACAGGTTCCTTTCTGAATTGCCATACAGACCAATATTAATGTCATTTGAAAGAGGCTATCAGTTGTTGTTTAGTTGCTGAGTTGTGTCTGACTCTTTGTGACCCCATGGGTAGCCTTCCAGGCTCCTCTGTTCATGGGTCTCCCAGGAAAGAATACTGGAGTGGGTTGCCATTTCCTTCTCCAGGGGCTATATGTGCTGCTAAATTACAGCAATGTTAGTACAAGCCACTCTGTCCTCTTGTATCGTTCAGTGTACAAGCATGATCTGTGCACCTTCAGACCCTACTATTTTGAATACCAAAGGAAATGCAGAATGAAAGCCAAGAACAAGTGGAATTTTAGGTCCAGCCCAGTTCATGGTGAGTGGATTAGCCTCTGGGAATCGTTTACCAAACCATTTTATATATTGATTTGCAGTACTTAACACTGTTGAGCAGAAATGGTAATCCATTTTCTTTCCCAAGAGGTGAAACTCTCCTTGAACCAACACAAAAATGGGTATGTATCTCATATCAATCGTTTTTCATTCAGCCACGCACTTGCCTAAATTAGATCATTATTAAGCGCAGGGAAAACAAGAGAAAGGAGACTTGTTCTTACAAGCCACTGATAGGGAAGCTGATTTTGGCACCAAGAGGTCAGTCATTTGCATTTTGCTGTGTGGGGCTTGAAGGCAGAGATTCAAATTACATCAAGAAAATGTTTAAATCAATATTTTTTTCTTATGCACCTCTGTCTCTAACAATGAATCACAAGAGAACCAGTAGAGTATTAAAAGGACACATAATCACATTTCATTTTTAGTTAATTTTGTCTCTTTTCCTACCATTCCAATTGCTCTGTCACATTTATTCTTTGTGAATAATTAAAATACTAGAAATTTCAAAGTTTTGTATTCCTTTTTTCCCCTTTAAGCAAATTATTTTCCCCCCAAGAATAAGAGTGGTAGGGTCAGGGTTACTCACTTAGTTGGGTTTATGTATAGCTATAGTCATAAAGCTTTGTCAAACAGAAAGGGAGTACAGTGAAAAAGCCTTTTTTTTTTTTTATTCTTAAGAATTACAGATATTGACAAGCCTTGCCATGGAGCCATGAAACATACTATATCTCAGAAAAGTTTTGAAGTGTCAGGCATCCAAACCCTCTGTGAGAGGTTATGTATTCTTGGCTAATTAAGTATTACATCTGATAATTTTCCCTAATGTTAAGTCTATTTATATAATTTTACTCTTTATTGTTAATGGTGGTGATAAATTTATGATAACACAGAGATTAAATAAAGAAAAACTGAACAAACTCTGTCCCCATGAAATACTATTATTGATGTTATAGTTCATGAATAATAAGGTTTGTCAGCATTTTCTTTAACTCTTTCTCTCTGCCATTCTGTGATATAACTAAGCAAAGCAATTGATTTTCTGAGATATTGGATCTTATATACTAAACCTTGGAAGTCATGTAAAAGAACACTCAACTATTGACGAACATAACAATTTTAAAAATAAATCTATGCCTGCTACCCCACTGCTTCTGGCAACAATAATGAAATGGTATTTTCAGGAAGGCTGGTGATGTTAAAAGCCAGTGGGGAAATCTTGCAGAGTCCCTAGCTGTAATTGCAACTTGGTTGGGAATATATGAATAAGAAGGTTAAAAAAAAAAAAAAAGAAGAAGAAGGTTACTACTCTTCTCTGAATCAGAGCAAACCTAATCTAGAATCCTGGACCTGGCTTAATAGTTGAATGCCTTACATATACCATTATGCTGATGAGAAAAATATAAAGGTGCTATTTACTTTCTGATGACTAGTCCCCCTGCCCTCCCACCTTCTTGTTCTGTTCCTTCCCTTCTTTCTTCTTCTTCTTTCAGTAATGCAATTATTGTTGTTTAAATAGACTAAATAGACTCTTTTTTTTTTTTTTTTGACTGTACAGTCCATCATGTGGCATAGTTCCCCAGCCAGGAATGGAGCCCACACCCCCCTGCAGTGAAAGATGGGAGACACTAACTAAGGGGCCATCAGGGAAATCCCTACTTACTATCATTTAAATTGAACTGATAAGATTGGGAAGACTGTGGATTCATGAATTGTTCCATGAGTTTACACAAAGATGATTGTTTTACTTCTGTTTTGAGGGCAAAAATTTTGATGTGATTTGAAATTTACCTCCATCTAACAGTCTTTTCACCCAATTGCGCTTCTTTATGTCACCAGTGACACTGCTTTCATCAGCACCGTAGTCCCTGCTGCAGAGATGGTTTTAAGCATTGGCTGTGGGGTCGCTAAGTCAGACAAGACTGAGCGACTTCACTTTCACTTTCATGCATTGGAGAAGGAAATGGCAACCCACTCCAGTGTTCTTGCCTGGAGAATCCCAGGGACAGGGGAGCCCAATGGGCTGCCGTCTATGGGGTCGCACAGAGTCGGACACGACTGAAGCGACTTAGCAGCAGCAGCAGTGTGCTTTACTACTTTGAATTTTTGAACATTGGTTTTCTCATCTATAATATGGGAAGAATTACATCCTGAACTCAGACTGTTATTATGGGAACTGGATGAGGTATAGAAAGAAGTACTGTAGACTCCAAATGGTAAATTTTTAGTCACTAAAGCAATGTAATATTAATTTTTACTTATAACGTGTTCAGTTGTATCTTGGCTATTCTGTCCTTTCATTCAGGAAAATGATGGAACTTTACATCATGTGTGTCTTCATATTAAATGTCACAGAGAAATAACACACTGAAGGCAGAGCGCTGTCATCACCTTTACAACACTCACCTATTCTTTCACCCAGTAGCTTGCAGAAAGCAGACCATTCAGAGTTAAGAGACACATTCTAATGCCTGTTCTGATCTATCTTTGTGATCCTGAACTTTCGTATGTGGGAAATTAGATGTCATGCAACACCAGCATACTCCTCTACTTCCCAACAAACGTTAGTAAATTCATGCCTGATGCATGGTAGCATATGTGTCCCCTGATTTGGGATTGCACTAATTCTAAATGTATTTTCTCTCTCTGAGTAGAATGTAGGTTCCTTAAGAGCAGAAGCCAAGCCTTACAATAATGTATAATCCTCACCCCTACCCCAGCACCCACTGGGATGTCTATCCCAATATCTGACACAGAGTAAATATTTCTTCCATGATTATCTCTCATCTCTTCACTCAGTGAAATACCATTTTCTCAAGTGTGGCGATGATATTCCAAGGTTTTCATGAACTCTTATTATAGTAAGAGTCTGAGCTTGAGAATGTGGGTCTGTCTTTGTGTTCATGTTATGTGAACATCATTTTGCTTTTGTTGTGAGAGCAGTATTCATTTCCATTAACTTATATATATTGACAGTTTGAGCCATTTGATACCAACCTTGTTATTTATTGCAACTTATCTTTAAAGGGCAATTTGTATATATTGGAAACAAAAAAATAGCTACTTTCTATCTTTGTATGATTATAGGCTAGGCTAGGCTAAGTCACTTCAGTCGTGTCCGACTCTGTGTGACCCCATAGACAGCAGCCCATTAGGCTCCCCTGTCCCTGGGATTCTCCAGGCAAGAACACTGGAGTGGGTTGCCATTTCCTTCTCCAATGCATGAAAGTGAAAAGTGAAAGTGAAGTCGCTCAGTCATGTCCGACCCTCAGCGACCCCATGGACTGCAGCCTACCAGGCTCCTCCATCCATGGGATTCTCCAGGCAAGAGTACTGGAGTGGGGTGCCATAGCCTTCTCCTTTGTATGATTATACTTCCTCATAAAATATAATTATATATAATTCATTATTATAATAGGTAAATTCTGAGTGCCAGACAGAGAAAACTTCATCAGAATTATGTGAATGACATCTTTTTTGGCCCTTAGCTCATTGCACACATGCTGTCTTTCTTGTAACTTTAAGTCTAATTCTCTAGCTTGTTCCTTTTCTTCACTTGTCTATTCAGTTATTCTTGTGGACATAAATAGATATAGTCATTCATTTATTCATGCATTCAATAGGTACTGAGTCCCTACTAAGTGTTAGCCACTATGATTGGTCTCAATAAGTACCTTTAAGCTCCCTGTGAGCACGTACTTGTCTGTGAGCTGAATGACCAATCTTACCTTGATCCCCTACTTCCCAGCCTTTTTCCCTTTATGTGTATTTGAGTTTCAGTCCTCTCCACATGCAGGCAGAGAATAATGATCTTGCCAGATCCAGAATAATTATAACTCCCACATCAAAAGGGTTGCTGTTGTATTGTTTTTGGCTTTTTTTTCCCCCCGATACAAGTATACCTAAAGCAATCTCTTACTACACCTCCTTGGAGGGAGTTTAAAGAATCTATGATATTAAGTGAGCTTCCCAGGTGGGACAGTGGTAAAGAATCCCCCTGCCAATGCAGGAACCCCAGGAGACGTGGGTTTGATCCCTTGGAGAAAGAAATGGCTACCCATTCCAGTATTCTTGCCTGGAAAATCCCATGGATATAGGAGCCTGACGGGCTATAGTCTGTGGGGTCACAAAGAGTTGGTCATGACTGAGCCTGCACACACTCACATGGTATTAAGTGCAACCCATAATCTCTAGCTAATGCCAGACTTTGATCTCAGAAAAGGAATATTGTATTATTAGACTGTTTTATTGAGAGGACACTACTTGTTCATGATCCTTAAACTACTTATGTTATTTTGTAGTGATGAAGATATTGCTACTCATTCTATTTCAATTTAATTTTGAGTCAAAGAATCAATAATAACTGTTGACAGGAAAGGGCTTATTTACTCCTGAGAGTATTGGTTTCACTTGGTCTGAAAAAATTATTTTCAAACCCAACAGTTTTGATTAGTATATTTCACTTTTAACACAACTGATATTTGATACCTTAGGTAGAGGTAATGAATGGAAATCTGTTGATCTCTTAAGGTGTTACTTCCTGTGTGATCAAAAATGGGGCAGTTTATTAGGAAGCATATTGAGGAACATGACACCAGGAGACAGGGCAATATGTTTAGGTAATGCACTGTGAAAAAGCAATTGAACAAGAAAGATGCTGCTGGAATACCATTCAGGATTTTCCCCAAAGGAGACACTTAAATTCTGAGGCTCAGAAATGAGTGCTGGACTCTGTCATTGAGAGAAAACTGTTCCCAGCTCTGAGAACCACAGTTCCAGAAATAGTTTTACCTCCTATTTCATTATTGCTAGTAGACCTTGTAGGTAGGTGCACAGATGCTATTACTTATAAAGCATTTTAGTCATGTATGGTTGTGAGAGTTGGACTATGAAGAAAGCTGAGCACTGAAGAATTGATGCTTTTGAACTGTGGTGTTGGAGAAGACTCTTGAGAGTCCCTTGGATGGCAAGGAGATCCAACTAGTCCATCCTAAAGGAAATGAGTCCCGAATATTCATTGGAAGGACTGACACTGAAGCTGAAACTCCACTACTTTGGCTATATTATGTGAAGAACCGACTGACTAGAAAAGACCCTGATTGGGAAAGGTTGAAGGTGGGAGGAGAAGGTGATGACAGAGAATGAGATGGTTGGATGGCATCACTGATGTGATGGACATGAGTTTGAGTAGGCTTTGGGAGTTGGGGAAAGACAGGAAATCCTGGCCTGCTGCAGTCCATGGGGTGGCAAAGAGTTGGACACAACTGAGTGACTGAACTGAACTATATTGTATATTTTGAACCAAATAGATGGCAGAGCAAAAATGTTGAATATCTAAAGTTAAAAAAAAAGGATAATAGTAATTTTTTTCTTAACATAATTTGAAGAGCACAGACTAGTCACTGTCTTTATATACCAACTGTTTTAATATCCAGGCTTCAACTAGGATGTTGTTGCTCAGTTGCTAAGTCATATCTGACTCTTTTATTACCCTATGGACAGTAGTCTGCCAGACTCCTCTGTCCATAGGATTCTCCAGACAAGAGCACTGGAATGGGTTGCCATTACCTTCTCCAGGGGAATCTTCTCAACCCAGGGATGGAACCTATGACTCCTGCATGACAGGCAGATTCTTTACTACTGGGAAGCTCTCAACTAGGATATTCCATAATAATTTAGAAGAGGGAATTTTTCTGCCAGTAGACAACCAGCTCCAGGAATGACAGCCCTTAATTTTGATCAACTCATCATTCTAGTGAATAGAAGCATTCATTGTTAGAATGTATTCGACGTCACTATGTTTCTAATTTTTTTTTTAGACAACTATCCACATTCATAGTTTAAAGAGGTCAGCAGACATTTTTTTTTTCTGTAGTTACAGATAATAAATATTTTAGGCTATGTGGGTCATAAGGTCTCTGTTGTAACTATTCAGCAGCACAGTTGTATAAATAGCCATTCAGTTCAGTTCAGTTCAGTCTCTCAGTCGTGTCTGACTCTTTGTGACCCCATGAATTGTAGCACACCAGGCCTCCCTGTCCATCTCCAACTCCCAGAGTTCACTCAAACTCATGTCCATCAAGTCAGTGATGCCATCCAACCATCTCATCCTCTGTCGTCCCCTTCTCCTCTTGCCCCCAATCCCTCCAAGCATCAGAGTCTTTTCCAATGAGTCAACTCTTTGCATGAGGTGGCCAAAGCATTGGAGTCTCAGCTTCAACATCAGTCCTTCCAAAGAACACCCAGGGCTGATCTCCTTCAGAATGGACTGGTTGGATCTCCTTGCAGTCCAAGGGACTCTCAAGACCCAGTTCAAAAGCATCAATTCTTCGGCGCTCAGCCTTCTTCACAGTCCAACTTTCACATCCATACATGACCACTGGAAAAACCATAGCCTTGACTAGCTGGACCTTTGTTGGCAAAGTAATGTCTCTGCTTTTGAATATGCTATCTAGGTTGGTCATAACTTTCCTTCCTAGGAGTAAGCGTCTTTTAATTTCATGGCTGCAATCACCATCTGCAGTGATTTTGGAGCCCCCAAAAATAAAGTCTGACATTGTTTCCACTGTTTCCCCATCTATTTCCCATGAAGTGATGGGACCAGAGGCCATGATCTTAGTTTTCTGAATGTTGAGCTTTAAACCAACTTTTTCACTCTCCTCTTTCACTTTCATCAAGAGGCTTTTTAGTTCCTCTTCACTTTCTGCGATAAGGGTAGTGTCATCTGCATATCTGAGGTTATTGATATTTCTAGAATTATAGAAATAAATGAGTGTGTCTGTATCCCTAAAATCTTCTTCATTTTTTTTAATTAAGCAGACCACCAGACAGATTTGGCCTGTATGCCATATTTTTCCACGCCTGCTGGAAAGGTGAAATAGCACACCAGACTTGTTATTAGAAAAAGAAAAATAGCAGCCACCAACCTAACCATTTTTCAAAAGTTTTATCCACATTTTTAAATGGCATGCTTATCTTCTGAGATTTTATCTTTAATTTGTATGTTTTATTAACTTCTCCCTGTAGAGGATCAAGATTTGATTTTAGAGCTTTCCCAATCCTACTCCTAACATGCAAACTTCCATGTCTCCAAATATTTAAAAATTATAATTGTAGCAAGATCATTATTTAGATTTGACATTATTTGGTTCTGTAAATGCTATTCCTGGCTGGAACATGTTGAATATGGTCTTCACTGCAGAGTTAACTGAGGATGTTGTTTCTTTTGGAAATCTTGGGTGTCAACCTCTTTATGACTTTTTTCTTGAATTCTTCAGAGTCGCTCAGGGAAGGCTTTTCAAACTGCTTTCTGGGGAGTTTATGTCTGACTGATAGAGTTCTAGGAATAAGCTTATAATGCCATAACCCTCAGTTTGCCTCGGAAATGTAGACAGTAAGCTCCCTACATACCAATGTATTCCGTTTTGAGAATGCATTTGTTAAGTCCAATTAGTTCATAAGTTCAACAAAGTTAGCTAAGGCACCAACTAACACAACTGGCTATATAGTACTGTGCTGTAATAGTTTATAATACTTTTCACATAAATAACACGTAGAAAACAAACAAAAAATAAAGAAAACATTTTTAATCTTATAGTACAGTACCTTGAAAAGTGCAGTAGTACAGTTACAACAGTTGGCATACAGGGGGAGGCATCGACTGAACCGCCAGGAAGAGTTCCTGACTGGTGGAGGGGGCAGAGGAGGCGGGAGATGGTAGAGCTGAAGGATCCTCAGCAACAGGAGGTGGGAGACAAGCTGTGATTACACTCACACCTGATGTTGATGGCACAGGTTCCAGTCCTTGCCTGGATTCAGTTCTCTGGCAAAAACGATCCAGTTATGTCTGCATAGTAGCTATTTTTATTTTTTTCCTCATCATTGATGACATAGTAACACTGGATTGTATTCTGAATGGCTCCTGCCACCTTTTCATACTGTTCTACGTTCGAGTCCCATGCCTCAAAAACTAACAGTACTTCCTCAAATATAGAGAATCCCCTTGACATTTCCTGCATCGTCTCACCATATCCTGTCTCATGGCTCTCTTCTTGAAAGTACCAGCTACATCACTGTTTCTTTTACTCTTGCTTGAGGACATCTTGGACTTGAAACAAATATACCGTACTACTATAGTCTACATAGTACTGCAAAGAACACAAAGGCACAACAACTTGTAGAGGACACACACATGACAACGCACATGTGACTAATACGTGGTTGGGCGTGTGAATCACATCTTTGAAAGCTCGCAACTTAAAGATTCGTATGTAGAGGACTTACTGTAATTTAAATAATGTTCCGAAGTAGGTAATTATGAATAGAGACTTTCCTGCTGTTGTTCAGTCACTAAATTGTGTCCAACTCTTTGCAACCCCATGGACTGCAGCACGCCAGGCTCCTCTGTCCTCCACTATCTCCCAGAATTTGCTCAAATTCATGTCCACTGAGTTAGTATGCTCTCTAACCACCTCATCCTCTGCCACCTGATGCAAAGAGCCAGCTCATTGGAAAAGACCTTAACACTGGGAAATAGTGAAGGCAAAAGGAGAAGGAGGTGGCAGAGGATGAGAGCCCTGGTCTGGATGGTAAATTATAAGATCACCCTGCCTGGTAGCCAAGTTGGGGAAGAAAGTTGGACAATATCAGCAGTTTAGTTCATTTGACTGTAAACTTGGTTCACACATCCTGTTTTCCAAGCCATGAGCACTCAGTCATAGAATCCCTCAGTTTACAGTTTGGTATACCATGATCCACTGTGTCTGGTATCTCCCAGCACAGAAACTCTCCATTTATACTGTAAAATAATAACCCTCCAGGCTTCCACATGAAGAGAAAGGGAAGTTGCTAGGCTATGATGGCCATGGGAGACTCTAACAGACTTTTCAGCCTATTTTCTGGGGTTTCATCCCTGCATTAAACTGCAGAGGCTTAATGGGCCACAGGGAGTTCTAGGGTGTTTAGGTTATTTATTAATGTTTCCTACTGCCAGCTTAGGGGTCAGCCTTTTCATTCAGCTCATCAATTACCGCTTGTCTGTAGACTTTCTTGCTTCCTGAGTTTTGTTTTTGTTATCTCTCATTCTCTTTTTCTTAACGGACAATTGCCTTTCAAAGAAGAAATGTATGTATCACACTGTCCTTAGAGTGCTTAGAGTGGATTTGGGGGGAAGCAGAGAATTAGTGCCTATGTTCTGCTCACCATCCTTAACCAGAAAATCATACAGTTGCAGTCTCTCCCTCTTACTCCTTTTCTTTTGTCTTCATGGGTGGAAGGAGATGATCATCATTCCATCTCCTTATCTTTATTTCCAAAAAGACACTTTCACCCCCACAGCCACCACTTAGTTTACTGCTCAGTTTCAAATGTCTAGTTCCTTTAAACTTCCTTCACATACCCTATTTTCCAAGTCATTACCTTTCCCTGCAACTCTCCAAGAACTTTTCTGAGTGCTCCTAAGTTTCTAAATTGCAATCTCTAGAAAAGGCAAGGTATTTTTGCATTGCATATTTTGGTGGAGGAGTGCAATCTAAGAAAAATAGAGGGAATTAAAAAATATGATTTGGCTGTGTTGAGTCTTGGTTGTGACACGTGAGATCTTCTTTGCTGTCTGTGGGCTCAGTAGTTGTGCCATGCCCACTGTCTAGTTGCAGGGCCCTGGCTTAGCTGCCCTATGACAGGTGGGATCTAGTTCCCCAACCAGGAATTGAACCCACAGCCCCTACATTGCAAGGAGGATTCTTAACCTTCAAATCCCCAGGGAAGTCCCGTATCATATTCATGCTCAGTCACTAAGTTGTGACTGACTCTGCTACCCCATGGACTATAGCCCACCAGTCTCCTCTGTCCATGGGATTTCCCAGGCAAGAATACTGGAGTGGGTTGCTATTTCCTTCTCCAGGGGAATCTTCCTGATCCAGGTCCCATAGGGGAATTGTTAATGGTAGATGAATGAATATTAAATGAAAGACATTATTTGCCCCACTTAATAAATGATAAACTGTTTTTCGGATATTTTAAGAAATTTACCCAATATTAGATAACTGTGGAGTAGTAAACTTGATATTTAAACCTGTGGGTATCAGTATGAGAATCTGAATCCAGTCTTTTCACTGCAGCGTTGGATTGCTAGACTGCATATTAATAAATGGCAGAAAATGAGGTTCACAAAGACCTGAGACTTAACCTTGAATAATACTTAACCATTTCAAAAGCACATATTGATATATTCTTTATCTCATTTTGAATTTTTCAAAAATACCATAAGATAGCAATGCTACTACTCACTGTAAGAAGAAAAGTGAAGTTGATATATAAGTGAATAATTCAAGGCCACACAATCAGTGAGCTTTAGAGACCATTCTGGAGCCCAAGTTGTGGCCTAGTGCCCTGAGAAGCTTCTGAAAAACTCACAGTAGGCCACACATACCTCATACATCAGCAAAAGACGATGTTCTGTGTGTTTTACAAAAGAATAGCTTGTTTTAGAGACTCTGAACTGTACTTGGGCATAACATGGTTAAGCAATACTTTCCTCTTGTACATCAGATTGTCAGGCTTAAGATACAAAATTCAAAGCCAAAAAGAAATAAGATGAATTCAGGTGTTCCTTAAGGTCAAGGTTCCAGATAGAATTATTTCCCAAAGGCACCTAGGGAGAGGAGTAAATTAATCTGATCATGTACCTATTTCCAGAATCTGTAGGGAATGTAAACATTAGAAGAATGATGTAATTGCTAGATAGTTTAACAACACAAATACATGTACTAGGAAACAACCAACGTTGAGTTACATGTGTTGGTATTTTTTATAGAGGAAAAATAATACAAAGCACTAGAAGGGAGGTTTGGATATGCTCTTTAAATGGGAAAGGCAATATGAATTTGTGACCAACAAAAGGTCTCTGAATTATCTCTCCTTGGGAAATTAGAGCTTTGCAGAATTTTAAGATTCTTTTTCTGTAACTTTTTATAAACTCTCCCTACCTTCCAAGGGAGAAAAGACAGCCTCTCCAATAAATTGTGCTGGGAAAACTGGACAACTACAAGTAAACAAATGGAATTAGAACACAAAATTAAAATCAAAATAGATTAAACACCTAATTGTAAGATGGGTACAGCAAAACCCTTAGAGGGAAATATAGGCAAAACAGTCTTTGATGCAAATCACAGGAAGATCTTTTTCAATCCACCTCCTAGAGTAATAAAAATAAAAACAAAAATAAACAAATGGGACCTAATTAAAGTTAAAAGCTTTTGCATTGCAAAAGAAATCATAAACAAAACAAAATGACAACCCTCGAAATGGGAGAAAATATTTGCCAAGGAAGAAATGGACAAGGGAATAATCTCCAAAATATGCAAACAACTCATGCAACACAATATCAAAAAAATGAGCAACCCAATTAAAGGGCAGAAGATCTAAATAGATATTTCTCCAAAGAAGATACAGAGATGGACAATAAACACATGAAAAGCTCAACATCTTTGATTTGCATCTTTAAGGAAATACAAATCAAAACTATAATGAGGCATCACTCCACACTAATCAGAAAGTCGATATTCAAAAATCTACAAACAATAAATACTGGAGAGGATGTGGAGAAAAGGGAATGTTACCACACTGTTGGTGGAAATGTAAAAATTGGTACAGCCACTATGGAGAACAGTATGGAGATTTCTTAAAAAATAAAAAAATAGAGATACCGTATGATCCAGCAAGATTTCCAGGTGGCATTAATGGTAAAGAACCTGCCTGTCAATGCAGGAGACGTAAGAGATGCAGGTTCTGGATCAGGAAGATTCCCTGGAGGAGGGCACGGCAACCCACTCCAGTATTCACCTTCTGAATGGGAAGCTTGATTAAGATGCCAATAACCCATGATAATCTTAAATATTTGGTATACTGAAGAGTGATTTGTTCTGCAAATCTTGGGGCTATTCTTATCCTCAAACTGGGTTAACATCTTGAGTGTTCAGCCAAAAGACACAACCAAGCTGAAGATTGGGTGAAGGGAGGATTTATTACTTGCAGCAGTAAGGAGAACACTGGAGATTTTCCTAAAGTCGTCTCTCCATGAATAGCAAGATGGGACGTTTTAAGCTAAGGGTGTTTGCCTATTGATGAAGGGGCTTGGACAGTAGGCAGAGTCCAAGTTTTAGTTGATTGAAGTCATCAGGGTCAGAAAACTTCAACATCATTATCTCTTAGATTCCACTTGATCTAATGGTTTGGCTTCTAATGTTGTTTTTCAGTCACTAAGTCGTGTCTGACTTTTTGCAACCCCATGGACTGTAGCATGCCAGGCTTCTGTGTCCTTCACTATCTCCCAGAGCTTGCTCAAACTTATGTCCATTAGGTCAGTGATGCCATCAAGCCATCACATCCTCTGTCATCCCCTTTTCCTTCTGCCTTCTATCTTTCCCAGCATCAGGGTCTTTTCCAATGAGTCAACTCTTCTCATCAGGTGGCCAAAGTATTGGAGACTCAGCTTCAGCATAGTCCTTCCAATGAATATTCAGGATTGAGTTTCTTTAAGATTGGTTTGATCTCCTTGCAGTCCAAGGGACTCTCAAGAGTCTTCTCCAACACCACAGTTCAAAACATCAATTCTTTTGTGCCCAGCCTTCTTTATGGTCCAACTCTCACATTCATAAATGACTACTGGAAAAACCATAGCTTTGACTATATGGACCTTTGTTAGCAAAGTAATATCTCTTCTTTTTAACATGCTGTCTAGGTTTGTCATAGCTTTTCTTCTAAAGAGCAAGCATCTTTATATTTCATGGATGCCGTCACCATCCACAGTGATTTTGTAGCCCAAGAAAATAAAATCTGTTACTATTTTCATTGTTTCCCCATCTGTATGCCATGAAGTGATGGGACTAGATGCCATGATCTTAGTTTTCTGAATGTTGAAATTTAAGCCAGCATTTTCACTCTCCTATTTCTCCTTCATCAAGAGGCTCTTTAGTTCGTCTTCACTTTCTGCCATAAGGGTGGTGTCAACTGCATATCTGACGTTATTAATACTTCTCATGGCAGTCTTGATTCCAGCTTGTGCTTCATCCAGCCTGGCATTTCACATGATATACTCTGCATATAAGTTAAATAAGCATGGTGACAATATGCAGCCTTGATGTACTCCTTTCTCAATTTTTAATGTCTGTTGTTCCATGTTCAGTTTTAACTGTTGCTTCTTGACCTACATACATGTTTCTCAGAAGGCAGGTAAGGTCTTCTGGTATTTCCATCTCTTTAAGAATGTTCCACTATTTGTTGTGATCCACATAGTCAAAGGCTTTAGCATAGTCAATTCTACAGAAGTAGATGTTTTTCTGGAATCCTTTTGCTTTTTCTATGATCCAATGGATGTTGGCAATTTGATATCTGGTTCCTCTGCCTTTTCTCAATCCAGCTTGTACATTTGGAAGTTCTTGGTTGACATATTATTGAAGCCAAACTCGGAGGATTTTTTAGCATGACCTTGCTAACATGTGAGATTAGTGCAATTGTGCAGTAGTTTGGACATTCATTGGCATTGCCTTTCTTTGAGATTGGAATGAAAACTGAACTTTTCCAGTCCTGTGGCCACTGCTGAGTTTTCGAAATTTGCTGACATATTGAGTGAAGCACTTTAACAGTACAGCATCATCTTTTAGGATTTGAAATAGCTCAACTGGAATTTCATGGCCTCTTCTAGCTTTCTTCCTAGTGATGCTTCCTTAAGCCGATTAGATTTCACAGTCCAGGATGTCTGGCTCTAGGTGAGTGATCACAGGATCATGGTTATCTGGGTCATTAAGATCTTTTTTGTATAGTTCTTCTGTGTATTCTTGCCAGAAAAGAAAGAAAGAAAGTGAAGTCGCTCAGTCATGTCTGACTCTTTGTGACCCCGTGGACTGTAGCTCACCAGGCTCCTCCGTCCATGAGATTCTCCAGGCAAGAATACTGGAGTGGGTTGCCATTTCCTTCTCCAGGGGATCTTCCCTACCCAAGGATGGAACCCAGACCTCCCACATTGCAGGCAGATACTTTAACTTCTGAGCCACCAGGTAGTTCTTGCCGGAAGGCAGATTTAAATTGTGCAAAATAGCTTAAGTGCTTTAGGCTGGTTTTCACCATTGAATTAGAGGAATCTGTTCAATATTTGTTATCTTTGCCTTTGTTACTTCCCTTTGTAAGTTTTTCCTTTGATTATCTAAGATCTTTACTCAGTACAGTTCAGTTCAGTTCAATCACTTAGTGGTGTCTGACTCTTTGCGACCCCATGGACTACAGCACGCCAGGCCTCCCTGTCCATCACCAACTCCCAGAGTTCACTCAAACTCACGTCCATTGAGTCGGTGATGCCATCCAGCCATCTCATCCTCTGTTGTCCCCTTCTCCTCCCGCCCTCAAATCTTCCCCAGCATCAGGGTCTTTTCCAGTGAGTCAGCTCTTCTCATCAGGTGGCCAAAGTATTGGAGTTTCAGCTTCAGCATCAGTCCTTCCAATGAATATTCAGGACTGATTTCCTTTAGGATGGACTGGTTGGATCTCTTTGCTGTCTTAGGGACTCTCAAGAGTCTTCTCCAACACCACAGTTCAAAAGCAGAAATTCTTTGACGCTCAGCTTTCTTTGTAATCCAACTCTTACATCCAAACATGACTACTAGAAAGACAATAGCTTTGACAAAACAGACATTTGTTGGCAACGTAATGTCTCTGCTTTTTAATATGCTATCCAGATTGGTCATAATTTTTCTTCCAGGGAGCAAGCATCTTTTAATTTCATGGCTGCAGTCACCACCTACAGTGATTTTGGAGCCCAAGAAAATAAAATCTGTCACTGTCCCCCCTGTTTACCCTTCTATTTGTCTTGAAGTGATGGGACTGAATGTCATGATCTTAGTTTTTGAATGTTGAGTTTTAAACCAACTTTTTCAGTCTCCTCTTTAACTTTCATCAAGAGGCTTTTTAGTTCTTCTTTGCTTTCTGCCATAAGGGTGGTGTCCTCTGCATATCTGAGGTTATTGATATTTCTCCCAGCAATCTTGATTCCAGCTTGTGCTTCTTCCAGCCCAGCATTTCTCATGATGTACTCTGCATATAAGTTAAATAAGCAGGGTGACAATATACAGCCTTGACTACTCCTTTCCCAATTTGGAACCAGTCTGTTGTTTCATGTACAGTTCTAACTGTTGCTTCTTGAGCTGAATACAGATTTCTTAAGAGTCACATTGGGTGGTCTGGTATTCCCATCTCTTTAAGAATTTTCCACAGTTTGTTGTGATCCACACAGTCAATGGCTTTGACATAGTCAATACAGCAGAAATAAATGTTTTTCTGGAACGTTCTTGCTTTTTTGATGATCCAATGGATGTTGGCAGTTTGATATCTTGCTCCTCTGCCTTTTCTCAATCCAGCTTGAACATCTGGAAGTTCATCGTTCACGTACTGTTGAAGCCTGGCTTGGAGAATTTTGAGTGTTACTTTGCTAGCCTGTGAGATGAGTGCAATTGTGTGGTAGTTTGAGCATTCTTTGGCATTGCCTTTCTTTGGTATTGGAATGAACACTGACCTTTTCCAGTCCTGGGGCCACTGCTTCATTTCCAAATTTGCTGGCATATTGAATACAGCACTTTCACAGCATCATCTTTTAGGATCTGAAATAGCTCAACTGGAATTCCATCACCTTGACTAGCTTTGTTCGCAGTGATGCTTCCTAAGGCCCACTTGACTTTGCATTCCAGAATGTCTGGCCCTAGATGAGTGATCACACCATCGTGATTATATGGGTCATGAGGATTTTTTTTTTTTTTTTGTATAGTTCTTCTCTGTATTCTTGCCACCTCTTCTTAATATCTTCTGCTTCAGTTAATTCCATACCATTTCTGTCCTGTATTGTACCCATCTCTGCATGGAAAATTCCCTTGGTATCTCTTATTTTCTTCAAGTGATCTCTAGTCTTCCCTGTTCTCTTGTTTTCGTCTATTTCTTTGCACTGATCACTGAGGAAGGCTTTCTTACCTCTCCTTGCTGTTCTTTGGAGCTCTGCATTCAAATGGGTGTATCTCTCCTTTTCTCCTTTGCCTTTGGCTTCTCTTCTTTCCATAGCTGTTTGTAAGGCCTCCTCAGACAACCATTTTGCCTTTTTGCATTTCTGTTTCTTAGGGATGATCTTGATCACTGCCTTCTGTACAATGTCAGGATCATCCGTCCACAGTTCTTCAAGCACTGTATGAGATCTGATCCCTTGAATCTATTTGTCACTTCCACTGAAAATCTTTACTACTGATACCTTTTCAAGGAGAAGCCTTGTAGCCAGGTTAGATCACAAAATGGCCTAGACCAAAAAATGGTTTCTCTTATGTCAAGAAAGCCATGCATGTCTGGTTCTCTTTCTCTGGACACCTGGACCATTTCTGCTTACTTTATTTCTATCTGTGTGGATGCTAAGTCACCTCCACTATGTCTGACTCTTTGCAACCCTAAGGACTGTAGCCCACCTGGCTCCTCTGTCTATGGGACTCTCCAGGGAAGAATACTGGAAAATGTTGCCATTTCCTCCTTTAGGGGATCTTCCCAGGGATCAAACCTGAGTCTCTTATGTCTTCTCAGTTTGCAGGTGTTTTCTTCACCATAGAGTCACCAAGGAACTCCTGTGTATACTCTTTGCTTACTAGATGAATGTCTAGTAAAGGTCACTCTTGAACTTTGATTTTTTGATCAGTTACATAAAAAAGCTTTCATTTTGCACAGGTTTTTGGGCTCTAGGCTTAAATTGTAGTGGCTTTTCTGGGTGATCTGAGCATATTTTCACCAGTTTTTCCCAATGTAAAACAACACACATCAGTATGAGAGAGTATTATGTTTTTAATGTTATGTTTAATGTTACTGTTTAAGGAACTATTTCTCTATAGTTTAGAACTGGAGAAACCTCATTTCTATGTTTGAGTTAATTTATGTGGGTGGTTGTTGTTTAGTCACTAAGTTGTGACCCCATGGACTGTAGCCACCAGGCTGCCCTGTCCATGGAATTTCCCAGGCAAGAATACTGGAGTGATTTGCCATTTCCTTCTCCAGGGGATCTTCCCAACCCAGGGAAGTGGATTGGCAAATGGATTCTTTACCACTGAGCCGCCAGGGAAACCTAATTTACATGGATAGAGGCTGGTTATTAATGTTCTCCTTTGATTTTTCCTAATCTCTGGGTTTGCTGAATCTATTTTCCTTTTAAAATTTACTTTTCATTCTTTATTTCTACCTCAGTGAACAGAACAGATGGGGCACTGTGTATGTAACATGCCATTTGATGGTTGGAGTGGTTGACTAAACAACACAATTATCATTTAATCTGCCCACACTGGTAGTAGAATGGAGTAGCATTGGTTTACTGATTTGGATAGAGTTTGATAGAGTAAAAACAATAGTGTGTCCCTTTCCCTAGTGTGGGAGCCTGCAGGCTGTGACCTGCTTGTATTCCTGGATTGACTGACTGATTGATTACCTTGTACACAGTCCTTAGTCGCATTGTTGCCCAGGATGACTGGGCGTGCAGGCTGTTGGCAGTGATGCTGTGCTCCTGTGGAAGGTGAGGATGGTTTGGAGAAAGAAACAAACATGCAGGGCCAGCCTTTCAAAAATCACCTTGTTTCTATTGAACTATATTTTTAAGATACATTTATCATGTTCAGAGCTTTAGACATTTAAGCTTCTCCTCTGTGTCTGGTTATGGGTATGCCAAGAGACTGCTGCTTTGTTTTGTTTTCTTTTCTTTTCCTAAAATTAGCCTTCAATTTTGTATCTTTGATAATATCAAAATACTCTGCTTCTTGAAGCAGACATTGTGTTAGCTAAAGTCAGTCTGATAATGTGGCTTGATTGCTTGGAATGAGTCTGGAGAGTTGAAGTGTTCCTACACACCTAATTACCAGCACACTGAAATCAAACAGAGCTATTGAATCTGTATACTAGCATTCCCTTCCACCTGACCCATTGCTTTTCCAGGTATCAGGAGGAAGGAACAAATACCAACGTGGGTTGGATGGGAGAGGGGAAAGCTGCAGTGCCCCTAATATTCTCCTTTACAACCTCATCTCTGGCTAGAGCAGTTTTGCTGGGCATATGACATGCTGGCTGGCACAAAATGATGAATACAGAAAAAAAAAAAAAAGATCCAAGAGATTAAAAGGTCAATGGATTATCCATTAAGCAATCAAGACTCAATATGCCTCAATTTGTCTAGGTCATGATTTATTTCCTGGGATAAATGGACCCAGATCTGTTAGTTTTCCTCTGGGATCATTCTCTTTCAAATCTTGACTACAGTCATTTCTTTGAGTCCTGGTCACTATTGTGTAGCTTTTTACTAGTTGACAGCGTTTTAAAATTACTTTTAAGTACCACCCGGCAGGAATCATTTTAGCTGATAAGAGCACAAGGCTTTTTGAAGGTTGAAGGTAAATAACTTGGGAGAATTTAATTCAACAAACAAGGGGAAAAAAATCTATATTGTGTTCCATCCATAGCCTGTTCATTGGAATTTTGCTGGGAGGGCCGGGGGTGGGAGGGTGGAAGGGGGAGCCGAGTTTTACTGAACTTTCGGGCAATGTGTGGTATTTTTACTTGCATTACCTATTTAGTTTCTCATGTGTTAATTCCACCCTGGCATCCGCCTCAGGAAAACAGGCAGTTTCCTGAGCATACTGAACACAAAGTAGCTTTACTCCAACTGTTTTTATGTTTTGAAATATTCCCAGGCTCGGATATTATACAACCTTGGTTTTCCAGGTGGGAAATGAGTGCCAGGATGCAGTCCACTGCCAAGTATATTTTATTTGGCAGGTGTGGATGATAAATGTTCATCACTAACCAACAGTCTGATAAAGTAAGGCCAGGATGGTAAAAATCAATTCTAGGGAAAGAAGCCACGGGGTTCCCAATGAATACAGCATTTTGAGGGAAAAAAATCTATGCCATGGAGCATGTGGCATTTTTAATGTTTTCTCTAATAGGTTCAGTAGTGGCTTTTCCAGACAGTCCCACCCCGGAATTCTTAGGCATGGTTTCTCAGAAGGAGATGTTCTTAGAGGAAAGAGAAGATTGAAAAATGATGAGTTATAGATTCTGTTAACTATTCACCATGCATAATAACTTATATTAAGTTCCTCCCTTTATCCAAATACACTCTAAATGGTTAGTTTCACAGATGTCTGAAGGGAAGTATGGTTCTCTGGGGTCACCTGCTAAGAGCACAACTCATAAGCTATGGTTTCTGTCCTTTGAACAATTGTGAGCATTGAGTGTGTCACAAAGGAATTTTTTTTTTTTTAATGAACGATTCCTTTTATTCAGATTTGGCAATTGCATTTATGCTTGCTCAGATTTGAAATGTGGTTTAAGCTAATTAGTATTTCAAGACTATGAAAAACATCTTCCTCTCCAGAAAGTCAACCTTAGTTCTAATGCATGGAGAACCGTGATTGCCCACTATGGAAAATGAGGGAACTGGGGGGAGCTGTGGATTTATTATAAAGGGTTTCTTTATTCTATGCACAAAACAAGCATTATATACCACCTAAATAAGTCATATGTTTCCCATGCTTTTCATTTCATTTCTTTCTCAAATGCATGATGTCATCAAAATGCATAAAATTAATATAAAGCATTAATAAATGTATAGTAACTTTCCTCATATATTTTTGCCATAAGTGGACACTAGGAAATATGATAGCACAGGTATGTTTTTTTAAAACCATGGAAGCCACATGGCCGTTATAGCAACAAATTAAATTGCCACTTAAAAACTCAGCTGTTACTGTGAGTTGAGGCTTACCAACATGATCATTTCTGTAAACTTCCCATAGAAGGAGTTTAGGAAAATTAAAATGACCTCACTCTACAAAGAGTGCTTTTCCTGGGATTGTTGTTTTTCTTGTTTATTTGCTAAGTCGTGTCCAACTCTATGAAGCCTTAAACTGTAGCCCACCAGGCTCCTCTGTCCATGGGATTTTCCAAGCAAGACTACTGGAGAGGGTTGCTCTTTCCTTCTCCAGGAGGTCTTCCTGGCCCAAGGATCAAACTCACATCTCCTGCATTGGCAGGCAGATTCCTTACCACTCAGCCACCACCAAGGAAGGCCTTGCTGAGATGGTCGATCCTATTCTAAAACTGCTAACATTATTCTTTTGAATCGTGTAGGACACAGAGAGTGTATTTTCCTCTAAACTTGAACACACTAACTTTTGTCCCACAGTGGTCTTGTGAAATAATAGAATCATGAGGAACTGAGGATGAAGGAGGTTTTTAGCAATTTTGAAGGTTAGTCCCTTCCTGTTACTGATTTGTATGCGTGATGTTTGGCAAGAGACAAGGCAAGGTTTCATCAATGTTATATGCCTATTTCATAATGAAGCTGAGACAGGAAAGCAGCATTCTTTATCCTTGGTAGACTTTCATTGTTGTCACTTGGATTCATGGAAGATGAAATGCAGGTTAGCATAAATGTTCCTGGGCAAATAACTGCTAACTCTACAACACTGCCAGACTCGATATTTGGATAAACCAGAACTCCTAGAAAATGTTATTCAAAAGTATGTATTTAAATACTTACAGTGAACTGAGGGTGTCAGAAAGTACTTGGAGCAGTTTTGCTCAATGAAAATTGAGATTTTAGGAGGAAAGATAATTAGAAGAAGTAAAGAGGAACTAAGAGATTTCTGAGGTCTCCTCTCCTGATTTTAATGATCACCATGTGCCTCAGACCCATCTAGCAACCTGATATTTAACTTCCTGAGGAATTAGAAAATTGTAAGTGGGAGCAATGAAAATCCTCAAATTTGTTTCATTGGAGTCTTGAAAAAGTTGGTCTCCTGTAGGGACTGTAGTTACACTTAACCAACTTTACAAGATACGATTCAGTGGTGAAATAGGCACATTGGAGATAGGCCTGACTGTTTTGCCTTAAAGAACATTTTGAGAAGTTCAGAATGTATTAAGGGAGGCAATTTTTGCTGCCTTGTTTTAGATTTTAATTTTAGAAATAATATAATATTACAAAAATAAAGTCAGCAGAAAAACATCACCCATGTTCTTGACCACAAAGGCATACTGCTCCCTTTAATTTGACTAAATTTTATGCTGGTTTCCTCCTGTCTTATATGCTCCCTTTTCTTAGACCATTTACTTTAGAAAACTTGCAGTAATAAATTCTTTCTCTGCCCTTTAGGGATGTAAATCTCCTCCCAGCCTCTTGCCAGTTTTACAACCCAGAAATTTCTTTCTAGAGACCTGGAGCCATCGCTTTGAAATGTTGTCACCAAGAAAGATAAGACCCCTATTCCCCAGTTTCTATTGAGCTTAGTTAGCTTCAGTAAGTGTAATTGGCAAACATATGTGCCCCAATCATATAGTCTTCCCACTAATAAGGAAAAGGATGGTAATAATATGCACAATGTAAAGTTTAAAATTTGATGCAGTGGAAAACTGTAACTTGGTTATCACAGTCAGAAGGCAGAAAAACAGAAGCAGTTAGCTACCCTCAAGCTAGGCAGCAAAATAGCCAAAATGAACTGGACACACCGATTTGAACTGTATTAAATCTTTCAAATTAAAAACAAAAAAGTTAAAGATAAAATTTAAAAAAATTCCAACCTCCCTACTAATGTTCCCGTGTACTTTCCCACCAGTTCACTCAAGTGCTTAGAAACTCTCCTGCCTTTGGTTTCAGTGGAGTTGGGTTTAATTTATGTTATGTTCCTGCTGCTCCCAGTTCAACCCCAGCCTTTACAAGTGTTGCAATAGTTTTGAATAAAGTCTTCCTTACCTGTTTAACTCAATCCAGTGCAATTTTTCTTTGACATCCTACAATGCTGAAAGAGGAGAGTGAAAAAGTTGGCTTAAAGCTCAACATTCAGAAAACGAAGATCATGGCATCTGGTCCCATCACTTCATGGGAAATAGATGGGGAAACAGTGAAAACAGTGTCAGACTATTTTTGGGGGCTCCAAAATCACTGCAGATGGTGATTGCAGCCATGAAATTAAAAGACGTTTACTCCTGGGAGGGAAAGTTGTGACCAACCTAGATAGCAATTTCAAAAGCAGAAACATTACTTTGCCAACAAAGGTCCGTTTAGTCAAGGCTATGGGTTTTCCAGTGGTTATGTATGGATGTGAGAGTTCAACTGTGAAGAAAGCTGAGTGCTGAAGAATTAATGCTTTTGAACTGTGTTGTTAAAGACTCTTGAGAGTCCCATGGACTACAAGATCCAACCAGTCCATTCTAAAGGAGATCAGCCCTGGGTGTTCTTTGGAAGGAATGATGCTAAAGCTGAAACTCCAGTACTTTGGCCACCTCATGCGAAGAGTTGACTCATTGGAAAAGACCCTGATGCTGGGAGGGATTGGAGGCAGGAGGAGAAGGGGACAACAGAGGATGAGATGGCTGGATGGCATCACTGACTCAATGGACATGAGTTTGAGTGAACTCTGGGAGTTGGTGATGGACAGGGAGGCCTGGTGTACTGCGATTCATGGAGTCACAAAGAGTCGGACACGACTGAGCGACTGAACTGAACTGAACTAAACTGAATCCTAAATGAAACATTGTTTTTATTTTTTTCATCTTCTTGTTTAGTCTTTTTCCATAAACACTTGGCATGCCTAAATCCAAAGCATATATACATTTTTAAAAATTTATCTTAAGCATTTTTGGGGTTGCTCTATGATGGTCATAATTATCACATGATATCCTATAAATATAATGCTGATATCATTCTATTTTTTTCTACTTGAAACAAATGCTAGCTGAACAGCATAACAGCACACTATTACAATGTTCGTTCAAACGCTTAGCCTTTATCATCATATGCTAAGGCCACAAGAGTGTATTCATTTTTGTGTTATTTTGGTAATATGAAGGCCATGAAAATTAAACTCACCTGTAGTAAGGAGGCAGGGCCTGATAATTAATACTCATTTTTGTCAGTCAATTCTGGTAGGTTAGCTCTAAATTAATCCAGGCTGCTTCACAGTACTTAATTGCTCCCTTCAAAATGCAACCATGCACATTTAGCTATATATTATTGAGGATATTGTTTCCAAAAATACTTGTATTAGGCTCTGAGTGTTCAATGACTTGGAATAATACAAAAGGAGAAATAAGTGATAAGCAAGGAGAAACAAGACACATTCCAGTGTTCTCAGGCACACACTTTTTGTACAGGGACATATTAGGACATCACAAGTAGGAAAACAGAATGACAACCTGTGATGGAAAGAAATTATGATAGTCAGGGTCTCAGGTGGTAGGAGTAGGCAGTGAGCTGTACAGAAAAAGAATTAGATGTTGGTGATTAGATGAGGTTTAGAAGAGACGTCATGTTGTGACATATTTCTCTTCTGTCCTTATTTGTTGCTTCTCATGAAATGAAACCTTCTTCTTAAGGGTGCATCTGAAATGCTCCCTCAAGACATTTTGAATTCTAAGGTGTGATTTGTCAAGTTGCTGTTCAAAGGGTAACTGAAGTGCTTTTGTGAAATGAATACTAAATGATCTTGATGCTTTTAAAAAAATGTTTGGTTTCTTTTCTTTTTTAAAAAAAATTAAATCTAGGCAAAGATAAGAACTAATAAATATAATAAAGGTCAATAAAATTTGGCACATTTTTCCAGCTCTATCTTATTTAAAAAAAAATTGAAGAATATTCTCTGTAAAGGCTAGAGAATGCTGCAGAATATTTAAAAGAATTTGCTGAACTGTGAAGACTGACATTTGAATCATAAAATCAGATTTTGTTTAACAAAGTTAATACATTTAAGCTTCTTCTGTCTCTAGAATTAATAAAATGAGAGTGATGAGTGATTATGGAACTGAAAACAGATTGGCTTGCATTTTGAACCACGTCAAGTTTAATTTAGCAGAGATATTAATTTGAGCTGGTTTTATGTTAATAGTTATGGGGAAACATTATTGGGACCAGATCACTCAGCCAGACGTACTGAGTATGTGCCCTATGAATTCGTGCAAGCTAAAAATGGATTCAAGCAAGCTAAAAAGATGCCAAGTCATCACGAGCCTGTTATTCTTGGCTCTCTGTCCCTGTATCTCATAAAGCCTGAGCCATCAGATTTCCTAAATCAATATTTCTTAATTATTATACTGGGACTCACTTTCTATTGTCAAGGAAAATGTTATTTTAAATTTGCGTGACCTTTACCAAGTGTCATAAGGTAGCGTCACAAGGTGTAATTGGTGTGACCTTGTTCTCTATCCTAAGATTCTATCACGCATTTCATATATTTGCATATCAAGAGACCCCCAAATTCTGTCATTCTTATTTTTAGGTGTTCTTTGAAATCAGGCGAGGACAGTTCAATTTTGGTAAAGCTACACTTTGTTGTGAAAAAACTGTTCAGGTTCTGGAAAATATTAAACATCTTCCAAAGGCCAGGAACTATTGTTTTCACTCAAGATATAGGTGTAAACAAACGAACATGCATCTTACGTTCAAGTTTAATCTGGGAAGAGAACCAGTGACAAATAAACGGAAACTATTTGGTAAAGAAAATTCAAGCAGGATCAAGGGACTAGGAGCGATGTGAGTAGGAACGCAATATCTTAGGGATCACAGAAAGTTTTTCTGATAAAGAAACATTTGAACAGAGATCCAAAAGAAGCACAAGAGTGTTCTGAAGACAGAACGTTCTGTGCAGTGAGAGTCACAAGTTCAAGTACCTGAGAAGAGAACCTGCTATAACTGCTTAAGGACAAATTTTGAGCTTGTTGTTGATATAATATATGGAGTTTGCGAGCTAACAGAAGCAGAAGCAAAAAGAGGTGGTACGATGCTACTTCATAAAGAGTTATCTGGATTTCACTCTGAATAGGATAGGGAGACATAGATGGGATTTGAATAGAGGAATCATTTGATCTGACTTGGATGTTTGAAGAATTACTCTGATGTCTATTTGCTGAATAAAATATAGGTGAAAATACAGAGAATGTTTAAAAGTCTCTTGCAAGAATCTAAACATAAGAAGACAGAACCTTGGATCGGGGAGGTACTAGGGTGACAGTAGGAAGGAGGCAGATTCTGAATATATTTTGAGTGTAAAAATGATAATGTTTGCTGATGGATTGGAAGAGGAATATGAGAAAGTCATGTAGAGGCTAAAACAAAGTTCTGGTTGGGTAGGATAGAATTGGTAGTTAATGACATGGAGAGGACTGATTGAGGATTGAAAGCAGGAAGGTATTAAGTGTGTATTTGGAAAACTTTCATTTTAAGACATGTATTAGGGTTTAACTGCAATTATTGAAAAACAAGCCTGGATTTCAGGAGACAGACTGAGGCTGGAGATGCAAATTTGGTCATCAGTATAGGGGTGAAACTTAAAGCCCCATTACTGAATGTAAACATCTAGGGAGTAAGCACAAGACAAAGAAGAAAAGAGGTCTAAGAGTGGATCCTGAAATGCTGGATCAGATGCAGATTGGAACAATGGGGCAGACAGACCCAACCCCTGAGAGGCAGCAGCATTTGTGATAGGATGGTATTCAATAGAAAGGACCATCTTGGAAGCCAAGTGAAGAACACCTTCTAGGAAAAAGGGAGGGATTAATTCTCTCAAAAAGTTCCTGATTGGCCAAATAAGCTGAAGACTGAATAGTGATGATTAGGCATTTCATAGTGGAGCTCAATGTTGATTTGTTGACTTATTTGTGTATAATCAGAAGGCCTTTGCCTGTTAGGGCTGGATCCCAGGGAATAGAGAGAAGAGGCATGCAAGCTGTTAGGGTAGACAATTCTTTTTAGCAGTTTGCAGTAAGGAGAGAAAAAAAATCAGTAGTATAGATATTACTGATGAAGATGAGGCAAGAGAGATTTTATTGAAGGTATCCACATGCTGGTCCAGTGGCTAAGACCTGGCACTCTCCACACAGGGGGCCTGGGTTTGATCCCTCATCAGAGAACCAGATCCTATAGGCTACATCTAAGAGTTTGCCTGCCACGGTGAAAGATCCTGCGTGCTGCAGTGAAGACCTGGTGCAGCCAAATACATATTTAAAAAGATATCAATATGAAAAGGACGAAAATTTATTTTAGAAGATACATTTAATTAGTTTAGGAAACACTTGACAAAGTTATAGGGCTAGACACAATTATTTCCGCCACAGCCTCTTTCCCTTTCCCTTTGGCTAAGTGATTCTCCTGGAGGCAGTTTATCCAGCTTGAACAAAGCTCTTCCTAGCGTCACACCTCCCCAGGGCAATCAGATGTCTTTTCAACACAGATTGGGGCAACAAGAATCTAAAGAGCTTTCTGCCTAACAGAAAAATATGTCTCAGGCCTTGCGACGCAATGTCCTGCAGCCTCAAAATGGGCCAGCCTGGAACTCTAAGTTGATTAAATTGAAATCAAATGGTCTCATAATTCTTCACAGCAGCTTTCTGCACTAACGGAGTTAGATTTACTACAACTCAGCCAAGGGTAGCACGTGCCATATAATTTTGCCACCCGGACCTCTTTGGGCTTTGATTTACTGGGAAGTGGTTTGCTGTTGAGTGAAATGCAAACAAATGTTCCCTTCTAAAGGCTGAGGATAATGTTGGCATGTTTCCCTCTTTCTCACCTGTGCGGTCTCTCTTTTTCAAACTTTAGTACCACTTCTGAGACAATTAAGATAATTTGGCCATTTAAGTACTAACAGTCACAGCGGTCTTAGAACCACTTACTTTTTCAGTACTGAAATGCCATAAAAGAACATTATTGCTTATTGGAATGTTAATGTCTTCTTATCGGGCTCAAACTGACAAGAGTACTGGAGTTGACTTTCTGTTTGTTCTTAAGTAGACATTGAAAAGCAGGAAGCAAGGAAAGAAAGTTTATTAAAATTCATCTCAAGTGACTAAGTTTGAAACCACCTTGGCGGTGGCTTTTGGAAACACTGTCTTGACTTGGACTGAGAAGCTGCCCGACGGCTTGAAAGTGAAAATGAAAGTCACTTAGTTGCGTCTGACTCTGCGACCCCATGGACTATACAGTCAATGGAATTCTCCAGGCCAGAATACTGGAGTGGGTAGTTGTATCCTTTCTCCAGGGGATCTTTCCAACCTGGGGATCGAACCCAGGTCTCCCGCATTGCAGGTGGATTCTTCACCCACTGAGCCACCTGGGAAGCCCAAGAATACTAGAGTGGATAGCCTATGCCTTCTCCAGGGAATCTTACCCACCCAGGAATTGAACCTGAGTTTCCTGCATTGCAGGTGGATTCTTTACCAGCTGAGAGCTGACAGCTTAGGAGGGATGTTTTAGGAAAGAGGAAGACTTTGAAATGAAAAAAAAGGAGGGAGCGCTGGTCATTTCCAACGAAGGACTTTCTCTCCAAAGATGAAAAACTAATTGTATTCATTTTGTGGTTGACAAGTAGCCACTAATAACTTAGATTCACATAACATAACCCTTTAATAATGTAGCTAGCCTGCTAGAAGCCAGCTGTGCCCTGAGTTTCAGTCGTAATGCAGGCTGTAATGGGAGGGCAAGGGGGGTCAGCCATCCTTCACCCTACAGGTAGGCACATGTCCAAGTTGGCCATGAGTGACATTAATAGGGAGAGGATAATTTAGAAATGAGTATTGTGAAAAGTTGTTTCTGAACATTCATCATCATCACTCTGTTCGAATGAGATCTGAAAGGGTGTCTTGGAGTGACAGAAGACAGGAGGTGGCAGCGCCAGGTTTGGGTTCTCACTGTGCTACTTGGGCAAGCTCTCTGAGCCTCAGTGTTCTTCTCAGTAAAACAGAGATCAAGACAATGCAAAAGCTAGAATAACAGCGATACCAAACACATAAAAGACTATTTGCTATTGTCGTTTAGTCACCAAGTTGTGTCTGACTCTTTTGTGACCCCATGGACTGTAACTCATCAGGCTCCTGTGTCCATGAGATTCTCCAGGCAAGAATATTGGGGTGGGTTGCTATTTCCTTTTCCAGGTGGTCTTCCTGACCCATCAAACCACATCTCCTGCTTGGCAGGTGAATTCTTTACCACTGAGATACCTGGGAAGTCCTTATTAGACTCCACTTAGATGTTAGTCTAAATTCTATTTATTAGATATCCTAATCACCAACAATTTAGGTAATTAGATATTAATTTTATCTCCAAATTTTGGATAGGAAAACAGAAACATCAGATCAGATCAGATCAGTCGCTCAGTCGTGTCCGACTCTTTGTGACCCCATAAATCGCAGCACGCCAGGCCTCCCTGTCCATCACCAACTCCCGGAGTTCACTCAGACTCATGTCCATCGAGCCAGTGATGCCATCCAGCCATCGCATCCTCTGTCGTCCCCTTCTCCTCCTGCCTCCAATCCCTCCCAGCACCAGAGTCTTTTCCAATGAGTCAGCTCTTGGCATGAGGTGGCCAAAGTACTGGAGTTTCAGCTTTAGCATCATTCCTTCCAAAGAAATCCCAGGGCTGATCTCCTTCAGAATGGACTGGTTGGATCTCCTTGCAGTCCAAGGGACTCTCAAGAGTCTTCTCCAATACCACAATTCAAAAGTATCAATTCTTCTGCGCTCAGCCTTCTTCACAGTCCAACTCTCACTTCCATACATGATCACAGGAAAAATCATAGCCTTGACTAGACAGACCTTTGCTGGCAAAGTAATGTCTCTGCTTTTGAATATGCTATCTAGGTTGGTCATAACTTTCCTTCCAAGGAGTAAGCGTCTTTTAATTTCATGGCTGCAGTCACCATCTGCAGTGATTTTGGAGCCCAGAAAAATAAATTCTGACTCAGTTTCCACTGTTTCCCCGTCTATTTCCCATGAAGTGGTGGGACCAGATGCCATGATCTTCGTTTTCTGAATGTTGAGCTTTAAGCCAACTTTTTCACTCTCCACTTTCTTTTTTTTTTTTAACCATTTATCATTTATTTATTATTATTATTATTATTACCTTACAATATTGTATTGGTTTTGCCATACATCAACATGAATCCACCACGGGTGTACATGTGCTCCCCATCCTGAAATCCCCTCCCACCTTCCTCCCCATACCATCCCTGTGGGTCATCCCAGTGCACCAGCCCCAAGCATCCTGCATCCTGCATCGAACCTGGGCTGGCGATTCGTTTCTTATATGATATTATATATGTTTCAATGCCATTCTCCCAAATCATCCCACCCTCACCCTCTCACACAGAGTCCAAAAGACTGTTCTATGCATCTGTGTCTCTTGCTCTCTCGCATACAGGGTTATCGTTACCATCTTTCTAAATTCCATATATATGCGTTAGTATATGATATTGGTGTTTTTCTTTCTGGCTTACTTCACTCTGTATGATAGGCACTCTCCACTTTCACTTTCATCAAGAGGCTTTTGAGTTCCTCTTCACTTTCTGCCATAAGGGTGGTGTCATCTGCATATCTGAGGTTATTGATATTTCTCCCGGCAAACTTGATTCCAGTTTGTGTTTCTTCCAGTCCAGCATTTCTCATGATGTACTCTGCATATAACAGAAGCATAGGAAGGCCAAATAACCTGTGAAAAAAATGTCAGAAGTAGTAGGAGGCAGAGACTAGGTTTATACCAAATGATGTGATTGTGGTTTCTATTCCTTTAGTCTCAGCTTGATTCTTATAGGGGACCCTGAGAACTAAAGGGGATGATACAGGTTCTTTCCTGACAGTCCAGTGGCTAAGATTCCATGCTTTTACTGCATGGGAGTGCAGGTTCAATCTCAGGTCAGAGAACTAAGATCCTACATGCTGTGTGGCCAAACATTAAATCAAAAATAATTTTAGGGCAGGAATGCAAAGTGGAGAAAAGTAGATATTAAAAATTTTTTTAAAAATTAAGGAGATAATGTAGGCAAATTTCCTAAAATGTTGTAGATATTTAATAAATGCTAAATATTATTGTTGATGAAATTGAGATGTCCCGCTATCTTCTAATTTCTAACAGAAGTTGGAAGGCCAATAGGGTAAGAGATAGGACAGTTAAAGCCTTGGAGGCAAAAGCAAGAAAGGCAGGTGTCTTAAGGAAATTATCTAAGAATTTCACCTAAAAAAATCCCCAAATCCAAATCAGAAAGAAACATTTATAATTCAAACAGTGTAAGACTCTCTCTTTTGCTGTTTTCTTGTTCTTGGTCAAATTGCTATCTTTATTTTTTATCATTGCTCTCTGGTTTCATAACTGCATTCAAAACCTTCACTGTTATTTCAACATCAGTACATATGACAGCCTCAGCTGCTTGCAATCCACTCTTTGTTTCATTTTTCTGAAACAGCTGTTACTGGTTAAACTTTTAGAAAGATCTCCCCCATAACCAATAAATGGGACTCTCTTTCTCCTGATGTAAAAGATATTGCATCTTTGCCCATTTATGCCCAGGTTTACAAGTTCCCAGGTAGTTAAGAATGTTAAATGCTTGACATTTTAAAAGTGTTCTTTTTAAAAGTTATTCTCCTTTCCCCCTTCTTTTTAAAAAATAATATGAGTTTCTTAAAAGTAACATGCTGACATGAAGTACACTAAATCCTTAAAATCATCCAATTTGCCCTGTTATTAGAATTATCTATTCTTGTTTCGTAACCTGACAATAAACTGAGTGTATCTCATTAAGTAGAGTCCCCTCTAGGTTGGTAAGTAGGCAAATGTATAGGAACCATTATTTAATAGAAAGCATTGAGTGAACTCCGGGAGATGGTGATGGACAGGGAGGCCTGGCGTACTGCGATTCATGGGGTTGCAGAGAGTTGGACACGACTGAGTGACTGAACTGAACTGAATCTGGAGCTATCCTAGGAAATGTGATTCTAAACCTTGGATTTTATTGTGTCCTTCTGTCAGTTAGAGTCCCTGAAACTTTGTATCCTTTTCTACAAAGTAGAGATATTAATGCCTACCTTACAGGGCTGTTATGCTATATACATTAATATTCAAAACTTAAATCCAAATATCAGCAGTCCTGTGCTGATAAAGCAACTCTCCCAGTTCTTTCAGAAATTCTGTCTTTCTCTAGTACATTGAGCCATCATCTCTAGGCTGTGCTTCTGATCCTTGTGACCCAAGATAGTTGCTAGAATTCCAGCCATTACATCCACCTCCAGGAAGCATAATATAAAAAATAGTTTAAAAAGACAGGTCCCCACTGACCTTCAGGGTTGGTTTAAGGGAGTCCATTGCATGTGATATCTTTGTCATCTGGTCACACATAGCAGTGAGGCAGAGTGAGAGAGGACTATTATTTTTGTACTTGGGCACCAATGGACCTAGCTAAAGATTAGTCTTTTGGTTTTAAGGAAGGAAAGAATATTAATAAGCAGTGAGATTGTCTGCCACAGATGGCAATTACACCTGTGATTTTATCCTTTAACTTGAAAAATAAAATAACCCAAGAGGTGAAAATATTTACTGAAATATGTTTCTATTCTGATAGTTTCTCTGTTAGCGTAAACAAGATATCACATGTGGAAACTGTTAAAAGAAGTAAAATGACTAAATAATTCTAAAGAGAGCCATTTTTGTTTCCTCCTTTAATGGTGAGTGGCTTTGAAAGTACCTGTGTATCAGGATATTAAAGAATCACCGAGCCATGAGCTAAAGGATAATTTTACATGAGTTTAATAAATATTTAAGAAACACAGTTAAGCAGAGTATCAAAGGGATTTGACATCAACTTTGTTGGTTGAGAGTAGGTACTTTTGAGGCCAGCACAGAGCCATAATTTTTGACAGAATATGCTTTTATTTTCTGAAACAAGGGGCAGGTTTATTTTGTTCTTTCACAAGACCCATTGTTAAACTCATTCAGAGTATTGCTGCTGCTGCTGCTGCTAAGTCCCTTCAGTTGTGTCTGACTCTGTGCAACCCCATAGACAGCAGCCCACCAGGCTCCCCCGTCCCTGGGATTCTCCAGGCAAGAACACTGGAGTGGGTTGCCATTTCCTTCTCCAATGCATGAAAGTGAAAAGTGAAAGTGAAGTCGCTCAGTCGTGCCCGACTCTTAGCGACCCCATGGACTGCAGCCTACCAGGCTCCTTTGTCCATGGGATTTTCCAGGCAAAAGTACTGGAGTGGGGTGCCATTGCCTTCTCCAATTCAGAGTATTATGTGTATGAAAAACAAAGATAGTTAGCTATGTATATAATGAAAAAATAGCATTGATCATACAATGAATTGATAAAATATATATTAATATCTACATAGTAGTGTATGCTATACTAGGTATAGCTTGTTACCATAATTGAAATTGGAATGCTACGTAACAGCAGTTTGTCCCAAATACATCACCTATAAAGCAGGAGTAGTAGTAAATAGTTAGTTCCCAAAGAGATTTTTAAGCTCGAGGATAAAGTAATAAAGAGAGAGGTGGTAGAAAAATAGATAGAGCATTAACACCTTATACATGAACAAAAAAATTACTTATGTGTTGCTTAATAATTGATAATTTCTATTATTTTACTTGCTTCTTAATGATATACTTGACAAATATTAATAAGGATACAAGATATCTGAGGGCTTAATGCATGAGGTTCTGACCCTTCAGATTTTTCTGCATTTTATAGGTAGGTGCTGTGTCTCACATTCCTTCAACTTCCCTCTGCAGATGGCTCAGTTGTTGCAGTGCATGCCTGTAGAATAACTGGGTGTGATTGTCTCAGGAAAAATTGCAAAGGGAAGTGAAAAGTACATACAGAAAAAAAAAACCTAGAATGTGAGAGAAAGTGCATGAAATATTTAGACTCAGCCTGAAAAAGTGATTGTACCCTGGAGATAATAATTCAATAGCTGAGGTTATAGGTATGGCTAAGAAAAAAAAAAAAAACTAGAAAATCAAAGTGGTGTCCTTATTTTTATTCTGGTACTGTATCAACCTGAAAGTGTCATACTCTTAAATGGGATGGCTTGAAGAAGGCAAAATACTACATCTTAGAGAGTTAAATCAGAAAGACTTCTCCCTGGAATGATTCTGGAAAGGAGAAATGATTACACTTGGAGGACTAGACAGTTCGTGAGAAAGTTAGCCAAGGAACAATGATAAAGTTGAGACACACTGAAACATCTCTTTCCTTATTAACCAAAGGTGGGCATTGATGTAGCAGAACCAAAACAGCAGTTTGTGAAGGACTTTAATCTGGATTATTGAGGGAATTCCTTCTGTAAGTGAAGAGTTCATTCTCTCTTTCTCTGACTGTGGCCACCCGGAGCATGAATGGAAAATCAGGGGCCATTTCTACCTGTGGAAAGATCCTCTCTACAGATCAGATCAAAGGAGCTGGGAGAGAGGAACAAAGCTGAGATCGAACACACCTGAGCTCTGCCCAAAGAACATGATGCAAACAAGACTATTTGGCGTTGTTTAGTCACTAAGTCAGAGAAGGCAATGGCACCCCACTCCAGTACTCTTGCCTAGAAAATCCCATGGACGGAGGAGCCTGGTAGGCTGCAGTCCATGGGGTCGCAAGAATCAGACACAATTGAGCGACTTCACTTTCACTTTTCACTTTCATGCATTGGAGAAAGAAATGGCAGCCCACTCCAGTGTTCTTGCCTGGAGAATCCCAGGGATGGGGAAGCCTGGTGGGCTGCCGTCTATGGGGTCGCACAGAGTTGGACATGACTGAAGCGACTTAGCAGCAGCAGCGGCAGCAGTCACTAAGTCATGTCCGACTCTTTTAGGGCTCCACAGACTATAGCCCATCAGGCTCTTCTGTCTGTGGAATTCTCCAGCCAAGAATACTGGAGTGGGTTGCCATTTCCTTCTCCAGGGGATCTTGCCAATTCAAGGATCAAACCCACATCTCCTGCTTGACAGGTGAATTCTTTATCACTGAGCCACTTAGGAAGCCCTCTGCCCCAAGAAAAGTGGTGCCTATAAACTTTTCCTGCAAAGTCTAATCAACCATCACTTCTATTATTGTGATCAGCCTCTAGAGCAATAAAGCAGAGAGTTGGCAAAATGTTTGACTTCCCCAGAACTATCCAGTTTTTATACCCTATCCCTCATACTCTCTGATCCTTCCATCATTTCTTGTCCTCAGATTCCTGACTCCCCACTGCCTGTCAGTTGTCCCCATATATTTTACCCCTCTTACTTCCCCACTCTGTCATATACACCTACTTTTGACCTGGCCACATGCCTAGACTCAATCTTTCTTTGTCCCTCTTGTCCAAATTCAGCATCATGCATGGGCATTTTCAAGATCTGCCCTTTATGGAAAATGTTACTGCTTCTAAAGACTGAATCAGTCATTCTGGAGAACACCTCTCAGAAGATTTGAGCTCCAGGAAATGGTGGATTTTAGAGAAGTGTCTGTTTCTCCTGGGTAGCTGCATAAATCTACTCTCATTAAATAGGCATTGAAGTGATGCTTTATTTTGGGACAAAAATGGATTCCCCCATTTACTTTCTCATTTTAAAGAGACACCATTCAACATGATCAACATAAGATACTTGAGATAATCACTAACCCAATTTAACTTAGAAAAGTGAATTATATGAAAGTACCTTACCATAAATTGAAAAATAAGGTCCTTATATGCTCTGGGCAAAGACTCAGGTCTCATGACTTCATGTGACCCACTAGTATCAAATAAGAACCCATTTATACAAAACTGTGACTTGCAGAAATTCTTTTTTGGCTACTAATTCTAGTTTTCCCCATAAGTGAGAAGATAGTCCTACTTACTGCATATTCTCACATATATAAAGCCAGGGTACTTTCTAAAACAGTATTCCATTATGCAATTAAGAATAATAGCCTCTTTCCCTGTGTTGCTCTCTTTAAATATTTCCTCCTTCTCAGGAATCTGTGGTTTTCCAGGCTGTACGTTTCTAACTCGATTGATCTTTCTCACAGTCTGGTGTATCAATGCATTTTATCACTGTGTTAAGGACCGTCTGCACTTCTCTGATTTCTTTATATTTCTCCCAAAGCATGGCATCAGGAATTAGACATGGTAATGCTTGGGGAAAGATACAGTTATCTAAGACATCCTTTCAGCAACCAGGTATAATTTAGCCTAATAGCCTGCAAATCTCATGATATACATAAACCTAAAGTGGTCTATGGAAAAAGCAAGAGAGTTCCAGAAAAACATCTATTTCTGCTTTATTGACTATGCCAAAGCCTTTGACTGTGTGGATCACAATAAACTG
>NW_011484825.1:2662387-2701554 GCF_000754665.1 Bison bison bison
TCTGAAGGAGATCAGCCCTGGGATTTCTTTGGAAGGAATGATGCTAAAGCTGAAACTCCAGTACTTCGGCCACCTCATGCGAAGAGTTGACTCATTGGAAAAGACCCTGATGCTGGGAGGGATTGATAAGGGGAGAGAGAAGGGGATGACAGAGGATGCGATGGCTGGATGGCATCACTGACTCGATGGACATGAGTCTGAGTGAACTCCGGGAGTTGATGATGGACAGGGAGGCCTGGCATGCTGGGATTTATGGGGTCGCAAAGAGTTGGACACGACTGAGCGACTGAACTGAACTGAACTGAAAGTGGTCTATTTTCTTTTTCATTTGTCCCAACACAAGACAGATTTCAAGGACATACTTTTGTTGGGTTTTTTTTTGTTTTGTTTTTTTTAAAGAATTCATAAACACCATTTATTGTCATATAATATTTCAGTGGAGAATCATGACTTAGACGTTTCTATTCCACTCTACTGTGAAATAGAATCTACTGTGGTGACGAATGTCTTTGAGCATAAAATACATCATGGCATGGCAGAAAATGTATGATACTCAGGAATCAGACAAATGCAATTTCAAATTTCATCCACTTATTTGAAAGAGTATGTGACCTAAGATATATTATTTTAGACTTTCCCAACTTAGATCTCTCACACTTCAAATGGATGTTATATCTACCTGGTCAGGCAGTAATGTAAATGTTTATAGTCCAAGTTTTGATTTCTTAAAAAAATGACTACCCGCTGCTTATTAACTTAAAACATTGTTTCATATGGACACAATTTTAATGGCCAGAATAGATTGAATTATGTGAGGTCCTGAGGTTTCAAAATCCATTAAGAAGATTCTAGCAACTAGAATTGTGCCTAACAGTCATCAGTTCATAGAGTCATGTGTATGGGAGGATGAAAAGAAGAATAGATGAGCAATTCTTCACTCATTCATTCATTTAATCAACAAATATCTGTATAAGATATTGTTAAGTGCTAGGGATTATAGCAAGGTACAAAACACAAAATTTTTATGATCTTGGAGCTCATGCTTTAGTGGGATGGAAAAGAAAAACAAAAATGTATGTCATGAGTTAGTTGTATTAAAAATAAAAAATAAAAGAGGGTGAACAAGGTGGAATATGTACATTTAGTTTGAAGTAGGATGGTCAGTACAAGTCTCAGTAAGAGAGTGACAGTTGAGGCAAGGGAGAAAGAGAGCCCCTCACCCTTGTCTGGAGGAGAGATTCCATGTAGAAGGAATGGCCAGTTCAAAGGTCCTGAGTTGAAAGCATAGCAGCAACACCACTGTGGTTGGGATGGAATGAGTATGGAAACAGAGTAGAGAGGTGGACAGAAAGGGTAAATCTTTATAGACCATGAATGGTATTTCAGAAATTGCTCTAAATGAAACAAGGAAATATCTGAAGACTTTTATGGATAGGGAATCTTTTTCTAAGGCAATCCATCATGTTGGGGAGATATGATCCATCTATGCCTAAACATATAAACTGCGGGAAAGGAGTGTTCTGAACCCTAGAATTCTACCCCTGTAAGCAACCTTAGAGGCTGGGATGATGCAGTCCAAGTCCCCTTGTTCATAGCTAAGGAAATGGTTTAAGGAAGCTATGATGTGTGCAAGATCATGCAGTTGAATCCTCATTCTTTTATTTGTTTTTTACACCCAATAAATTAATGTTTTAAATGGTTTTGTAAAGAGGCTTGGAGAGTGAGAAAGTTGTAGTTTGATTTCCTTAATTACGCCTAAGTTTTTGTGGCATGGCACATTTGTTTCATATCTAGATACTAATCCATGTCCAAAGAGAGAGGTTAAAGTGGAGATTGTTACTTCATGGTCTCTTAAGGAAAGAAGGCACTACATTTAGTGGCTGAAGCTTGGGTTTCTCCTTCAGCTTAATTTCAAAACCCTGATCTTTAACTTATTAGTGTACACCTAAGACAGGTCACCTGACCTCTCCAAGTCTCTGTCTCTTCATCTGTAGATCAGAATTAACAGCGACTTTGTAGTTCTTGTGAACTTGAATTAGCATTCAACAATCTTATCTAAGTTGTTGATATGTTATTTTAGTTATTATTAAATATAGAGCAATGAAATACAAACTTACTGACAGCTATATATTTCTGACACTTGGATACAAGCATTGAATAGACCTCATCTCTGTCCTTAGAGAAGCCTAAGCAGTTGAAGAAGTGTCATAATCTCAGTATTATAGCAAATTATTAGTAGAATAAAAAGCTATACAAAGTCCAGTGGGAATGCAGGGAGAGAGAAGATCCCTAATGTTTATATTAATGTCTGACATACTTTTTAACATAGGGATTTGGAAAATTAGAAAAGAGTAAAATAGCAGTGTTTGTAATTTGTTGGTGAGAAATGGACAATATCTTTTGAGAAAGTGACAGTTGAGCTAAGACATGACTTGCTGGTCCTATTTATATACTTGGAATTAAGAAGGGGATATTTAAGATGAGAAAGAGGGTAACAAAGCAACAGAGGTAAGGAAGTCAGTCTTATAAAAAACACACCCCTATGTTAAATTTCCAAAAATACACGTTTCTAGATCTCGCCCCAAATATGCTAACTTAATTGGTCTGAATTGGGACCAAAACATTTACAATTTTAGCAAAGCATCACAATGATCGACACTGGTGATCTGTGTCATACCATGTAAAATACTTTAAACGCTGGATTTCTTGAGGTAATTTTTTTTTTTATTTTGAACACCGGATTGTTAAGGTAGGTTGCGTTTGATTTGTGGGAAGCTTTCTAGCAGCGTTAGCAGAAAGTTAATATTTAGGTAATTAACAGTTTTAAAAAAGACAGTGAAGTGATAAATAGGAGAGAAAACATTACTGAAGGCAGTGTTGACACCCCACTAGAATGTAGGAATTTTTAAAAATCACAGTGAATCAGGGCTAACACCTTTCCTTCACACCACCAGCATTCCTCAAAATGGTAAGGCTCCTCGGAGACATGGACAGTACTTCTGTTTCTGGCAGGAAGATGTTCTGTGTCTTGGAGCCTGATGGGTCATGTGGCAGTTAATACAGTAACTAGTTTAAGGCATGTCATTAAGTTACCAAGTAAATAGAGTTATAAGCCAGATATTATAGCTGACGTGTACATTGAGGCTGCCCTCTCTCAGCTTTTCTATTCTGAATTCCCTTGCTTTCCATATGTAAGTGAGAACACCTTTTCCTTGCAAAAAATCTCCCTTTCTTAGTAGTAGAACTTCATTTGGATGCACAGCTGGCATTCGCCTGTTTCTTATCTTAGTATTTCATACCTGAGCACTGATTCTCCAGTACTTCCCCAAGCTAACAATAATAGACGATTATTAATAAGTAGGTATACATGAGCCTAGTAAACAATATATTTTTTGGTCAAGATGAGCACAGGGTGATTCTTACTCTGGAAAGCGTGTACACCGGTCTTGTCCGTGGTCTAGGGTGCTGATCTCCGTGACTTCCATTTAAGTGTTAAAACATCTGTTGTTGTTATTGTTCAGTTGCTGTGTGGTGTCCGACTCCGTGACCCCGTGGAGTGCAGCACACCAGGCTCGCCTGTCCTCCACTATTCAGGTGCCTTTAGCCGGTACCATCTCATCATCTGTCACCCCCAGCTCCTTTTGCCTTCAATCGTTTTGCTTGTGTTTCAGGTACTTTACAAAAATGTTAATATCAAAATTACTTCTACTTAGCTTCATGATTCAGTTTGGAAGAATGTAAGATGTATACCAACTAGTCTTTCTTCTATATTCTTTCATTTCTATTTCTAAATCAGGTCATCCATTTAGAAAACAATGTGTGCTTGCCTGTTCCATAGACATGTTTTCACCATGCGACTATAACATTTAACATTTTTTGTCAAAGTTCACTTTAAGAAACACATGAGAGTTGATTTATAGCTTCACAAAACAGATATACCAATAAATATTTATGTTCTGCATAAAAATATATGAAATTTTTTTTTAATCTAATGAATGGAATAAATTTAACAATATCTAGGTTTGGACTTTATTTTTGTATTGGTGCGTAAGAGTTTTGTAATTTTCATGGATCCTTTCCCCCCACACCCCCCATGGCTATTGGGTAGTTAACAGCTTAGTTATATGTAAGTACAAGAGATTGTCTTAGGTTTTTTTTTTTCTCATTATTTGGAATAGTCATCTCACTTCTGTCAAAGTTCTGTTTGGGTGTGACAAGCAGAGATTCAAAAAGTGGTTAAACAAAAAGCTGCCAAACTCCCCTTAAAGAGGAATCAGGAGGAGGCAATTTAAGGTTACACAGATTAATGGCACCCCACTCCAGTACTCTTGCCTGGAAAATCCCATGGATGGAGGAGCCTGGTAGGCTCTAGTCCATGGGGTCACTAAGAGTCGGGCACAACTGAGCGACTTCACTTTCACTTTTCACTTTCATGCATTGGAGAAGGAAATGGCAACCCACTCCAGTGTTCTTGCCTGGAGAATCCCAGGGACAGAGGAGCCTAGTGGGCTGCCGTCTATGGGGTCGCACAGAGTTGGACATGACTGAGGCGACTTAGCAGTAGCAGCAGTAGATTCTTGATAAGAGACTCAGCATCTTTCTATCTTCTATGATATTCTTAGTTCAGAGTTTCCATATTTGAGGTCACCTCATTGTTAGTATGTTTCCCTGGTAGCTCAGCTGATAAAAAATCTGCCTGGAATGTGGGAGACCTGGGTTAAATCCCTGGCTTGGGAAATCCCCTGGAGAAGGGAATGGCAACCCACTCCAGTATTCTTGCCTGGATAATTCCATGGACAGAGGAGCCAGCAGGCTATAGTCCATGGGATCTCAAAGAGTCAGAAATGACTAAAGCAACTTAGCATACATGCATGCATAGTTAGTAGATGGATGGTAAAGTTCCAACTGACTTGCCTGTGTTCCAGAAAGAAGGTAGTAGGTTAAAGGGTAAAAGTCATATTTAAGCTGAGCCAGTCCCCAGTTTTAGATGTGTCTTCCCAGAAGTTGCATCTGGAAAATTCCACTTCCATTCCATTGGTTAGCACTTAGTTAAATAGCCACTTCTACTTGTAGGAGGTCCTGGATATGGACCAGGCATATTGCCCCACATTCCACTAGAAAGAAGAGAAAATGGATATAGGACAGGCAGCTGGAGTGTTTTCCCCATCACCCTTTGTTCCTTGTCTCATATTTTTCATCTTAATTTCACTAGTTTTAATTTTGCCCTTTTTAAAATTTTCCTCAAATCTGTTTTTGAAGCAGGTGGTACCTAAAAATGAAAATAATAATTTACTAAATAATAACACTAACAGTGCACATGTGCTTAAGAACTGTGCTAAATATATTACCTAAATGTTTTTATGTTATCATTTCAGAAGCATGATGGGGGGGAGGTTCTATGTTTGCCTTCATTTTGCCAGTGATATATTGATATGTGCTGCTGCTGCTAAGTCACTTCAGTCGTGTCCGACTCTGTGCAACCCCATAGACGGCAGCCCACCAGGCTCCCCCATGTCTGGGATTCTCCAGGCAAGAACATTGGAGTGGGTTGCCATTTCCTTCTCCAATGCATGGAAGTGAAAAGTGAAAGTGAAGTTGCTCAGTTGTGTCCGACTCTTAGTGACCCCACGGACTGCAGCCCACCAGGCTCCTCCGTCCATAGATTTTCCAGGCAAGAGTACTGGAGTGGGGTGCCATTGCCTTCTCCGATATTGATATGTAAGAAAACTTAAATACCTTGCTGAGGTCACCCAGCTAATACATAAGAAATGTGGGTTTCTTTTTTAAGTTGATTTACAATGTTGTGTTAGTTTCAAGTTACTCACAGCAAAGGAATTCAGCTTTTTCAGATTCTTTTCATTATATTATAAGACACTGAGTATTAGTAACATGTGCTGTACAGTAGGTTCTTGTCGTTTATCTAGTGTGTGTATAGTAGTGTATAGATGCTAATCTCAAAGTCCTAATCTATTTCTACCTTCCCCACCATTGTCCACTTTGGTAACCATAAGTTTGTTTTCTCTTTGTGAGTCTATTTCAGTTTTGTAAATAAATTCATTTGCCTAATATTTTTAGATTCCACATATAAGTTATATCAAGTGATATATCTTTATCTGACTTCCTTCACTTAGTATGATAATCTCTAGATCCATCTCTGTTGCTGCAAATGGCATTATTTCTTCATTTTTATGGCTGAGTAATATTCCATCATATATGTGTGTGTGTGTGTGTGTGTATCATATTTTTTTTTCCAGTTTTAAGCATCAGGAGTTTTATTAAACAAAGCAATAAGTGCACTCCCCAGAAAAGAGGAGAGCAGGTGGTCTGTGAACCCGAAGCAGCCCTGCAGTGAGAGTTTGGTTTTTCAGAATGGTTCAAAGTCCCTCCTTGTGACCTGAGTCATTGGATTGACAAGTTGATTGACAGTGCCAGGTTAGATGACCGCATCTTCTTTATCTATTCATCTTTTGATGGACATTTGGGCTGCCTCCATGTCTTGGCTATTGCAAATAGCGCTGCTGTGAAGGCTGGGGTACATGTATCTTTTTGAATTAGAATTTTCTTCAGATATATGCCCAGGAGTTGGATTACTGGATCATACGATAACTCTTATTTTTAGTTTTTGGAGGAACCTGTATACTCTTTTCCATAGTGACTGCACCAAGCTAGACTCCCAGGAACAGTGTAGGGGGGTTCCTTTTTCTTCACTCTGTCTATAGCATTAATTGTTTGTAGACATTTTAATGATGGCCATTCTGACTGTAGGAAGTGATATCTCATTTTAGTTTTGATTTGCAAGAGAAATGTGGGTATCAAATTGTCATATTTCTTTATTGACAGGCTCATCTGTTCATTAGTTTAAATATTCTCCCATCCTGCATATGAATGAATTGATCTATAACCTCCTGCTTCCTTAACCAGGTTGTTTGGATCTTTTTTCTCCCACCAATACTGAGAAAGAAAAAAAAAATTTAACATTTTCTTCGTCTTTCTCTCACATTTTTTACCTTTATCTTTATTTCATGTGAAAACCTCAAGTCCTGACATCTAGGGGAAGATAGCCTCAGTTAGAGAGGTCATAGTGTCATTTAGCATATTTGGATCAATGCCTGTAAATCCATCATGTTTGTAATTGTCAAATATCTAATTGTGCAACATATTGAAGTCTCTCTGAGAGCAGTGATGGTGTTTGCATTTGTCACAGATTTGGTTTTTCATTCTTAGTACATCACTAGCATTTATTCCATATTCTCATTCATTCAAAAATTATTAAAAACCTCAAGTTTTTAGCACTGTCATAGATACTGTGAACACAATATTTAAACAAGTCTCATGCAGTGAACCAAGTCTATCCACATGAAGCTTATTGTCTGTTATGTGAATGGGTGAAAGTTAGGCCAAAAAAAAAAAAGATATGTGTGTGATATTTCAGATTTTATAATGATAAGCAGAAAAAAAAGAAGGGAAGGGAAGAGAGAAAAAGTGTTGGGATGGGAAATGGAGGAGTTGGCCAAGTTTTCTCATTGTTAAAGTGACACGATAATAGAGCACAAGGTCCTGAAGGAGCAAGCCATTTGGCTATCTGAGAAGAACATTCCAAGAAAAGGAAGCAGGAAGTGCAAAGGCTCCATGGGGAGAGTATGCGAAGGTATTCAAGGAATAGTAAATATCAAGACTGTTGTAAAAAACCCATTGAAAAGCTCCGGTAACAAGTATAAAATTTTAAAGGATAAGAAAAAATTCAGTCATAAGGTTATTATCTCTAATACTAGTCATCACACAGATACCAAATCTTAGAAATAATATAAAGATGCAAAACCTAAGAAGCACATGCAAAAAACAAACAAACAAACAAACAAAACAAACAAAAAACTAGTGCCTGCAAATCTACCTTTCAATCTCAGGTCCTCAGGCAGTCACTGCCTTCCTAACTATAAGAATGGTTCTTGACAGTGAAGGGCAACATTTCCTGCATAGTAATGGCATAATAGATGAGAATCACCAGGTTAGGGGCTTTATATGAAATCATTATCTCAAAAAATACTTTCAACAAACCTGCAAGGTAAAGTAGTCTCTTTTACACAGATGGTTTCATGAAGACCTTTACTCAAGGTCATAAGAATATACTAGCTAGAAACATAAAAATGTCAAAAGTATGTCTTGAAAATTAAATATTCCCCAAATTTAAGACAGTATTATATAGGGAAATTTTCAGAAAAAAAAAAAAAACTTGAGACACAAAACATAGAGATTGCTTTCTGTTCCTATAATTTTTGCAGTTACAGGTAGTCCAAAACATTTAAAAATTTAAAGAAGGAAAAATATAGATAATGTAGAAATACAGAACAGTAAAGAAATGCAATTAAAATTATAAAGAATTTCAATGTAGGGGTCAGTATGGACTCATCAAAATCTATGCTTTAGATCTGAATATGATTTAATGAAGCTACCACTGTATTAATTTATGCATTGATTTATTACTCCATCACTGAATACATGTATCTGTTGAGGGCTGACTGTATATTGGGTGGTATTCTAAGAGGTTGAGATGTACAGTGTATAAAAGACAGGGCCCTAGGCTTCTATAGCGTCAGTCAGTCAGTCAGTTCAGTCACTCAGTCGTGTCCAACTCTTTGAAACCCCATGGATTGACTGCAGCATGTCAGGCTTCCCTGTCCTTCACTATCTCCTGGAGTTTGTTCAAACTCATGTCCATGGAGTCAGTGATGCCATCCAGCCATCTCATCCTCCGTCATCCCCTTCTCCTCCTGCCCCCAATCCCTCCCAGCATCAGAGTCTTTTCAAATGAGTTAGTTCTTTGTATCAGGTGGCCAGAGTATTGGAGCTTAAGCTTTAGCATCAGTCCTTCCAAATGAATATTCAGGACTGATTTCCTTTAGGATGGACTGGTTGGATCTCCTTGCAGTCCAAGGGACTCTCAAGAGTCTTCTCCAACACCTCAGTTCAAAAGCATCAATTCTTTGGCACTCAGCTTTCTTTATAGTTCAATTTATCTATAGCATAAATTTAGGAAAAGAACTAAATCGCAAATTAAGAACCAGATATTGTTAGACATCCATTTCCTATTAAAAAGAAGAAAAGTAAGTGGATAAATATTAATGAGAGTGTTTTTATTTGCTTTGTTATTTATTTTGGATTTATCTTTGGCTGTGCTGGGTCTTCTTGCTGCACGTGGACTCTCTCTAGTTGCAAGAGCAGGGGCTCCTCTCTGGTTGCATGCAACGGCATCTTATTGTGGTGGCTTCTCCTGCGGTACACGGCTTAGCTGCCCTACAGCGTGTGGGATTCTCCTGCCCAAGGGATTGAACCCACGTCCCCTGCATTGCAAGGTGAATTCTTAACTACTGGACCCCCAGGGAAGCCATGTTTATTTTTGTTTTTAATGGAGTAGCCAGAATATAACTTTCTGAGGACATGACCCTTGAGCAGAGACCTGAGGATGTGTAAGGGCAAATAATGTGATAATCAGGGGGTTACAGGTCGTACAACAAGAAGAGCAATCATGTCGGTCTCAAGGCTGGGGCATATTAGGTGTGGTATGTGTTTGGAAAGATGGAGTTCAACTAATCAACCATTCTTTTTTTTTAACATTAAAAGCCTCTTGGAGAAATTTTTTGAGAAGGTCTGAATCCTGGGGAAAGGAATACATTCAGGTCTCTGTGATATGCTGGTGCAGTTGTAATTCCAGATTATGCTGAGACCACCAAATATAATTTGCTGCCTTTTATTAACTTTTGTCACTTCGGTAAGCTATTCTTTTCTCTGTGATTACATTCTTTAAAATATTTATTAGATGCCTACTGTTTACCAGGCACTCAGTATTTGTACATTTGGTAATTCTTGTTGTTAAGTAGTACCAAAACATACCTTCAGCTCCCAAGGGTGTTCAGTTAAAAAAAGTAAAATATTTCATCTGAATATTTAAGAAATTCCCCTGTAAGGCAGAGTATTTCCACATATAATACCATATAAGATAGTAGTGATATGAATCATCCCAATAAGTGTGATGTCAGTGTGTATGTGCTAAGTCACTCAGTCATGTTTAACTCTTTGCAATCCCATGGACTGTAGCCCTCCAGGCTCCTCTGTTCATGGGATTCTCCAGGCAAAAACTCTGGGGTTGGTTGTCATTTCCTCCTCCAAGGAATCTTCCCAACCCAGGCATTGAACCCATGTCTGATATATCCCATGCATTGACAAGCTGGTTCTTTACAACTAGCGCCACCTGGGAAGCCTAATATCAGTATGTGTGTGTTAGTCACTTTGTCGTGTCCGACTCTTTGCAATCCCATGGATTGTAGCCCACCAGGCTCCTCTGTCCATGAAATTCTCCTGGCAAGAATACTGGAGTGGGTTGCCATTACCTTCTCCAGGGGATCTTACCAACCCAGGGATCAAACATGGGTCTCCTGCATTGCAGACAGATTCTTTACCATCTGAGCCACCAGGGACACCCTAAAATCAGTATCAGTTCCATTCAGTCACTCAGTCGTGTCCGACTCTTTGTGACCCCATGAATCACAGCATGCCAGGCCTCCCTGTCCATCACCAACGCCCGGAGTTCACCCAGACTCACGTCCATCAAGTCAGTGTTGCCATCCAGCCATCGCATCCTCTGTCATCCCCTTCTTCTCCTGCCCCCAATCCCTCCCAACATCAGAGTCTTTTCCAATGAGTCAACTCTTCGAATGAGGTGGCCAAAGTACTGGAGTTTCAGCTTTAGCATCATTCCTTCCAAAGAAATCCCAGGGCTGATCTCCTTCAGAATGGACTGCTTGGATCTCCTTGCAGTCCAAGGGACTCTCAAGAGTCTTCTCCAACACCACAGTTCAAAAGCATCAATTCTTCAGCGCTCAGCCTTCTTCACAGTCCAACTCTCACATCCATACATGACCACTGGAAAAACCATAGCCTTGACTAGACGAACCTTTGTTGGCAAAGTAATGTCTCTGCTTTTTAATATGCTATCTAGGTTGGTCATAACTTTCCTTTCAAGGAGTAAGCGTCTTTTAATCTCATGGCTGCAGTCACCATCTGCAGTGATTTAGGAGCCCCAAAAAATAAAGTCTGACACTGTTTCCACTGTTTCCCCATCTATTTCCCATGAAGTGGTGGGACTGGATTCCATGATCTTCATTTTCTGAATGTTGGGCTTTAAGCCAACTTTTTCACTCTCCACTTTCACTTTCATCAAGAGGCTTTTGAGTTCCTCTTCACTTTCTGCCATAAGGGTGGTGCCATCTGCATATCTGAGGTTATTGTTATTTCTCCCGGCAATCTTGATTCCAGCTTGTGTTTCTTCTAGTCCAGCATTTCTAAAGATGTACTCTGCATATAAGTTAAATAAGCAGGGTGACAATATACAGCCTTGACGTACTCCTTTTCAGTATAGACACCAGTTATACCAAAAGCTTCATGGAAGAGGAGGGATTTAAGCTTTTGTATATTTGATGTAAATCCCTACAGTTCTTTTAATCTTCTGATACAATTTGTAATCAATTTTTCCGGATATCTTGGCTAGCAAATAGACAAGTGAGTGTTTTAAGAAGTAAATATCAAGGCTAGAGGGAATATTATGGCAATTTCAACATAGAAATTTCAAATTTATGATTTCTTGTATTTACACAATTTACTAAGTCACAATCTACAACCATTTAGCCATGTATGGAAATAAAATTTGACAAAATGTTTTCCCTCTTTTGGTATCTGAAACTTCTGTCAATACAATATGGTGAATGTCAACATACTAGGAATCAGCAAACTGAAATGGACTGGAAAGGGTTAATTTAACTCAGATGACCATTATATCTACTACTGTGGACAGGAGTCCCTTAGAAGAAATGGAGTGGCCATCATGGTCAACAAAAGAGTCCGAAATGCAGTACTTGGATGCAATCTCAAAAATGACAGAATGATCTCTGTTTGTTTCCAAGGCAAACCATTCAATATCACAGTAATCCAAGCCTATGTCCCAACCAGGAACGCTGAAGAAGCTGAAGTTGAATGGTTCTATGAAGACTTCCAAGACCTTTTAGAACTAACACCCAAAAAAGATGTCCTTTTCATTATAGAGGACAGGAATGGAAAAGTAGGAAGTCAAGAAACACCTGGAATAACAGGCAAATTTGGCCTTGGAACACGGAATGAAGCAGGGCTAAGGGTAATAGAATTTTGCCAAGAGAATGCCCTGGTCATAGCAAACACTCTCTTCCAACAACACAAAAGAAGATTCTACACATGTACATTACCAGATGGTCAATACTGAAATCAGATTGATTATATTCTTTGCAGCCAAAGATGGAGAAGCTGTATACGGTCAACACAAACAAGACCAGGAACTGACTGTGGCTCAGATCATGAACTCCTTATTGCCAAATTCAGACTTAAATTGAAGAAAGTAGGGAAAACCACTAGACCATTCAGGTATGACCTAAATCAAATCCCTTATTATTATACAGTGGAAGTGAGAAATAGATTTAAGGGCCTAGATCTGATAGAGTGCCTGATAAACTATGGAATGAGGTTCGTAACATTGTACAGGAGACAGGGGTCAAGACCATCCCCATGGAAAAGAAATGCAAAAAAGCAAAATGGCTGTCTGAAGAGACCATACAAATAGCTGTGGAAAGAAGAGAAGCGAAAAGCAAAGGAGAAAAGGCAAAATATAAGCATCTGAACGCAGAGTTCCAAAGAATAGCAAGGAGAGATATGAAAGCCTTCCTCAGCGATCAATGCAAAGAAATAGAGGAAAACAACAGAATGGGAAAGACTAGAGATCTCTTCAAGAAAATCATAGAGGGCAAGGGAACACTTCATGCAAATATGGGCTCAATAAAGGACAGAAATGGTATGGACCTAACAGAAGCAGAATATTAAGAAGAGGTGGCAAGAATACACAGGAAAACTATACAGAAAAGATCTTCACGGCCCAGATAATCACAATGGTGTGATCACTCACCTAGAGCCAGACATCCTGGAATGTGAAGTTAAGTGGGCCTTAGAAATCATCACTATGAGCAAAGCTAATGGAGGTGATGGAATTCCAGTTGAGCTATTTCAAATCCTGAAAGATGATGCTGTGAAAGTGCTGCACTCAATATGCCAGCAAATGTGAAAAACTCAGCAGTGGCCACAGGACTGGAAAAGGTCAGTTTTCATTCCAATCCCAAAGAAAGGCAATGCAAAAGAATGCTCAAACTACTGCACAATTGCACTCGTCTCACACGCTAGTAAAGTAATACTCAAAATTCTCCAAATCAGGCTTCAGCAATATGTGAACCGTGAACTTCCTGATGTTCAAGCTGGTTTTAGAAAAGGCAGAGGAACCAGAGATCAAATTGCCAACACCTGCTAGATCATCAGAAAAGGAAGAGAGTTGCAGAAAAACATCTATTTCTGCTTTATTGACTATGTCAAAGCCTTTGACTGTATGGATCACAATAAACTGGAAAATTCTTCAAGAGATGGGAATACTGGACCACCTGACCTGTCTCTTGAGAAACCTATATGCAGGTCAGGAAGCAACAGTTAGAACTGGACATGGAACAACAGATTGGTTCCAAATAGGAAAAGGAGTATGTCAAGGCTGTATATTGTCACCCTGCTTATTTAACTTATATGCGGAGTACATAATGAGAAATGCTGGGCTGGAAGAAGCACAAGCTGGAATCAAGATTGCTGGGAGAAATATTAATAACCTCAGATATGCAGATGACACCACCCTTATGGCAGAATGTGAAGAGGAACTAAAAAGCCTCTTGATGAAAGTGAAAGAGGAGAGTGAAAAAGTTGGCTTAAAGCTCAACATTCAGAAAACAAAGATCATGGCATCTTGTCCCACTTCATGGGAAATAGATGGGGAAACAGTGGAAACAGTGTCAGACTTTATTTTGGGGGGCTCCAAAATTGCTGCAGATGGTGATTGCAGCCATGAAATTAAAAGACGCTTACTCCTTGGAAGGAAAGTTATGACCAACCTAGATAGCATATTAAAAAGCAGAGACATTACTTTGCCAACAAAAGTCCATCTATTCAAGGCTATGTGTTTTCCAGTGGTCATGTACGGATGTGACAGTTGGATTGTGAAGAAAGCTGAGCGCCAAAGAATTGATGCTTTTGAACTGTGGTGTTGGAGAAGACTCTTGAGAGTCCCTTGGACTATAAGAAGATCCAATCAGTCCATCCTAAAGGAGATCAGTCCTGGGTGTTCATTGGAAGGACCGATGCTGAAGCTGAAACTCCAATACTTTGGCCACCTCATGTGAAGAGTTGACTCATTGGAAAAGACTCTGATGCTGGGAGGGCTTGGGGCAGGAGGAGAAGGGGATGACAGAGCATGAGATGGCTGGATGGCATCACCGACTTGATAGACATGAGTTTGGGTAAAATCTGGGAGTTGGTAATGGACAGGGAGGCCTGGCATGCTGAGGTTCATGGGGTCACAAAGAGTCAGACACAATTGAGCAACTGAACTGACTATTGGTAAATAAACGAAAGCCTATATAGAATATATTTTCTAAAATCTGAGTAGCATCAAAGAACAAAACTTTGTATAGAATTTTATTTGTGCATATATAAATGAATATGTTTTTATTTTATAAGAATAAAAGAGCTATGGAAGAAATGTGGAAGATACATTTAAAATATTGTGGTATCTAAAAACAGAAGTAATATTGCCCCTGTCAATCCTGAAATCCAGAAATAATTATTAACATTGCCATATGTTTTCTTCCAGACTTTGATCCTTATGTAATACATTTTATACCTGAGTCTTCTGTAACTGAAAATGAATGCAAAATTATGTTTCCTGATCTTATTAAGTATAGAGCACATGGTTTTGCATATTGCAGTTTTCAGAACTAAAATTTTCAAATGAAGGTAATGATTCAATTGATATTTAATGTTAATACTTTTCTTTTTTGTTATTATAAACACTTTTGATATTAATAATTACCCCCAAGGCCACAATTCAGTGCCATGTTGTCTATGATTTCTTTCTTGATTTTACTAAATCAAAAGATTGAATATTTCATTTGAACATTCTTAACCTTTTAATTCCACTTATTTAATTGTTTTCATGCTTGAATTATCTCCTCTAGAAGGAGTGACTGAGCACACAGTAGAAGTAAAAAATCTTTTTATTTTATTTAGTTATTTTGCACATTCCAAGCATTCTCTAAATATTTATTAAATAAATGTCTAAGGGAAGAACAGTTGAGGAACATAACGTGTACATGCATATGTGTGTGTGTGTTTGCATGCATGTGCTCATTCGCTAAGTCATGTATGACACTTTGCAACCCCATGGACTGTAACCCACCTGGCTTCTCTGCCCTTGGGATTTTTCAGGCAAGAATAGTGGAGTGGGTTGCCATTTGCTCCTCTAGTGGGTCTTCCCAACAGAGGGATCAAACCTGCAACTCCTGAGTTTCCTGTGTTGTCAGGCTGATTCTTTAGCACTGAGCCACCTGGGAAGCCCATAAATATGTATGCATTTATGTCTGTATATATTATATGTCCCTGGAGAAGGAAATGGCGCCCCACTCCAGTATTCTTGCCTGGAAAATCCCATGGACAGAGCAGCCTGGTAGGCTACAGTCCATGGGGCCTGCAAAGGGTCGGACACGACTGTACATATGTATTATATGCACATATGTGAATATATATATATATGCATATATAATGTGTGTATACACACACACACACACACACACACGCATTCTTAACTTTAATTTCCAAGATTCCTTGTCAACATAGTTACTTGTTTTGACAATTGCCCAGGAGATTATATTGCCTCAATTTAAATGCAGAGTTGCTGAAATTTAAACATAAGCTCATGCAATGAAAGCTCTTATAATTGTCAGACATTTCAACTTAAGTAAACATTAGCCTTTGCAAAATAAATTTGAACTGGCAGCCAATTCACAAAATTGCTAATTGTTCTTACTTAACTGTGTATCTTAGTTGGTATTTGGTCCTTAACTATGAAATGTCTGTGTATAGTCCATCTTATGCCCTACTAATATTATTTAAACCTAAGCTCCCTGAATTACCCAAAGACATAATTTGCAAGTCAAATATTTCATATATTTCAGCTAATGTATAACTTATACTGACATATATACCTATATATACACATATATATGTGTATATATAGATATATATGTGTGTGTGTTGATTACTAAAATATTTTTCTTCATTATGCACTCTGTCAACTTGTACTTCTAGAATACATGTGGTGACCTTGAACCCAGGAAATGTGGTTTCTATCTTAAGGCATTGGTTCTCAGCCAGGGATGATTATGCTCCCGCCCCGATCCCTCGGACATTTGATGATGTCTGGAGACGTTTTTGGTTGTCATGTCTGGTAAAGGGTGGCAACTACTAATATCTAGTAGTTAGAAGTCAAGAATGCTGCTTAATATCCTACAATTCGCAGAACAACCCACGCAACATACAATTGTCTGGTCTATTGCTTATCCCACTGAGATTGAGAAACCATGTCTTGTATGATATCAGTTTCAGAGTAGAAGACAAGCCTATTATTATATCAGTGGATTTAAGATTTTAATAAGTACCAAGGATAAGTATATGTGGTGGGGATACAGAGGAGGATGTGGTCAACTTTCCCTGGAAAAGAGACTGAAAGTTTTAAGAAAGTGATGTTGAGCTGAAGTGGGTGAGAGGGGCCAAGGAGAAATCATTTCAGGGTAAGGACATTGCTTGAGCCAAGTCATGGAAAGACACTACAAATGGCTTAAGTGAACAGCAGTTCTTGGTGGTGGTATGAATCACTATGCAAAATAATTCTGGATCAGCAGTCGAAGGCTCAATTATGAAGATTTGGTTTTGTAAACTGAAGAGCTTGAACTTTATTCTATAGGGTAAAGAAATCCACTGAAGAGATCTAAAGAGTATGCATTAGTTATTTAAAAAAATGAAAAGAAAGTGAAAAGAACAAACATGATAAGATGCATGGCTGTAGTTTGGCTAACCATTAAATAGTGCAAGTTTAGATCTGGAGAAACTGCTCTATCCCACCAGAAGTGCGATTTGATGGTAGCTGTTGTGAAATGACAATGCTAGGAAGGCTGAGGGTATAGAATTTGCCTTTTGATGGAATGTGGGAGTTGAGATGTCAAATAGGACTTTTCAGAAGTCAGTTACTTGTAACATTGGAAGTAGACTAGTTTGTTCAATAAGAACATCAGAAGAGGATATTGATCCTCTGACATATCTCATTGTCAAGCAGAGAAAGAGAAGTTAGATTTTGCATGTTATAATAGGTAGTCAGAGAAATGATGGGCCAGGAAAGGTGGTGTGGTGACGTACAAAGAACATAAGAGACATCAGGTTATCATCTGAAATTAAGCTGACACAGAAGAGTTTTATTTGCACCCCAAACAAATCATGAAAGAAGTATGCTTGAAATGGTAAAACTCAAGAAAGTGTTTTTTGTTGATGGCTATTCTGAACCATGTGAGGTGATACCTCATTGTAGTTGGATCTGCATTTCTCTAACGGTTAGTGCTGTTGAGCATCTTTTCGCGTGCCCCTTGGCCCTCTGTATGTATTATTTGGAGAAATGTCTGTTTAGGTCTTCTGCCCATTTTATTTTCTATGTTGAATCTAGAAAAATGGTACAGATGAACCTATCTGCAGGGCAGAAATTGAGATGCAGATGCAGAGAATGGCCACGCAGACATGGTGAAGCAGGAGGGGTGGGGTGAGCTGAGAGATTGGAATTGACATACATATGCTACCATTTATAAAAATAGCTAGCTACTGGGAACCTTCTGTGTAGCACAGGGAGCTTATCTCAGTGCTCTGTGGTGATCTAGAGGGGTGGAATGGGGGGTGGGTGGGCAAGAGGCTTAAGAAGAAGGGAATATATGTATATGTACATGTATATGTATAGCTGACTCACTTCATTGGATAGCAGAACTAACACAATATTGTGAAGCAACTATACCCTAATAAATTTTTAAAAAATCAAGAAAGGGACTCCTTAGATTGCAAAATGAAAAAAAAATTCAAGATAAAATTAATAATCAGAGGTCCCCAGTTTCCAGTTATTAGAACTGGAAAACTTACCTTAAATTCTTGGTCTGATATTTCAGTACCCTCAGAGAGGAGCTACTTACACAAAGAGACTGAATGTGTATTATCCACTGCACCTTTGAGACAGGAAGGTATCCTACTATGTCCTCAACAACAAAATTCTAACCACTAGCCATGAGTGAAAACAAGTCATTTTTTTAGAAACAGGCAATGTGAAACACTTGAAGCAAATTTGTGAGTTCCAAATTTATAGTCCTTATGTGATGTGAGAATGGCAAGTTGAGAACTTACCAACATTCTAATATAAACTCTGAAACCATGACAACAATGAGGAGATGAATGTGAACTGGCACCCAATGGATGTTGCTACTAACTGGGGCTCCTGAAGGAGACCAAAGTCTGTGTGGTTTAAACAGAATGTATATATTTTCTCTCGCAGTTCTTGAGGCTGGAAGCCCAAGATCAAGGTGTTAGCAGCGCTGGTTTCTGGTGTGATTGCTCTTCTTGGTGTGTTGGTGGTTTCATCTTCACTGTGTCCTCACCCAGGGTTTCCTCTGCATGCGTTTTCCTGTTAACTCCTCTTCTTCTGATGAGAACACATGTTCCATTGAATTAGGATCCCAACCTGATGACATTGTTTGACCTTAATGACCTCTTCAAAGACCTTTTGTCCAAATACAGCCACACTTGGTGTTAGGGCTTCAACAGCACATGGATTTTGAGGAGACAAGTCAGTCTATAACAACCTCCATGAAGATTCCTTAAGACATTTCAAGTCATCTGTAGGGAGTCATAATTAAAGCGGATCAGAAAATTCAACAAATAGAATTCACACCCTGGAATAAGAAATAATAGAACTAGTCAGAGGAGACATTAAAGTAAATGTGTAAACGTTTAAATAGATACAAAAAAGAAAAAGAACCACAGGCATCAAACTTGAAGAAAGACCCCTATCTTGTTATCTTACTATGAAACATATGAGTTGTATGATTTGGAGGTTGTAAGTAAATAATTTGGTAAAGATGTAGATAATTGTAAATGTTAGTAACTTGAAAATAAATCTGTTTAAATAATTAGACATTCACCATGGGTGTAAAGATATGAGGAAGATACGATACTACAGAAAACATACAACGGAGTTTTTAGAAGAGGAGAATAAAGGAAAGTAAAAGATACAATGACTCAGAAATCTACTGGATTGAAAAGAGATTTCAACCTTTAGAATTACTGAGTATACTACATTCTTGACAGGATGATCAAAAACAATTCTAGACACAGATATATTGCCCTGAAACTTCAAAACTCGCACAACCAAAAAAAAAAAAAAAGTCTTAAAAGCAGACAGAGATGAAATATCTATTACAATCAAAGGAATGAAAATTAGAATTACTGAAGATGTCTCACAGTCATGATAGAATGATAACTTTGAAGGGGGGATGACATATACTTGTCAACGTAGAATTCTATACTTAGTCAAAGTATAATTCAGGGGAAGAAATTTAAATGTTCATAAAAATACTGTGACAATTAACAATTCTAGATTCTCACACACACACACACAAAAGCATGGAAATCAGTAAGAGGAGACTGAATCCTCTCCTCCCCAAATAAGGATGAGATGGTTAGGAAATATTTTGATAAACATATAAATGTAAGAAAACTTGGACTGTAGAAAAGAATGATGTAATATTAATTTTTGATCATTGTGGACAAGGTATTTTATAGGCAAAAACAAGACAGCTCGATGTGGTACATTAGAGGAAGAACTGTGGTGTGAAGATATTCTAAAGCTTTATTTGGTTTGAGAAGTGACTAGACATATTGATTATCTATAAACTCTTAAGTATATATGTTTAAACTTTCCATCCCTCTATCCGTCACTATTTTGGGGATGCGTTTGGGAGTAAGTTGCGGACATCGGTGTACTTCCCCTGAAATACATCAGCATATAAATCATTAACTAGAGGTCAATATTTGTATGAGTGAACACAAACAGAAAAGAAAGAATATTTTATATCCAGATAAGGAAATGAGGGAGGAATAAAGAAGCTTGTATCAACCTAATAGTAGGATTAAAAAAATGGATATAAATGATAGAGACCCCCTAGAGTATAATGGTTTCCTCTGGGAAGAAAAGGGAGTAACATTGAGGAGAATTACAAGTTGGGCTTTAGCTTTTTCTAATATATCAGTTCTGGAAAAATAAATTAGTACAAATTGTTAAGCAAAATGTTAAGATGTGCTAAATCTGTGGATAGATGAGATCTGTTAGTTGTTATGATCGGTATATTCCTATATGTTTTAAATATCATATTAACAAATTGAAAATGTACACTGGTGTAAGTTAGAGCTGTGTTCTTAACCCATTCCTTACATATACTATGTAACTTGAGTAAAATTATTCCATTTCTTTAGGTTTCAGTTGCTTGCTTTTTAAAGGTATACATGATTACAATATTCCCTACCTTTCAGTGTTGTTTCAACAGTGTGAAGTGTATGGTACAGTATTTGGAGAAAATACATGATAACTGGTAGAAATGAAGTAGTTTATTTCATGCAGTAGCATGAAATCAAAGAGAGGAGAATTTTTAGAAAGGGAAAGGAGGTATTGTTTGTATCACATGCAAGCAAAATGTTCAAATTACTGAGACTGACCATTGGATTTAACTCTAATGAGGTCATTGATGAAGGTTTCCTGGGCAGTTTGGGGAGACTGATAACAGTAGAGGACTACAGACAGGGATTGAAGAGGGGAAGGACAGATAAGAAAAGATTGCACTATCTTGTTTGAAACAAGAAGGCAAGGAAAAATTGCCTACTTATTTATAGAAGCAAGAGAGAAAACAAGAATTTTAAAACTGGGAGGCTACAAATGTGAACTAATTTAAGTAGTTCAGTTGTGAAGGAAAATGGGTCAGGGATGAGAAGAAGACAGAGGGTTGTGCCTCTGTGTGTGTCTGTGTGTGTAACAGTAAGGATTTTGGCATTTAACAGACTGAAAGGAGAGACCCAGTAGCAAGGGGAAAAGTGGAAATGTTGGAGCAAAGTAGACCCTGATACATCAAGTCCTACAAGAGACAGTGTGATGCTCAGTCGCTCAGTCGTGTCTGATTCTTCGCGACCCTATGGACTGTAGCCCTCCAGGATCCTCTGTCCGTGGGATTTTCCAGGCAAGAATACTTCAGTGGGTTTCTATGCCCTCCTCTAGAGGATCTTCCCCACCCAGGGATCGAATCCGTGTCTCCCACGTTGCAAGCAGATTCTTTACAACTGTGCCACTGGAGAAGCCCAAAAGAGACAGTAGGGGTGGGAATTAAGACCATAGGTGGAAGAGTTGGCCTTAAGCGAGAGAGAATCGCCTGTCTGAGATTAGAAGAAGTTGAATGCGTGTGCTGACAGAGATAGTGCTGACCTGTGAGTGAAGGATGGTAAGGGAGTTTATGACTCTTACCTTCAAATTTGTCTGTGAAAGATTAGCGGGATTCCTCCACTGAGCAAGTGCATGTACTTTTGTTATTGTTGTTTGTGGATTTGGCCCTTGTCAAGAATAAGGACTCAGGCATTGAAATACTTCATAAAGGATGTTCCTTCCAAGGAGAAAATTAGATTCAGCTCAAGTCTCCTTCTCTAAAGTGGGTTTTTTGTATGTGAAGCATCATTGTTTGAGACCTCAAGTTATCACACTCATTTCAGAAAGTCATGAAAGGTCCACAGAGGGGACTGAGGTGTGAGAGTTCCTGGCTCAGCCTTTTGGGAAATAAACAGGCACCAAGACTCCACATTTTCATGTCCTCTACAAAATCGGTTTTCCAAAAATAGACTCGCACAAGCTGTAGTCACAGTTGAATGTCATGTTTCTATTATTGCGATGACATAAAATCATTAAAGCGCTGCTAGTTGTAAAAGCAGTCATGTCTGGTAATAGAACTGCTCTGTGCCCATTCAAAGGGAATTGCATTTTAAATGGCACATGCAGAGCAAGGACAGGACGGCCAGGGACTGAGGTGTGACTTCCACAGCCATTTATGACACATCCTCCTTTGATCTCACTGTAGCAGGCACTCAAGTTCTTTGTTTTTAAAAGTGGTGTCATAGTGACTGGAGTGCATGAACACAGGTTGTAAGAAGGTTTCAATTTTTTTGAGTCATCTGCTAATTTTTAATAATATTTTCTATATTTAAAGTACTTGAAAAATTATTAAAAGTTCCTAATATCAGGTTTCAACTCCTGCCTTCCTAATTTCACAAAGTTGTTTTTTGGTTTTTTTTTTTTTTTTTGTCTAGACTTCTTTGTATATCACAAATATCATAGAAGCTGAATTATGGATACCTACTATGTCAGGCATGTGATCTCAGTTAATCTCCATACAACCCAATGAGATAGCTATTAATAATATTAATATTACCATGGACAAATGAATGCACCTTGAGACTGAACTCCATCTTTTCAATATCAATTGGGATTCAAACTCACGTCTGAATAAAAATGGTTGAGATTTAAAAGAGACACTGAGTCAAATGTTACTTTAAGTTTTGAACCTATTAAAAAACGGACAGGGAAGTTTTGACTTCCTTAGAAATTCAGATATTTAATTTTATTATTAGAAAAGCTGTGTTGAGAAAGACACCTGGTACATAAGGTCAAAATAGATTTCCTATCTTCCTCCTAAAATGCCCCTGGCACCTTGTATGGTGAGAGGTATAGTTGCAAGTGGGTTTCCCAGGTGGCTCACTGGGTAAAGAACCTTTCTGCCAATGCAGGAGACTTGAGACACATGGGTCTGATCCTTGGGTCAGGAAGATCACCTGGAAGAGGGCATGGAAACCCACTCCATTATTCTTGCCTGGAAAATCCCATGGACAGAGGAGTCTAGCGGGCTATAGTCCATAGGCTCACAAAGAGTTGGACATGCCTGAGGCAACTTAGCAGACACACACACACACACACACATACACAGTTGCAAGCAGAAATACAGCCTACCTCTCACCTTCCAGGAACAGATGGTACAGGTGCTCTTATCCTATGCAGTAGAGCCACTCCTCTTCTTGTGGAAGGGAAATGGTCAGAGGTGTAGGGTTGGATTCCAACTAACACCTCCAAGACAGCCAGAGGTTTATCAGTAGAGGAAATAAATTATTCACCCTAGATATGGCACATACTATCTCCACAGCATCTTATTTCTATGAATTGGATTAGTTTCCTACACTAAATGTAGGATCATCCATGTAATGGGTTTCATAAGAGTAACAAGTGTGTTAATCAAACCTGGACAAACTCCAGGAAGCTCACATACTAGGACTGATGAAAGAACATTACATTGGAGGCATCACCACAGTAGAAGTCCATGCTCTCCATTTCCCTTTGTACTCTGGGGGTGCACCCAGGAGTCTAGTAAATCTAAGCCTAGAGTACCAGAAGACTTTTAAAAAACTAATTAGCAAAGTAATAGTCCCTCCCCAGCAATGATTAAGAGCCAGAATCCATCAGCTACAAGTATGGCATAATCTTAGCTCCAAGTCTTATCCTGCCAAGCTTGACATCCATAGTTAAGAGAACACAGACCTCTTCCTTGACAGGATCAGTGTCCCACCACTTTGTCACACTTGAACATGGCTGAATCAGCAACATCAGAATTTTACTAGAGTTTGGTTGCTTAACGATTTTGCTGTAGCTGATTTCCAAATAACCTCAGGAGGCCAACAACTTCTTTGGGAGACTGGCATATGGAGAATATGTCTTGGACAAGCCAATTTTTACTTGTCAGTGTTGGCTTGATTTTTGTCTTCTTATTACACCATGATGCTTAGTTCTGTGTATTGCAATATATAACTTGCATAAAAGAAATAATACACAGATGAGTGAATAAATGAATGAATAATTGTATAGGAAAAAAGTACAGTCACTTGGGCTTTCCCTCACACCACTTCTCCATTTCTCATCTGTCAAGAGGTACAAACAGATTCCTAGGCACTAGTTAGGAGCAGAAGCTTAAGTATCTTCATAAATAAATCTCCCTTCTTTGATCTGAAACTCAGAATCACTTCATTGTCAAAGAATCTTTACCACATCAACTACAGAGTCACAGACTATAAAATAATTGTTCTCTGAATCTCTTAATGAAAACTCTCGAGTTTATCTTTTATTTCCTTTAGAGATGTGATTTAAAAAAAAAAAAAAAACCTCCCTTATTTGTATTTTAAAAATCCTGTGGAATTAAATCCTAAATTCTAATGATAGCTAGCATTTTTGCATGTTTGCTATGTGTGGGAGCTGTGATAAACACTTGACATAGATTATCTCATTTAATCCTCACAGAAACCAAATGAAGTGTTTACTGGTATTATCCCTATTTGATGAAGAGGATACCGAGGCTCACAGAGAATTCATAACTTGTCCAAGACCGTCTAATGTCAAGTAATCAAGAGTGAATGACCCCGCAGCACATATACCAGCTGAGACCAACCTTGGATTGGGGGAAAACTTCCAGAGGCAGAGCAGCAGCAGGTGAGCCAGCTTCTCAATGCTGGGTGCACAGGGATCCACTGAGTAAGACATCAGACTTGAAAGGGCCCCCAGCCTTGAGCTGTGGGGCTCATAAGCTTCATGGTTGGGGGAACACCAGCACTTCCTCTAGGATGGTTTGGGCCTGAGGTCCAAACTTTGTGGTTCCAGTTCTGTGACGTAGCAGAATTGTAGCTTCCAGCACTGACCATCAACCTCAGCAGAGTCCAGGACCCAAGCCTTTTGTTTCAGTTATTGACCTTCAGCTATGTTTTTTTTTTTTATAATATTTTTTTTTATTTTTAAATTTACATAATTGTATTAGTTTTGCCAAATATCAAAATGAATCCGCCACAGGTATACATGTGTTCCCCATCCCGAACCCTCCTCCCTCCTCCCTCCCCATACCATCCCTCTGGGTCGTCCCAGTGCACCAGCCCCAAGCATCCAGCATCGTGCATCGAACCTGGACTGGCAACTCGTTTCTTACACGATATTTTACATGTTTCAATGTCATTCTCCCAGATCTTCCCACCCTCTCCCTCTCCCACAGAGTCCATAAGACTGTTCTATACATCAGCGTCTCTTTTGCTGTCTCGTATACCAGGTTATTGTTACCATCTTTCTAAATTCCATATATATGCGTTAGTATACTGTATTTATGTTTTTCCTTCTGGCTTACTTCACTCTGTATAATAGGCTCCAGTTTCATCCACCTCATTAGAACTGATTTGACCTTCAGCTATGTTTTATCTCATCAGCATTTCATCAGGAGGCCTGCTCAAGTACTCAGTTGTAGCCAGTTTCCATATCTTTGGCTTTTAATTTTCAAAAGATGCTGCTCTTTGAGGGAGTGGGGGATGACAGCTGTCTCTCTGAAGAACCTAGCCTACTGGGTATCAGTTTCAATCAAAGGAATCATTGCCTATCACTTAGCTATTACATGGTGGAAGCACATTCAAGTACTGCAGTCTGATGCCAGGGCCTTCCCAGTCTTAAATGATTTGCAATAAGAACTTGATATAGCTACCTGTATGTTCATTTCAGGTAGTATTATATTCTATAGTATACACTTCTCCTGTCATATTTTTTTTCTTTTGTTCTTAGTTGGCCATTTAAAACATGTCTGCATTATCTACCTGTTTATAGCCCTTATAGTTCACCATCCTGATACTCTGGGCTCTGTTAGAATGGGAAATTTCACTTGGCTCTGAACCATCAAAAGAGAATATGTTGCTGATTGTGGAACTTATAGACTTATTTACTGGAGTCCCTGGGGATGCATGATGGGAGGATCCTAAGAGATAGAGTTCCTTCAAAGAAATGACAAGTTCAAATTCAGAGTTTGTGACTTTTGTGTTATATATGGGTCTCTTTGCTGCTGCTAAGTCACTTCAGTCGTGTCCAACTCTGTGCGACCCCATAGACGGCAGCCCACCAGGCTTCCCTGTCCCTGGGATTCTCCAGGCAAGAACACTGGAGTGGGTTGCCATTTCCTTCTCCAATGCATGAAAGTGAAAAGTGAAAGTGAAGTCGCTCAGTCATGTCCGACCCTCAGTGACCCCATGGACTGCAGCCTACCAGGCTCCTCCGTCCATGGGATTTTCCAGGCAAGACTACTGGAGTGGGGTGCCATGAGATTTTAAACTACAACTAATCATATTAAGAACTTGTCTTTGCGTCAGTGGATTATGTGATTACAGTTCTTTGATACTTTGAATTCTATTTGTTTGTCACAATGTCTCATTTCACTCTTTCAAATAGTTCTGACTTTATGAATTTACAGAATTTATAAATACAGAATGTATTTACCTAAGAGAAAACATCGTAATATAGTAATGATATCACCTTTACCACTAAAAATGTTCATGAAGTCAGAGGTGTAATCTGCTTTATTGATTGCCATATATACCCAGTGCATAGATACTAAAGCAAATTGTTGCTCAGTCAGTATTTACTGTTTTCATGAGGAAAGTAATAAATGACTCAATTATTAAATTATTTGAATTGTCCTGGAAGTTCAAGGTATTGATTTAGTTGTGTTTACTCCTGATTAGAGGTGCAAAGAAGGACTTTTCATACCAAGAATTCTTTGAGTGTGAATTGGATGGGATGGGAAATGTGATTCTTTATTTTATTCCATTCAAATAATTTGGTTTTCATTGGTTAAAGGGTTAAAAAAAACAACAACTTGTGATTGTAAGTATTTTCAAGTGTGTAGAAGTGTTTATGTGTATGTGTGTGTGTGTGCATGGGGAGGGCACATAATGATTTAAAAAATACCCTTATTTCTTGCGTGATCATCATTGGTTTGGGATATACAACACCCTTCCAGAAAAGAGAAAAATAATGTTAAATAGGAAGGGACAGAGAAATCCTTACTTATGGATCTCTCCATTATAGACAATTCAGTCAGTTCAGTTCAGTTCAGTGGCTCAGTCATGTCCAACTCTTGGCAACCCCATGAATCGCAGCACACCAGGCCTCCCTGTCCATCACTAACTCCCAGAGTTCACTCAAACTTATGTCCATCGAGTCGGTGATGCCATCCAGCCATCTCATCCTCTGTTGTCCCCTTCTCCTCCTGCCCCCAATCCCTCCCAGCATCAGGGTCTTTTCAAATGAGTCAGCTCTTCGTATGAGGTGGCCAAAGTATTGGAGTTTCAGCTTTAGCATCAGTCCTTCCAATGAACACCTAGGACTGGTCTCATTTAGGATGGACTGGTTGGACCTCCCTATTAATTAAGATGCTAAGGACTTTTTTTTCCTAATCATATGTCCTTGAACAAGTTGCTTCATCTTCCTGTGTCTGATGTCCTCATTGATGGAAAGGGAATAATAATAGGACTGACACCATGATTTTGTTGTGAAGAATAAGTGAATTACTACCTGTAAAGCACATACAGCAGAGTGGGTTGCCATTTCCTTCTCCAATGCATGAAAGTGAAAAGTGAAAGTGAAGTCGCTGAGTCGTGTCCGACTCTTAGCGACCCCATGGACTGCAGCCTACCAGGCTCCTCTGTCCATGGGAGTTTCCAGGCAAGAGTCCTGGAGTGGGGTGCCAGGGCCTTCTCCAAGTGCAGACTAAGTACACAGCAAACATTATCATTACTGTTATTGTCATATGCTAATGAATAAGACATCACCTTATCCAAGCAACTTAACACAGGTCAAGAGTAGATGATCTCTGAGGTTGGCTCCAGTGTTTCATGATCCTGTAGAGAGCCTTTAAGACTCCTTTGTTGTCTCTGAAAATATAGATCAAATCACACTGAAACACATGTGAGGGACCGCAGAGCGCCTGCTATGTCTTAATGAATTCAGTGCCCTAGGACCCCTCCAATCCTCTTTGATGTATCTTCAGCCTCTGAGAATGGGCTTCCTTTGGAGTGTTGTACTGGAATGACAGTGGTGGTAGTGAGGCGCATCCTGTGATGGTACCTCTGAAACCTCAAATCATCCACTCTACTTGCAAACCCAGTTCAGCAGAGTTTGGAAAGAGCAGAGTGAGGTGAACACTTGATATTTTCTCCTGTCAACAGTATTAAGTTATGGCTTGTGATGGTTCTGCTAGGCAAAAGTATATGGCAGTGAAAAATAATATGACTATACCTTCACATCAAAACACACATACACAGCCAAGCAACAGCCTTCAAGAAGGTGTGAAGACTCCTAGAGTATTAGTTGAAGGTAGTCTTGTGATTTAGATTTCTGTAAACTGGCTTTGGTGCCCTCTCTCTTTCCCTGGCCTTTATCCATTTAACTTTCTTCCCAATGACCCGCTCTCTGGCTTTCTTTAGAGAACTTGAAAATATTGACAATACAGATACCAAAGGTGAAAGGGACCTTTATCCCCACTGAACTCCAAATAGCAATTCTCTTTTCTCACTCCCAGAGGAATGCTTGTAATCTTGTTGCAACTATTTCTGCTGTACTATCAACTCTCCAGGAAAGAATAATGAACAAAACCTCTCATCAACTACATTTTAATGCGCTTTGTTAAAAAAGTCAACTTATCCCAGTCTCAAACTGAAAATAAAATTAAAAAAAGTTTTTGACTTAGTAAACGAAATGCACATGTAAAAGTCAAAATATTTTTTTTAGTCAAAATAATATGATGGGAACAATGTAGACTCCAAAGTTTGTAGGCCCAATGGCTTTTTTTTAATTAAAAAGTAAAAAACCCTTATCCTTACAAAACAGACATATGCACAAAATATTGAGGTGGCCAAAAAGTTTCATTGGAGTTTTCCATACCATTTACAGAAAACCCTAATGGAATTTTTTTGCAACCCAAATCTATAAATTTTTAAAGATAATTTCAAGAGATGTATTTGCTGAAGCCTATTCATTCAGATGTATCAGATAGAAATGTATAAATCTCAGATTAAAACCCTTGCATTAGCTGAGGTTATTGCCAGACCCTTGCAATCAGTTCATGACAAGACCCTACATGTGGTGAATGGGTTACAGTTAAACCTAGACCATAGGCCTTGACTATCTTCAAGACAGAGAGACAGTGCCAAGGGCACCTAAAACTTCAGGGCTTTTTTCCTTTCGTTGTGAGAAAGCATGACAATTTCCCCCACTAAACCACATAAATTGTATTTCTACATGATTTTTTTAAGCGTTAAATGGGTTGAATGCAGTGCTGAAGAACAACCAGTTTACTGATTCTTTAAGTAGATGTTTATTGAATACCACCTATTAACTGTGAGCCAGTGTATTAGAGATGGGTGATGTAGTAAAGGTGACTAAAATTGATTCTCTAACCTTGAGGAATTCATATCTACAAGGTTGGGGAAGATAGATGTCCAGGTAATGAAGCTGACTACCATATGCCACGTGTGAAGTCCTATGGGAGCGCAGAGGAGAGTCAGACCGACTTTATTTGGGATGAAAAGCATTCACTGGGGAGGGTGAGGACACTGAGCTCTGGGGGTTGCAGGGAGTTCACCAAAATGAGGCTCCGTGGCACTGTTGTTTTGCCAATAAATAATTTTCTGTTACAATATTTGTAATGGTTGCCACACTATGTCACAATGTGGATATAACACAGGTAATTTAATTGGGCCTTTTTTTGTCATTGGGTTAGTTCCATTTTTTGATAACTATGAACAGCATTGAGATAAAGATTTGTGTGGTGAAATCATAGCACATGCATATGATTCTCTGAGAAAACAGCCCAAGATATGAAATTACAGCCTCAAAGGACCAACAGTTTTTTAGCGTGTAAATGATGTTTTTTTCAAGCTAAGATTATGAGAGAGTAGGACTTTAGGGACAGACAAACTTGAGTTCAAAATATAAACATTCCTTTTCTTGGTTATTGACCTTGAGCAAGTTGCCTAAGCTCCATTACTCTTAGTTTCTGCCTTTAAAAAATGAGAATCATAATACTTACCTTGAAGTACTGCTTAAAAACTGTAGTAGAGCTTAATAAATACTTATTGAATTGCCTTCATATTTTTGACAATAGGTACCGGATAGCTGCTAAATCCTAGCAATAAAATTCAAGTGTTCTAAATATTTTAGGTTACTGACATGAATTTCTAACAGGAAATGTGCACTATACTGTGTGGTATAGTTGCACTCAATTCATTAAATGGCCTCCATTTCAAAAAATCCTGACTCATTGTCCATATAAATAACTTTTAAATTGCTTGGCTCTGGCCTGAAATTTACTCCTAAAATATAGGAAAGTTCCAGAATTGGATCAAGAGCCCAAAATCTGGGATAAAAATCTGTATTCTTCCACCTATTTCCTGTGTCATTAATCTCTTGTCAGTATTTTCATCTGAAAAAAAAAGGAACATAAAGTTACATTTCCTTTCTGCTTCAACAAATCAGATGAGAAATATAAGAGATAGAGAGATGTTACCTAGATCTCTAAACTGATATTCTGGTACGACCTATTATTCATTTTGGATTTAATAATCTGCCATGAATCTTTCTACTTATTGAAAAAATAGGTGTTGTGTAAACTCTACACTTCTCTCATGCTTGTCAGTGTATCATGAGTTTTCATTTTATATTGATGTGGGGCATTGACTTGAAGGATCCAGATTTATTTTTGAACTCTTGTCAGCACTCCATAATTAACATGGCCCAGAAGAGAAATGCTATTTTGCCTCCTGCATTATCAACACAACTGTCAGCAAATAAGGAAGGCATCTTCTTTACCATTATTATTGCTAATGTAAGAAGCAGAGAAGAACAGCTGGATTCTCATCAGTGGGTTGTTAGAAGCCCTGGCATTTAGTTGAAATCTGCTTTCAATTTCTACCTACCTGTATCTGCTTTAAGAATGTATTCAAAGGGGAAACATCATTTTTATCCCAAAGAGTATCTTTGAACTCCTAATTTGAGATATTTACAGATCTCAAAGTTGTTTATCTGAGTGTAGCTTTTCCTCCATGACATAAAAATGCAAAGTTAATGTTGATTGCTTACTGGCTATTTCATGTATCTACATTTACTACTCTATTCTCTGTGTCCTAAATTCTCTGTAGTGTTACAGTTGCTCTCTGTTCTCCAATTTGGCTTAAATTTATAATGGCAATGGGTAGAAATAATCTTTTAAATGAAGAACTGGAAGGGCTAAAATCTTGCTGCAATAAAAGGGCAATGCTATAGCTCAGTTATTTGCTCTTTAAAAAGGCAGAAAAAAAAAAAAATCTGTAGCCTCTATAGTTACAGTGTGCCAAAATTAGGTAGTCTATATGGTAATTTTGTTAAATCAGTTTCCTTTTTATACTGCGTATGTGGTGGGGTCGTGAAATAGTGCATCCGCTTTGTAAAGCAGGTTGGCAGTTTCTCCAGATGTTAAACATATGATTTAGAAATGCTGCCCATAGGTACATATCTTTTTTTTTTTTTTTAAACTTTACATAATTGTATTAGTTTTGCCAAATATCCAAATGAATCCGCCACAGGTGTACATGTGTTCCCCATCCTGAACCCTCCTCCCTCCTCCGTCCCCATACCATCCCTCTGGGGCGTCCCAGTGCACTAGCCCCAAGCATCCAGTATCGTGCATCGAACCTGGACTGGCCATAGGTACATATCTAAGAGAATTAAGTATTTATATCTCTGCACAAAATTTTGTATGTGAGTGCTCATAGCAGCATTATTCATTATAAAGTGGAAACAACCCAAATGTCTATCAACTATGAATGAATAAATGAAATATACTAGATCATAAGAAAAGTATTTCACCACTAAAAAGAAATGAAGTGCTGGTGCATGCTGTAACGTGGGTGGACTGGGCAAACGCTATAGTGACGTCGCTCAGTCGTGTCTGACTCTGTGCGACCCCATGGGCTGTAGCCTACGGCTCCTCTGTCCATGGGATTTTTCAGGCAATAGTCCTGGAGTGGATTGCCATTTCCTTCGCCAGTGCATCTTCCCAACCCAGGGATCGAACCCGGGTCTCCCGCATTGTAGACAGACGCTTTACCGTCTGAGCCACCAGGGACGTCACTATAGACAATGAAAAAAGATAAATACAAAAGGCCACATGTTATATTATTCCATTTATAGGAAGTGTGCAAACCTGACAGATGTACAGAAATAAAAAATGGATTGCTAGTTTCCAAGAGTGAGAGGCAAAGGAGACCAAGGAGTGACTGCTAATGGGTATGAGGATTCTTTTTTGAAGTGATGAAATGTTCTAAAATTAGATACTGGTGACCATTGTACAACTTTGTGATTATGCTATTCAATAAAACCCCTGGATTATATATTGTAACAGGGTGACTTTTTGGTATGTGAATAATATCTTAGTAAAGCTCAGATAAAAAGTAACATCAGATCAGATCAGATCAGTCGCTCAGTCATGTCCGACTCTTTTCGACCCAATGAATCGCAGCACGCCAGGCCTCCCTGTCCATTCATTAATAAAAAAAAAATAGAAATTGGGAATGGTGGAAATGAATGGGAAAATCATGACTAAATAGTTTATCATCTTAAGCCTTTCAGGTTTAACATTCAGTATAAAGTATTTTTATTTTAAATAACTTTGGAATTATTTTAATTAAATGACTACAGTTTACTTAAGCATTTCTTTGTTTCAAGTATAGGTGATTGCTGACTATTCACTAGTATATAGTTTTTTTTTTTTCTTTCTTTCTTTTTTCAACGGGAACTGGGAAAAGTGTCTGTGGTTACCGATACACACTTGGTATCATGGTCAGTATTCTAGGACCTGGGCATGTACTCCAGGAAATAACTAGCAGCTGGCAGCCTGGTTATCCTAATGGTTGTCCTCTCACCTGGATCACTGCTGTTATTGTAACTCATTCTAGATTCCTGCAGACTTACAGTGACATGGCTAACAGTAATTGAAACTGTCTTTCATATACTCCTTATTTGGGGCAAAATGTTGGTGTCCATTTTTTTTATCATTGAAAACAGATTTCAAGACTTCTCACAGCTAAATGTAGCAAGCAGGTAATTCACAGACTTGTAGACAACAAACTCTGATAGTCTAGGATGGAGAATAGGGCAACAGGTTAGTTGAAAAGCTTCATGTGTCTTTTTACTAATGCAAGATTTAGTACACTTAAGGATATTATAATGAGATCAAATCAAATTTACAGGAGAATGAACAAATGAGAATAGCAAATGGAGGTCAAAATGCACTTCCACAGTTCTCTGTTACACCAGTTAGATCTACAAGGCAGGGACTTAATGTAAGTTGATGTGTGATTGCTCCAGTTTTAAAGCGATGCCATTCAGCTTACATCTGATTTCATTAAGGCTGTTGAGACGGCACTTGAGTAATTCAAAGAGAATAGAATGGGAGGGGTAGAGAGTGTGTGTACGGAAGTGTATTTTGATCCTGCACTTTATTGTTATAACACGCGTGGGTCTAGCAACTCTTTAACATGTAGTCTGTTATGATTTCATCTTGTATAACTGCGAGCTAACAGCTTTGCCTCTCAAAGAAGTGATGTGATCAGCCCACTAAACCTTTTGCCATGTGAGACATTCACTGTGTGGTGGAGATGATTCAGAGAGTAGACTTAGACACACAGTCACGTGACGTGTTGCTTAAACCAAATTAAAATGAGTGTGCTAACACTTTGTCAGTTTTCATCTCTTCAGCCTCATAGCTATTTATAAAAGGGAGATGTTTGTATGAGAAGAGGTCCCAGTTGGGGATTAACGCCCAAGTCTCTACAAAATTTTACATAAAATAAACAAACATTGTCGCAGGATTTGATGTTTTACTAAATCATTTCATGGAATAATTCACACATATCCTGTCATAATTCTATGAGAATATTTATATTATAGAGTTGACACTATATAGAAACTGAGAATCAAAGTGATTTTAACTTCACAATAATCAAAGTGTAAAAGCAAGAACTAGGAAAGAAAGTAAGAAAATAAAATCTTATTTATGAAGCCCCTGTCCCAGCACTATTTGAGAAGATTCTAAAGTGTTAACACATTAAATCCTCTGGAAGTCACAGAAGGTGGACTTTGTTATTTTCATTTCACATAGAAGAAAGCCAAAGGTCCCCCGTCACAAGCCTAGGTTTTAGCAGATTTGCAATTTAGCGCAACAGGTTTTAAGATTTACGTTTTTACTGTAGACCATATATCCTAAACATAGTCATGATGTTGAGAAGATACCCAGCCTTAGCTTTTGTTATGAAGATGGAATCATCACTGTCTTGCCGATGTTGATCAGTTTTTTAATACAACAGTCACCCTCATGTTTCATTTGCTACATGTGTTTTCAAAAAGGTAATTCACTGTTTGGTCAGGGCACTGGGAAAGCCCCAAGTCAAAAGTAATCTTGATTAGAAAAAAAATGCTGTGGAAAGGAAGACTGGCCTTTCTTTACGTGTTCAATATTGTTCGTGATGCAGACTCTCCCTCCACACATACTTCAGTCCATACCTTAAAATAAACAGACCAAAAGGTGAAAATTAGTTTCCTCGTAGTAACTAGGGAAGTATATGGACTCCACAGCATCCACTATAAGATGACAGACCATTGTAGAGCACCACCCCCTGCCTTTTCTAAATACTGGTCCATCTTACTCTCTAAAAGTATGTAGTTCAAAATTATACATGCACCACAATGTTCATTGCAGCAGTATTTACAATAGCCAGGCACGGAAACAATCTAAATGTCGAACGACAGATGAATGGATGAAGATGATGGGGTACATAGATACAGGGGAATGAAAGGAAATGAAGTTAGGTTGTTTGCAGAGATGTGGATGGACCTAGAATCTATCATACAGAATGAAGTAAGTCAGAAAGAGAAAAAAAAATGTTAATGCACATGTGTAGAATTGAGAAAAAATGGTACAGATGAACCTATTTACCGGGCAGGAATAGAGACACAGAACAGACATAGAGAATGGACATGTAGACACAGCAGGAAAAGGAAGAGTGGGACGAATTTGGAGATTAGAACTGACATATACACACCACCATGTATAAATAGATAGCTAGTGGCAAACCGCTATAAAGCACTGAAGTTCAGCTTAGTGCTCTGTGGTGACCTAGTGGGTAGGACGAGGGGGGTGCAGGGCAGGGAGGTCCAAGAGGGAGGGGATGTATGTGTATACGTGGCTGATTCACTCTGGTGTACAGCAGAAATTAACAGAACATTGTAAAGCAATTATAGTTCAATTAAAAAAAACTCAGTGTATAAACGCTAAACCGTAAGACTCTGTTTCTTTCACAGATTTTTGAAGCTGTTTCCCTTCTATAGTCCCTCCATTCTTAGGCTGGCTTCACTATGGCAGAGGGATGGATGCCGACAACTCCTGGACCTAGAACCTTCTGGTTCACACTGAGATACTAGACAGCTGTTCCAGTATCCAACTACAAGAATCATTGTGACAAAAAGATGTAGTATTAGTCAGCTCAGGCTGCCATGGAGAAATTTCATAGACCGGGAGGCTCATACAGCAAAAAGTCATTTTCTCCCATTCTGGGGGGTGGAAGTCCGAATCCAAGATCAAAGCACCAGAGAGACTGGTTTCAGGTGAAGCCTCTCGCCTTGGCTTGCAGGACGGCTGCCTTCTTGCTGTGTCCTCATAAGGCCTTTCCTCTGTTCGCATTTCACACACTGCTGGTGTCTCTTTCTCTTCTTAAAAAGGCACTGGTCCTATTAGATCAGAGCCCCACCCTTTTGTGCAGAAGGCAGTGGCACCCCACTCCAGTACTCTTGCCTGGAAAATCCCACGGACGGAGGAGCCTGGTAGGCTGCAGTCCATGGGGTCGCGAAGAGTCAGACACGACTGAGCGACTTCCCTTTCACTTTCATGCACTGGAGAAGGAAATGGCAACCCACTCCAGCATTCTTCCCTAGAGAATCCCAGGGATGGAGGAGCCTGGTGGCTGCTGTCTATGGGATCGCACAGAGTCGGACACGACTGAAGCGACTTAGCAGCAGCAGCAGCCACCCTTTTGACCTCATTTAACCTTAGTTACCTCCTTAAAGGTGTTGTCTCCAAACACAGTCATGTTGGGGGTTGGAGCTTCAGCATAAATTTCAGTTTCCCTGATGGCTCAGATGGTAAAGCATCTGCCTGCAATGCAGGAGACCTGGGTTCAATCCTTGGGTCGGGAAGATCCCCTGGAGAAGGAAATGGCAACCACTCCAGTACTCTTGCCTGGAAAATTCCATGGACCGAGGAGCCTGGTAGGCTGCAGTCCATGGGGTCGCAAAGAGTCGGACACAACTGAGTGACTTCATAAATTTTAAGGAGACACAGTTCAGTCTGTTACAGATAAGATTGCATTAATTTTCTCAAATTAATTTATATTCCAGCCCTTGGATCTTTGTAATCACCAGAAGGATAGACTGAGGAACTTTAATAATGCTCATGTCCAGGCCATACTTCAGAACAATTACATCAGAAGCTTCTAGGCCAGGGAAGGGCATAATAAGCACTTTTAAAAAGCCAGGTATTTATAAATGTATATCTACAATTAAAAACAGAGATGTATGTTATGTAAGACTTATTGGTCCAATGTATAATGCATAGAATGTTGAAAAGAAAAGAGTTAATGCTGACTTTGTAAGCCTATTATAATGTACATATAAAGAACATGTACTGAATATTATCTTAATTTTTCTCTATACATTATCTTGGGGCTTCCCTGGTGGCTCAGATGGTAAAGAATCTACCTGCAATGCAGGAGACCCAGATTCATTCCCTAGGTTGGGAAAATCCCCTGGTGAAGGGAATGGCTTACCCACTCCAGTATTCTCGCCTGGAGAATTTTATGGAGAGAGAAGCCTGCCAAGCTACAGTTCATGGGATAACAAAGAGTCGGACATGACTGAGCAAATAACACTATGCTTTATATTGTTTGATATACCAAGTATCAAACACTATATACCATAGTATACTTAGAGATGTAAGTAGAAGATAATAGACAAAATTTTAAAATCAGGCAGCAAGAGTTCTAACTGTGTTTACATGATCTTCATATTTCTGAGAAAAGTAAGAATGATAATAACAGTGTCCACCTATGTTATGAGATTAAATAAGATAATACATGCAAAGCTTCAAATAATCCATCAGTATTACTATTAGCAATATAGCAGTGAGATGTGGAAAAACCAAAAGTGTCTCTTTCCATTTATTTTCTCTCCAATACCCAAAGATCCCCAACCTTTGAGATTCAGCAGTGTGTCCTTGCAAAGGCTAAATTAGCTACATTTTACATATCAAAGTGGAGGGACCTGGGACAATCAAAGGGCATATGGAAATAGCAGAAAGAGTGGTTAAGGTCATGGTAGAGACATTGGAGAGGCTTTGAGCAAACTCCTAGCGACTGGAGGTGATTTCTGAGCTCCGTGAGGACGCTGCTACAGCCCTACAGAACATAAAGGCAGCTCTTTTTAGGTCACTCCTGTTCTGTTGGAATATTAGATTTTTTGTCATTAATTTTAAGAACCCAGAAACCCAACTTGCTGAGAATTTTCAAGAGATATCAAACAAATGTGTTTTGAGTTGAAGCTGCCCTATGCTTCTCAGCTTTTTTAAAAACACTGAGCAGTTCAGTTTGGCATTTCAATCTGTCTCCTCTTACATTTATATTAGAAAAAAGCAGACCTGGTAGAAATGTTGCTTCTGAGCCCTGAGAATGGTGAAAGGATAAATCTTTTGTTCGCTTCTTTTAGAGATGTTTCTTTTTTTCTCTGAAATGTGTGGGAAGCCTTGCCTGTCTAATCTTTAGCATTTTGATGGAATTACCATAAAAAGCTTTTCTGTGTTTTGTGTGAATCTTTATCTTAATTGGAGGTTTAAAAGGGGTTAAAGGGGACTGTTTTCCTGGGTATGTTTCAAGTATACTAAGTCTGTGTAGAAGCACTGACCCACTAAGAGGCTTCGTCTTAAATTGTTTAGTGGTTAAATGCATGGCTTCAGAGTTAACCTGCCTGGTTTGAAATTTTGCTTTTGACATTCACTAGTTTAACTTCTCTATAACTTGGATTATTCATCTGCAAAAGGGTAATAATAGTAGGTATTTCATAAAGTTGTCAAGCATTAAGTTTGCTACTGTACAGGAAACAGAATACTTCTGACTCCATGGCCAGCATCACTCCGTGTTAAGGATTCCTAAAGCTTATTTCAAGTTTCTTTTGCTAAACTCACTGAACGCACTCGTCTAAAGGCCAGAAGCAAAAACAGCTCACCTCTAAGCCACAATGGTCTGGGTTTGAATCTTGACTCCTTCACTTAGGAAGTGAGTACTGTTACGCAGCAATCACTAGTGCCTTTGTTAACTCATCTCTAAAATGGGGCAATTGCAAGGTCTCCTTTGTATGTTTGTTGTAAAGATTCAGTTCAGTTCAGTTCAGTCGCTTAGTCATGTCCGACTCTGCGATCCCATGAGCCGCAGCACGCCAGGCCTCCCTGTCCATCACCAACTCCTGGAGTCCACCCAAACCCATGTCCATTGAGTCGATGATGCCATCCAATCATCTCATCCTCTGTCGTCCCCTTCTCCTCCTGCCCTCAATTTTTCCCAGCATCAGGGTCTTTTCCAATGAGTCAGCTCTTCGCATCAGGTGGCCAAAGTATTAGAGTTTCAGCTTCAACATCAGTCCTTCCAATGAACACCCAGGACTGATCTCCTTTAGGATGGACTGGTTGGATGATCTTGCAGTCCAAGGGACTCTCAAGAGTCTTCTCCAACGTCACAGTTTAAAAGAATCAATTCTTCGGCACTCAGCTTTCTTTATAGTCCAACTCTCACATCCATACATGATCACTGGAAAAACCATAGCCTTGACTAGACGGACCTTTGTTGGCAAAGCAAGGTCTCTGCTTTTTAATATGCTGTCTAGGTTGCCCATAACTTTTCTTCCAAGGAGTAAGTGTCTTTAATTTCATGGCTGCAATCACCATCTGCAGTGATTTTGGAGCCCAGAAAAATAAAGTCAGCCACTGTTTCCCCATCTATCTGCCATGAAGTGATGGGACTAGATGCCATGATCTTTGTTTTCTGAATGTTGAGTTTAATTCAACCTTTTTACTCTCCTCTTTCACTTTCATCAAGAGGCTCTTTAGTTCCTCTTCACTTTCTGCCATAAGGGT
>NW_011484825.1:2701654-2742923 GCF_000754665.1 Bison bison bison
CGGCAATCTTGATTCCAGCTTGTACTTCCTCCAGCCCAGCGTTTCTCATCATGTACTCTGCATATAAGTTAAATAAGCAGGGTGACAATATACAGCCTTGATGTACTCCTTTTCCTATTTGGAACAAGTCTGTTGTTCCATGTCCAGTTCTAACTGTTGCTTCCTGACCTGCATACAGATTTCTCAAGAGGCAGGTCAGGTGGTCTGGTATGCCCATCTCTTTCAGAATTTTCCACAGTTTATTGTGATCCACACAGTCAAAGGCTTTGGCATAGTCAATAAAGCAGAAATAGATGTTTTTCTGATATTCTATTGCTTTTTCCATGATCCAGTGGATGTTGGCAATTTGATCTCTGGTTCCTCTGCCTTTTCTAAAACCAGCTTGAACATCTGGAATTTCACAGTTCATGTATTGCTGAAGCCTGGCTTGGAGAATTTTAAGCATTACTTTACTAGCGTGTGAGATGAGTGCAATTGTGTGGTAATTCGTTGTAAAGATTAAATGAAGCAAATTTACCCTGTGACTTGAGTTTAAGCCACTGTTTCTTCCCTGCTGCTTTCAGGATTGCAGTAGCCTCACAATTGATCTCACAGTTTCTGTTCTTACCCATTTATAAACCACTCACTGTGTAACAGTTTAATAATTTAAATATAAGTCAAATCATGGTACATGATTTTTTTTCTTTTCTTTCATTTTTGGAATAAATGCATATCTTATAACCATAGTGTATGTGACATCAAAATAATTTGTCCACACCTAAATTTCCAAGCTTGTTTTGAGTACTGTTTACTTTCGTTGAATATATACCAGTTGCGTCTGACTTTTTGTGACCGCATGGACTATAGCCCTCCAGGCTCCTCTGTCCATGTAATTTTCCTGGCAGTGATGCTGGAGTACATTGCCATTTCCTTCTCCAGGGGATCTTCTCAACCCAGGGCTTGAACCTGCATCTCTTGCATCTCCTGCATTGGCAGGCAGATTCTTTACCACTGCACCACCCGGGAAGCCCATTCTGGTCACACTTGCTTTTTCTTATGTTCTTGGAACAGGCCAAGCTCTTTTCTCCCTCAGGGTCTTTGCATGTCTTTTCATGCCCACAAAATTATGAGCTCTATAAAGGGTCAGAGGTCCTTTTCAACCTGCACATCTCTACTCAAAGTCGTGTCTTCAGAAAGACCTTTCTTACCATCTAATCTAAAGAGGGCAGCCCTCCGGGATGACAGTTCTTACATCATCTCTTTAGAATGTGTGTCATGCTTTCCAGTTATTTTTGTTTATTTTTCTGTTTTGCATGTGTGTGTGCTTAGTCCTTCAGTCATGTCTGACTCTTTGTGACCCCTTGGACCATAGCTCGCCAGGCTCCTCTGTCCATGGGATTTCCCAGGCAAGAATACTTCGGGGGATCTTCCCAACCCAGGGATTGAAGCTGCATCTCTCATGCCTCCTGCATTGGCAGGCAGATTCTTTACCACGGCGCCACCTGGGAAGCCTCTATTTATCTGTTTACTTGTGCAGTGTTTCTCTTCTCTGACACTCACAGGCAGGATCTTATCTGAATTGGTCATCATTACATTTCATAATGTCTGGCATATAGTAAGTGCTCAGTAAGTATTTGTGGAGGGGAGAAGAGGGTAAAGGAAAAAAAAAAAAGAATGATGTCATCAAAAGCACTCAATATATTTTAGCACAATTGAAAAAAAATCACATTGTACACACCTGAAATATATTTTTTATTTATCATATATGCCACAATAAGCTGGAAAAGTTAAATAAAATAGAAAAAAATAATAGAAACAAAGGTGGGATAGAAAAATTTTCCTGACAATTAGAGAAAACCATTCATCATGAGTCTGGACTCTGGAATGGACTTCTGGGGAGGAAATATGGAGTAGTTCTTTTAAAGCCATGAGGACTGCCTCTCAAGAGGAAAGTGGTGTCTCTCGAAGTAGTATGGTTTGGCTATCAATCTCTAGATTTTTGCATTCGGTAAATCCTAGAGCTAGCTGAAAATAACCCACTGTGCACGGATTTTGGCACCAAATTGCTTCCACCACAATCACACCTCGCCCAAGATGTTAAGTGTGCAAAGCAGGATATGGCACCCAATCAGGCCTACGCTGGTTTCTGCAGGCTAGCTGGTCAAATCGGGATTTGGCAAGGCCATTTCTGCCCTTGTAGCTTCCGTCATTTCCCCCTTCACTGAGCAGCACCGTCCCTCTGCGGATAATCTGAATTCCTTACAGTCTGCATCATGGCACTTCTATTTCTAGAAGACCAGGATGATACTTTCTCTCCAAATCTGTTCTCAGAGGCTCTTGTCTCATTGAAATTGCTTTTCCTGTCTCCACCAGCTGGACACTCAAAAAACATTATCTCAAGAGGACTTATTTTAGTTTTGCTATCCATCATCTGGAGAATTAAAAAAAAAAAAAAAGTGAGGATTCATTTTGATCTGGCAATTGTGTGTGGCTGCTTCAGAGAGAGAGACAGAAGGAAGGAGGGAGGGAGGGTGGGAGAGAGAAAGGGAGACCACCCCTGGTGAGATGCCTCCTAAATCTCATAAGCATCACCTCTGAGGGAGGAATCCAGAAAACGTTCTCCCACAGGCTAACTTGACGGCAAAGGCATTTTGGGCTGTGAAGATTGCGTGCAGAAACAGTTCTCAGCAATACTGATACAGATACTCGATTTTGATTGCTGACCTTAGGCCAGGTACCATTCTTAGAGCTTCCCATAGACTAGTTCACTTAACCCTCGCATTCAACCCACGGAGAAACCAAGGCATGGAGAGGTCGATGGTATATCTATGGTGACCCATGCAGTTGTGTAGCTGAGATGGTAACCAGATAATCTGGCAGCAGGTGATTCACCTATAACCAACAGTCTATTCCCTCAGTGGTGCTGTTTTTATAGTTTCTGTTTCTAGGACTGGGTATGTGAAAAACAAGAACTACCATGGTTATCAAAAAGAAAAACAAGTTTGCAAATTTATTTTTAAAATATTAATCATCTAAGACAAATAGATTCTGAAAATAAAGTGCTTCCTATTTACTTCCAAGCAAAATTTTAGCCTTATAATTATAATTGTACATCTAAAGTTGTCCACTGTTTGAATCCTTGTTACCAAAGCAACTGCCTCTTCTTCAGCATTTTAGATGAGATTTGCAAAACTCAAAGGTTTGTATTCAATATATTCTAGAATTTTGTTATGAGCTTTCAGGTGTATGGGACCCTCAGAAGGACAGACATATAGAGTAAACTATCCATTCTGTTGGCCATGTATCTGTATCCCATTCTTGAAAAGACAGGAAGAAGGGAAGACAAAACAGTAGAACTGAGCTGAGTTTAATGATTCCCTGAAGAAATAAGGCCTCCCTTGGTGAGTATACCCCAAGAAACTGATAAAAGTAGTCTGTTTTCAAAGCAAGACTTTCCAGTGACTTAGAATCAAAGTAATATAACATCATTCTCCTCTGATACATTGTCAACTACGTATGCCTGTGCATATACAGTCTGAGTCTCTGAGAGACTCAATGTATTATTACAGAGTTGTTTGGGGGGAAATCATCTTTATACCACAGTGCATATATTTCAGCTTCTTAAAGAGAAGATCGAGAAAAGAATATTGAAGACAACAGCATTTCTATCTCAGCTCTGCTATTTGCAAACTTAAGGAGGTTAAGTCACTAAACCTTCAGTTCAGTTCAGTCGCTCAGTCATGTCTGACTCTTTGTGACCCCATGAATCGCAGCACACCAGGCCTCCCTGCCCATCACCAACTCCCGGAGTTCACCCAGACTCATGTACATCGAGTTGGTGATGCCATCCAGCCGTCTCATCCTTTGCTGTCCCCTTCTCCTCCTGCCCCCAATCCCTCCAAGGATCAGGATCTTTTCCAATGAGTCAACTCTTTGCATGAGGTGGCCAAAGTTTTGGAGTTTCAGCTTCAACATCATCCTTCCAATGAATACCCAGGACTGGTCTCCTTTAGGATGGACTGGTTGGATCTCCTTGCAGTCCAAGGGACTCTCAAGAGTCTTCTCCAACACCACAGTTCAAAAGCATCAGTTCTGTGGGGCTCAGCTTTCTTCACAGTCCAACTCTCATATCCATACATGACCACTGGAAAAACCATAGCCTTGACTTGATGGACTAAAGCTTAGTTGTCTTATATCTAAAATGGGAAGACATGAACTCTGTTGTAGGGGTCTTTTGAGGATTCACTTATATATATATACATGAAAAGTGATTTTAGTGTCAGCTTGATACACAGAGGACACTCAACAAATGACAGTTAATAAAAGGAAAGCATTATGTAGACAGTACAAAAATCCTGTTTCAGGCTTCTGGTTAAACTTGAGAGGGGGCAGCAGAATTAACTTTATTATTAATTGGTGAACTGTTATGAACTCTATGTAAATGGTCAATACAGAGATGGTATGAAACCCAAATAATTCCCTGCAATTCTCCCCACTGGCATTCTATGCATCAAACAGAAAAACACAGTAGAAGCCCAGTTTGGATAATCTCTTCTCATCACTAAAGTCAGTATTTGGGGCCTTTTCATTGGCTCATTAGTACTACTCCATTCGATTAGTTAGGAAGTAGAGACGGAATGAAGTTTTGGGCACTGTCCATTCAGGGAAGAGTTGGTGCGTGAAAGAGGACATCCACAAATTCTGGAGGGAGCCCGGAGTGATTAGGTACCTAGAATGGGGCAGACAGGTTCATGAGAGGGTAGAGTGTCAAAGCTAATTCTTTCACCACTTTGGTCTAAAAATTATACTACATTTGCTGGAGTTTGGTACATGTGTGCGTGTGTGTAGGTAGAGCAACCGAAAGCATTCTGAATGCTCGAAGAAGCCCGGTTTAGAACATGACCCCCTCACCCGCCAAAAGATGCATAAAAGCAAAACCAACATGGCTCATTTTTATATAAATGTTTCTGAACAATGAACTGGTTTTTTTACAGAAAATTTGCCAGTGCTATAATCTTTCAAAGAAAGTCAATGTATAATTTCCTTGATATGTTTATCAATTTTTTAAGTGGAAAAAAAAATGATTAGTTAGAATACCAAAGAAAGGGCTTCAGGATTTTGAATTTGTAAATAGGCAGGTTTTTGTTGGTGATAAGGAGGATTCTTTAGATTCTCCAGAAGAGAGAATTCTACAACAGGAAAAAAAAAAAAAAAATAGCTTGGATATTATCTTCAAAAACATAGTTTGTTATTTTATTCTAAAGAACATTTTCCAATAGCTGACTTTTTCCCATGAAATAAACACATTTTCCTCCCACAGAAATGAACTTTGAGTCCCCAGGTATAAAGGTTTTGAACAACATTGTAACTGGGCTTTTCTATAAAGATCTGAAGGGTTAAGCCTAGAGCCACCGCTAGGTGTCACCTTGGGATCGCTTTTGGAAACACAAACTCCCTTAACTGGTTCCAAACAGGAAGAGGCAATTTCTTGGTTAATTTCAGCTACTGTTAAGTTTCTTTAAATAGAGATTCTTACTAGGCACATGTCAACTCTTCGGAATCTTTTACTTTGTCTTACAGGTATTTACAACCGTTTAAACTTTTCACCCCACCGCGCAGACCTTGCAGGAGGTAGAATTGAACTAGGGAAGGTTTGACTTAATGGGGCCACAATTGCAGGGAGAGAAAGATCTCTCTTAGTCTTGTAACCCTCATAATATCCTTTAGTTCCCATAGCCTAGGATACCTGGAATTAACAACATTCACACCGAGCAGTAATCTTTCTCTTACTATAAAACCTGTAGCAGCGATACAATTGATGTTGCTGCTGCTGCTGCTAAGTCGCTTCAGTCGTGTCCGACTCTGTGCGACCCCAGAGAGGGCAGCCCACCAGGCTCCCCCATCCCTGGGGTTCTCCAGGCAAGAACACTGGAGTGGGTTGCCATTTCCTTCTCCAATGCATGAAAGTGAAAAGTGAAAGTGAAGTCGCTCAGCCATGTCTGACTCTTAGCGACCCCATGGACTGCAGCTCACCAGGCTCCTCCGTCCATGGGATTTTCCAGGCAAGAGTACTGGAGTGGGATGCCGTTGCCTTCTCCACAATTGATGTTACACCTAGGTAAGTTGCGTATGAGGGAATCTGAAGCTCCACTGGTGGTGTTCATCACATCTCCTCATCCCCCCACTGCCCACCCCTTTCTGTTCACTGCCTTCCCAGAGGATGTCTCCAGTACTGTTCTCCTCCTGGGACCATTTGGTTAAGCTGGAAAGAAATTTTACAAATAAAATGATCCAAATTGGCATGTTAATTCTTCAACAATTTGCCAGTTCCAGAAACACTATATTTTAAAAGAAGATGGTTTAGGGGAGCTATATTTTGACTACAGAGCATGGCAGTTCAGCACAATTTAAACTAGATGATGGTGGAGGAAAAAGAATGATTTGAAGTCCAGTGGGTATTTTCCAAATTGTTCTGGAAATATTTTATATAACTACCTGTTCTGTTATAAGTAAGGTAAGTCCTGTCTCCAGGCATGCACGGATATTTAACAATGGTTGTCAATACAAATTCAAAATTCCCCCCCACCCCTGAGATTAGATAGGTTAACTACCTATATCAAAAAATAAAATAAAAAGAGAAATAATGCCAAGGAAATCCCCTGAAGAGAAACCCGTATGTGTCTGAACCTATGAAAGAGAAGTCATAAGAAAAATGCACAACCAGATAAAATCCTAGAGTAGGCAAATTGCAACAAAATTGTCTCCAGTTGTTAGAATTTGCACACCTGTAGAAAGTCTCATTATACTGTAAAAGAAATGTCTTTTCACTCCCTGGAAAATTTCTTATTTTTAACACATTTTAGAATAATTCATTCATACAATCTTTCTTTGAAAAATTATTTAGAATACCTACTAATAGTCACCATCATTCTAGGAACTAAATACATGACAATAAAGAACATGGAGAATGACAACATCCCTACTTTGGTGAAACTTACATTCTAATTGGCAAAGCAGACATCAAAGAACTGAAAAAGATACATAACATTTCAGAAGTGAGAAGTCTATGAAGAAAGTCAAGTGTTACTAAGAGCTGGAGACACAAAACAACATGTTTTTTCATACAAGTTTTAATAGAAATAAACACGAAAATGAAAATGAACAAGAAGGTTCAGGCTCAGTGGATATAAAATCTGGAGCTGGTCCTAGAGGCTTGGTTTACTCATCTTTAAAACAGGAATGAAGCTGAGGAGTAAGGAGTGCATATATTTTATCTGCAAACTCTGGAAAGGACCTTTGAGCAGGTAACTTGTGGTGAAGGTTTGACTTTGGAGGAGCCAGCCACGAGATCTATGAAAATTCTCTGCAGAGAATAAGTCCAACTAGTATAAAATTTCTGCACCAAGTACTGTCTTGGTGGGTTCTAGGAATCACAGGATGGCCAGTGTGACTGGAGTTTTATAAGCAGGGGAAAGGTGAGTTCACTGAGAGATTTTAAGAAATTAGGTAAATTGTTTCAAGTGAAAAATTTCTAGCAGAGATTGCAGCCAATGTGAATGTTCAGCACACCTATCCCAAAAGTCCCCATTCCACCTGACATATAATTCAAATTCCTTACCAACCCCTTACCTACAAACTCCTATTGATTTTTGCGTCCTAAGATGAAGTCTTGTATGTGGAAGTGCCCAGAAATATTCCATTCAATCTATCTATCCAGAAGAGGAATCACATTATGGTGCACTCTGCTAGTTGCCATCAGCCTTTCCCAGTCTCTTTCCTATAGGCAGAGCCTGCATCCCATTAAGGTGATTCATTGAGCTGCCTGAATTTCTTTGCTGCTAAACCTTGGCAGGTTAACCCATTCTGACCAATGAGGTTGGAGAGAATACGTGAGAACATTTTTATTTCCTGATAAAGAAACACAGCGGAGGCTTGCCAATCCCTTCCTGCTTTTGATCACTGTACTGTGAGGATAAGGTGTTTAGAGCTGCTACAGTCATTTTCTATTAAGGGTGAAACCATCAAAAGCTGAAGAGATCATGTTGAGATTTGACAGAAAACAACAAAATTCTATAAAGTAACTATCCTTCAATTAAAAAATAAATAAAATTTTTAAAAAAGCTGAAGTGAATGGGCATATGGAAAACCCTAGGTTTTTCAGTTCAGTTCAGTTCAGTCGCTCAGTCCTGTCTGACTCTCTGCAACCCCATGAATTGCAGCACACCAGGCCTCCCTGTCTATCACCATCTCCCTAGGTTTCTAGGACATAATTTAATCATTGAATAAACTGGGGAATCATCATCTCTTGATTTACTGTTTGGGAAATTACTAAGTGCCTTACTGTTCAAACAAGTTTTTTTTTTTTTTTTTTACTTTTTTTAAATTCTCATACTTTTACAGAACATATGATAGCTGATAACATTTTTTTTTATTGCTATATAGTCAGTGCCATGCAAGGACATAAATCCATACTTAGAAAATATTTGTTTGTTGATTGAACTTATTAAGACTTAATTATTCAATTAAAAAAGGCATTAGTATCTTACACTTTCAAAGAAATTTTAACCCCAAAATGAAATAACTCAAATAGGATGATTTGGGCGACTTCACTTTCACTTTTCACTTTCATGCATTGGAGAAGGAAATGGCAACCCACTCCAGTGTTGTTGCCTGGAGAATCCCAGGGACGGGGGAGCCTGGTGGGCTGCCGTCTATGGGGTCGCACAGAGTTGGATACGACTGAAGCAACTTAGCAGCAGCAGCAGCATGCTATTATTAACTGATTAGCTGCTGCTGAGTCATGTCAGTCGTGTCCGACTCTGTGCAACCCCATAGACGGCAGCCCACCAGGCTCCCCCGTCCCTGGGATTCTCCAGGCAACAACACTGGAGTGGGTTGCCATTTCCTTCTCCAATGCATGAAAGTGAAAAGTGAAAATGAAGTCGCTCAGTCGTGTCTGACTCTTAGGGACCCCATGCCTACCAGGCTTCTCCGTCCCAGGCAAGAGTACTGGAGTGGATATACACTGCTGCTGCTGCTAAGTCGCTTCAGTTGTGTCCGACTCTTTGCAACCCCATGGACTGTAGCATAGCAGGCTCCTCCATCCATGGGATTTCCCAGGCAAGAGTACTGGAGTGGATATACACTACCAAGTGTTAAGTAGCTAGCTGGTGGGAAGCTGCAGTGTAGCACAGGCAGCTCAGCTGGGTGCTGTGATGACCTAGAGGGGTGGGTTGGGGGAAGCAGGAGGGAGGCTCATGAGGGAGGGGATGTATGTATACATATTGCTGATTCACTTTGTTGTACAGCAGAAACTAACAGAACATGGTAAGGCAATTATACTTCAATTAAAAAAAAACAAGTCAGGACACATGAGTTCTAGATTTTCTCAATACTGAACTAAGTATTGAGTAAGTATAGAGGTCCCAGGAGACTTGCTTCTACTCTTTATACTTATGTAAAATTTGAAGTACATGTTTGTCTCCTGATCATGTCTCAAGGTACTTTTCTTGCATCAATATAGTCCCACTTCTCACTAATGTACCAGCAGCTAGAGCATCTTGAAAAAGACCTCTGTAAAAAATCAACTATCTTTCCCATAGACCACAGTTGGCCGTTTTTTTTATTTCTCATGACTCCCCTCCATTTCTTTTGTTTGGTTTTCTCAGAAGGACTCACCTTGAAGAGACGAGGGACACATGCCTTCTTTGTTTGGGCTCCAATTCGCAGTTAGATTTTCAAATGCTCGCATAGCTTTCTCCGTGAAGCACAGATTTCACCTTTACATTCAAAGTATGCTTATTGACATTTTCTGAATCCTGCAAATGTTGATAATTGATAACAGATATTTAATATTTTCTTTTTTTCACTTCCTGAAAAATTTAAAGATTATTAATGATAGCTGGGTAACTGTTGTAATATAAAATATTATATTTTAACTTGGGTAATCATAATTTCTCATAATAGAGATTTCATTATAGAGATTTCTTGTTGTTGTTCAGTCTCTAGATTTTGAAGAGAAATCTTCCATAACACTGTTTGTTAAAAAGGACAACATAAATAGAGATTCTTAGAATGAAGTATGGTACAGGAATATGGTTCATGTTAGAAATCAGGCAGCTGCTAAGGCATATACAGTGGAAAAATAGTATAAATATTATAGTATAGTACATATACTATACTATATATAGTATAATAGTATAAATATAAAAAATAATATAAATTTAGTAATTCAAGCATCTGTGGAGTCATCCATTGCCAAATTTTGTTTCCTAATTTTTCATTATTTTTATATAGATTCCCATAAGTGAATTAGGAGATATTTTAAATTAATGAGTGTTTTAATATCGCCCAACTTTTTTTCACATGAAGTTTTTACTCTTGTCTTTTTAGTTAAGAAAGAAAAATGAAAAAAATTCTCTTGGGGTTAAGATGCTTGGTGATGATGACAACACAGAGGCAATGGCAGTGATGATGGTGAATTTGATTGTTATTGACATCAGCTCTCATTTATTGAGCACTTACTGTATGCCAGGTATTGTAATGAGCTGTTAACTCATAATACATGACAGCTATTCCATGAAGTAGGTATTGTTATCCCTATCTTATCTAAAACTAACACTGGGAAAAACTAAGGAGGGGCTTCCCTGGTGGTTCAGGCGGAAAGAATCCACCTGCAGTGCAGGAGACACGGGATACTCGAGGTTGACCCCTGGGTCAGGAATATCCCCTGGAGGAGGAAATGGGAAATATTACAGTATTCTAGCCAGAAAAATCCCGTGGACAGAGGAAGCTGGCAGGCTGTAGTCCATGGAGTCACAAAGAGTTGTACATGACTGAGCACAGATAGAAGTACTAATTGATCTTGTTTGAAGTTATTTGATGAGAATAAAGTTTGAGAGAAGTAACTTGCATGAAGCCAGGAGGACAATGGGTATTTGAGATGACTGAGAAAAATTCATCATCTACTACGAAAAATGGTAGCAGAGGAAAGTGTCTACCAGCCTTGAAAGGATATTCCATCTTTATCTGGAGAAACAAAACACTTTCTGTCTCTGTATTTTGCTGCTCAGGAGTTCAGGGGGAGCCGTACAGAGTTCCCTCAAAGTATTTTTGAGTATTTCTGGGAAATAAAATCACACCTGCAAATCCTCTAGAGAACAGAACACAGTGATTTGTAGGACAAGCAAACAGCTTTTCCTTTCCTGTTGTTTTCTGGAAGTTATTTATTTATTTTTTTTTGCATGGTACCAGCTGGGTTGCAAAGCCCAATAAAATGATAAGCCTGCATTTCCAAATATCAAGATAGGCATCAGGATCCAGCACCTCAGGCATCTCTTAGAAATAGGAAGATCTGAATCTGGGTTTTATCAGCTAAAGAGCTTATTTTCTAAAATAGTGTTGTCTTATATTGTATCCATGAAGGGCGCTGTTGTGTACAGAGATCTATAGATGAATCTACTGCCAAACAAAAACAAAAGAGCCTTCCTTTATTGCAGGTGTACTACTTAAAGTTAAATATGACTGTAACTTGTTTGCTGTCCCAGAAAAAAAATGGTACTTAGCTCACAGAAACTCCATGATTCAGATCAGGATCTCAAGTTCTTATTCTTAAGTTTTAGGTCAGGGAATCCACAGAAGAAATTTTAAGCCAAAGAATGAAAATCAGTGTTAAATCTTTAAAGTCCACCTTCCTTTCAATCTCCTGAGCTTGACAGAAAATAATTAAAGTATTTCATTAGACATTTAATTTTCTACCTGTGGAAAACTGGCGACAGGCACTATTAAAAATTGTTATCATTGCATTACTAATTAGATCATGGCATTAAATGAATTGTCAGCCCCTGGCGACGCTGAGTTGCAATCTCAAAGAAAATTTGAGACATGTTGGAGAATAACATGTGTCATCCCATCCGTCCATCTATCCAATCCCCCATACATTCATCCATCTAATCCTCTATACAACTATCCATCCTTGCCGTCATTTATCCATTCCACCTTTCTTTCATTCATTGTGGAACCACCCAAAATTGAGACCTTCAGATAAGTGCTAGGTAATTATTAGTAAACAGGACTGATTTCCTGTCTATTTAACAATGTGATCATATCTTTTAATCTCCCAGACTATGTCCTAAGAATGGAATTTGATGGACTCAACTCAGAAAGTTACAGATTGTCACTGTAGTTTATAATATAGGTTCTCATCATCAACTACTATTGTGTTGATGAGTGTCTTTGGATGAGCATTTAACTTTCTTATGCCTGATCTAGAAAATGAAGGAGCCAGTCTGGTTGATTTCCAACAAGTGTTCTTATTTTAAAATGCTCTTGTTGCTGTTCTTTCCTAAAAAGTTAGCCGATAGCCTGAGGAGTGTTTTTCTCTTTGAAAAAAATGTTTCATATCATCAACAAATCTGTATACTTCACTTGAGGGAAATACGTCTTTAAACTTCATATGGACTTTAGGTAGAGGTGCTGGTGCACTAAGAGTAATGCATTTTGAAATGCATTACATTTTGACAATATTCAAACTGACATTTACAAATGTCATGGAGTTAATATTACTTGAGTATAGTGTAAATGTAACAGATGTTACTCTAAAAGCCCAAGGGGGCGGGGGGAAGAATGTTGGTTTAAATGAGCAAATCAGAGCACTTGGAGAGCTCAAAGAAGAAAATTCAGCAAATCTGTGATGGAAAAGTAAGTATACATACAGATTCACAATTCTCTGATAACCATGGGAAAGAACTTATTATTCCTTTGGTCCATTTTATGGATAAGTAATAGGTGAAGAGGCTGGTGACGTGAACTTGAAAAGAGAAATATTTTGCTCATCTTCATGTCGTCAAACTCCAACTACATTCTAAGGCACAGCTAAAATTCTTATCCCCACCAAAAAAATACCTTGAGACCACTCATCCTAAAGGGAATTTTTGTATCTCACATATATCTATTATATTTTTAGTTTGTGTCAATGTTATTTTTCTCCTTTAGTGAGTAATTTTTATTCACTTAATTGTTTGTGTTCATCTTATTTCTACCGCTGTACCCAAGATGGCACTTTGCACATAGTAGATAATTATTTTTTTTAAATGATTAGTTTTTCTAGTTTGTTGCCAGAATTTCAGTCCCCACCGGAGATTGCTAAGATGATAAAATTATTTATTGATAATTTTTCAATGTATTTCATTATAGCTCCATGAATTCTTTATTCGTAAGAAATTTTTAATGGACAATTAAGGTGTAAATTCATATCTGCATTTAATGAGAATCCATGGTAGATTTATTTTCTAAAATTTGCCTTTCTTTCTGTCGTTCTTCTGCTATTCTTTTACATTTTCTACACTTTAATATAGGATAGAGGATTTGCATTATAAAGTACATTATTTTAGAGCTGGAAGATGGTGATTAACTGCTCACCAAAGATTTGTGTTTCTTTTCCATAGTATAGGTTACCTCATTGCTTATCTGAGGTTCTTGACCATTCCATATAATATAAGCTATTTCTCTGTTGTTATTCAATTATTCTGCATGTGATTTCATGGGAATATAAAATATGCAGGCATGTTTATCTAAGTCTGTGCATAGCTTTAGTGCATGTATCCTCAGTCATGTCTGACTCTGCAACCGCGGGAACTCTAGCCTGCCAGACTTCTCTGTCCGTGGAATTTTCCAGGCAAAAATACTGAAGTGGGTTGCCATTTCATCCTCCAGGAGATCTTCCCCACCCAGGGATCGAACCTGCATCTCCAGTGTCTCCTGCATTGTCAGGTGGATTCTTTACCATGGAGCCACCTGGGAAGCCCATAATGCATATCTTTATCATTTTGCTATTTAGTGAGTTTTATTTATTTATTTAGATTATTTTTTTTTTGGATGTGGACCATTTTTAAAGAGTTTATTGAATTTGTTACAATATTGCTTCTGTTTTATGATTTGGGTTTTTGGCTGTGAGGCATGTGTGATCTTAGGTTACTAACTAGAGATCAAACCTGCACCTCCTGCATTGGAAGGTAATATATTAACCACTGGACTTCCAGGCAAGTCTCTGGTGAATTTTATGTGGTTTGTTTTGGGGGAAAATATTTTTATCCAGAGAAATATTTTTATCCAGAGAAAATACATTCATTTTTGTAATGAAGTCAAAAACAGAAAAACATCTGCATATCTTTCAGTTGAAGCTTTTCCAGATGTATTGTTTACTCTCAGAAACATGCCCTATTTGACATCCATAGAGAGAATTCACATTTTGGGCAGTGTTCATAATTCTGATTTTTTTTGAATGGCTTCATCTATGTAGACTAATTAATGGCACTTTTTTCCAATGGCTAGATTGTGATTACTTATCAATTTATATTTTGTCAAACCAGCATTTGTGAAAAGACCAGGCCATGATCTGACAAGTCTAATTTAAATAGTGTTTATATTGGTGAGCAGTTTGCAAAGGGCATGTTCACACAATGTGATTTGTTTTGTTAGCCCAAAGAGAAAAGTAATTGATGGAGGATTAATTCCTTGGGAAATGGAGTTGGGGCAGGAGGGATGGAGGAGTCTGTTAAAAAAAAAATAAAGAAATTAGAGAAACAGTGCCTGAATTACATCTCTGCCTACTTCATAATAGCACAATGAGAAATATGTAGCCCAGTGAAACATCAATTATGTTTTGAGTCTTAATGAAGTTCACTCCTTTAGTGAAATCTGCAGAATTAGAAACCCTGAATTCAGAGGCATAGTTGGCCCTTTCTGCTCCGTTGGTATAAGGTTCAGTACATTTGATAAACCTGCTAATTACTGCAGAAGGAATATTTCATATCTGTATTCTTACATAATATTGTATAATAATATTACTATAAATATAGTGGCTTGAAACAATGCACACTTATTATGTATAGTGTTGTGAGTTAGGGGCCCCTGCATAACTTAACTGGATCCTCTGCTCCAGGATCTTCTAAGGCTACAATCAAGATCTTAACTGGGGTTGAGGTTTCATCTGAGACTAGACTGGGGAAGGACACATTTCTTAACTAATATCGTTGATGGCAGCATTCAGTTCTTTGTGGGCTATGGAACCTGAAAGTAACCCTCAATTTCTTGTCACATGAACCTCCCCCAAATTGCTATTTCCTTCTTTAAAGTCAGCGAGGGAGGGAGTCTCGTAGCAGGAGGGCTGTCGCAATCGTATATGATGTAGTTATGCACATCACGTCACCTTTGCTATATTCTGTGGTTTTGATGCAAGTTACGGGTTTCACCCACGTTCAAGGAATTACACAGGACATGAAAAACAGAAGGCAAGGATAGTGACGTGTATTTTTATATAATCATAATCATCTAATTTCAGCGCCTATACTCTGCTAATATGTCCTTATGTCCAAACAGGTCCAGAGAGATAAATATTTAGCCAAATGTCATCAAGTGAGCTGACATTAACCACAGTACTGGAATCCAGGATTCTGCAAAATATCTAAAACCCTTTGTTCTCTTTCCTTATTTATTTGGCAATAACCACTTTGTAAATTATTTTTTTTGGAATAAGAGATGCTCATTCACTTATTCAAGAAATATGTATATTCTATGCCTACTATGTGCCGAGCACAATTCCAGTCCTGGCAACAAAGTAATAAAAAGGACAAGTCCCTGATCTGGAGCTTATACAAAAGAGTGAGAAGACAATAATGAATGAATATCACATGTTAATGTGTAGCAAGTCGGGTACTGTGGAAGGAAATATACCAAGGTGAGGGCTGGAGTTATAGAGTAGTGCTAGTTTAGATGGATATCCATGGAAGACCTCTGATAAGCGGATGTTGGAAGTAGAAAAATGAGTTGATTGATGCCCCATATGACTATTTGTGATCCAGGGAATAATAACTGAAAAGGATCTGATCTCCCACATATATAAGAAGCAAATTTTACCTGTCTTCTTAGATTTGGGTATGCCATTGGAGATTAATGTCTTCCTCTGAAACAGAAGTTAGAGGTAGTTTCCAAAGTCAGACAGCAAGGAGAAACCATGGAAGGTTTGAATATGTGTATTTGATTCCAGAATCAGGGTCTGTGCCCTTAGACAAGTAATGATTTCTCTTGGGTCACAGAACCATTTTTTCAGATATATTTTATGCATCAATAAATAAAATGGATAAAGTCAGAGATGCTATATTTGATGCAGAAAATAGGCAAGAGAGGTTCAGATTCATCTGGTCTACCACCCACTCCAAAGGCCCCAGGTTTAACGTATCAGTCCCTTAAGGTTTAAACTGAAGAGCCCAGTTTATAAAGCATCCTGATAGACCTTCTCTGGGACTACCCTCTGGCTAGGATGATCAAATATCTTAGTGATAATTTGTTTATAAGGTTAACCTATTAACAGTTTTACAGGGTCACAAAGTTTGGCTGTCATAAAAGGAACTGGTGTCCCCTTTTGCTTTTCTCTCCCGTTTAGAGATAATCAGCAAGATGAAAGACAGATGGACTTAGCTAAATTGGCAGCAGGGTGGAAAGGATCACATTAAACCATGCTAAGACTTCTGCTGCTGCTGCTGCCAAGTCGCTTCAGTCATGTCCGACTCTGTGCGACCCCATAGACGGCAACCCACTAGGCTCCTCTGTCCCTGGGATTTTCCAGGCAAGAATACTGGAGTGGGTTGCCATTTTCTTCTCCAATGCATGAAAGTGAAAAGTGAAAGTGAAGTCGCTCAGTCGTGTCTGACTCCTAGCGACCTCATGGACTGCAGCCTACAAGGCTCCTCCATCCATGGGATTTTCCAGGCAAGAGTACTGGAGTGGGGTGACATTGCCTTCTCCGAGACTTCTGCTATAACTGGTAAAATCTCAATCCTATAAAAGAGCAAAGGAAGCTTATCGTGGCAAAAATAGAGAGACCACAAGAGGTTCCTGGCTCTCAGTGTAGATTATCTAATACTCAATGTAAGTTACAGAAAACGCCAGGCAAGCTGTGGGTCTAGGGAACTTTGGCTTAGTTAAGTCTACCCTAATTTAAAATAAAAAGGATGCACGGGGCCAAGTGCAAACCAATATTCTTGATGAATTAAGATAAATTTCTATAGATTGCAGAATAAAATCTTGGCCCTTAAGGGGAAAAAAAAAAAAAAAAGCTGGAGAAAAAGAGACCAGGGAGGGGTTCAGACAGATTACAGTGGTCAGTTATTAATACAGATGAGCCAAGGCCAGCTGATGGTATCACACTTCATCATTCAAATTCTCATTATTGGAATATACAAGAATAAGTTACTGCAACCTTACTTTCCTCACTGGGGGGAGAGGGGGGAAGCATTAGTTTCTAACACACCAAACAAGTGACAGTGAGCTTCAGAGGGGCTCAATGCTAAATGATTGGATTGTAATTATTCTGAAAGGGCTTTCATCACCATTACCCAACATTCTGCAGATGCAGCATGTTTGAAAATAAACTATGGCCAAACTAGAACCACATCATTTCAGATTTGAAACATCAAGCCTCTGGTTTGCTAATATATTTTTGTGTATGCAAGTGTAGATGAACACAAATGTACTCAGCCAAGCATACATCATTTTAAAGTTGTTAGTTAATGCATCCGCATCCTTGCAGACTAGGAAATCTATGTGCACCGTTCTTAGACCTTGAGAAATGTGTGGTGGAGAACATTCATTCATTCCTGGCTTCATTCATTCTTGCAAATTTGTTGTTAAGCAGCCAGCACTGTGCTGTCACAACAATAAACAAGATGAATAAAACCCTGCCCAGAAAGCACTTCCTACCCAGATTCTTCCAGCAATGTTTGGATTCCCTTCTTGTTTACACCCCAAAGGACAAGCTAATTGTCTGTTTACATTGCCAGTTTGCCTTAATTATAAGGCTCCCAAGGCCATTAGCAGATGAAGCTGTTTACATTTCACAAGTAGGTGTGAATTTCACCTTGTCCTTCACCCTCTTGCCCTCCACTAGGGCTCAGATGGGAGGACAGGTGGGCAGGGCAACAGAATAAATAGTGATTCTTCCCTACTTCTACATCAAAAGAAAATAAAGCAAATGCTCTCAAGAAAGTGTCAGTAGCATTGCAACAAAACACACAGATAATTCTAAAGGTTATCTCTTATGACCACACCTAACAGCGTTCTTGGAAAATTGTCAGGTTTCTATGGTTTGCCATCTAATCATATGGTAGTGGATACAAGTGTTGGTTAAGCGTAGCACTGGGTAAATTGTCATGAACAGGCCCAGTGAGTGAGGACAGCATTGTTACTAGAGCCATCCCAAGAAGGGGCGAGTCACTGTGGAGATATGAAGCTGATTTGTGGCAGTAGGGAAGTGAAATGGAAACTCGGTAGGGAGAGTTGAAATCGATTGCAGGTTGGAGGAAAAAGTATTATCCTAGCAGTTTATTCTCTTGCCTGGAAAACCCCATGGATGGAGGAGCCTGGTGGGCTGCAGTCCATGGGGTCGATGAGTTGGACACAACTGAGCGACTTCACTTTCACTTTTCATTTTCATGCATTGGAGAAGGAAATGGCAACCCACCCAGTGTTCTTGCCTGGAGAATCCCAGGGGCAGGAGAGCCTGGTGGGCTGATGTCTCTGAGGTCACACAGAGTTGGACACGACTGAAGTGACTTAGCAGCAGCAGCAGTTTATTTCCTAGTCCCCACTTCACCTTTGTCTTCAACACCATCCCATGCTTTCAACCTCTTCTTATTCTAATTTTTAAATGTGTGCTCAGTTGCTCAGTCATGTCTGACTCTTTGCCACTCCGTGGATTGTAGCCCACCAGGCTCCTCTGTCCATGGAATTCTCCAGGCAAGAATACTGGAGTGAGTTGCTACTTCCTACTCCAGGGGAATTTCCCGACTGAGGGATCAAATCTGCATCTCCTGGTACTCCTGCAGTGGCAGGGAATTCTTTACCACCAGGACTTCTGGGAAGCTTCTAATTTCTTCTAATATTTCTTTCTTTCTTTGGCTGCATCAGGTCTGAGTTGTAGCATGCAGGACTTTTGTTGTGTCTTGCGGGATCTTTCCTCCCAGTACACAGATTCTTTAGTTGTGGCACACGTGCTCCAGAGAGGCCAGGCCCAATTGCTCTGAGGTATGTAGGATTTTAGTTTTCTGACCAAGGACTGAACCCCAGTCTGCTGCATTTCAAGGTGGATTCTTAACCACTGGACCACCAGGGAAGTCCCTCATTCTAATTTACTATGTACCTGTGTCTACCACTTCCTCTTTATTGCTTGACCACCATCTTGGTACATTATCGCTTGACCACCATCTTGGTCATTATTTAATTAAAATAGCCTCCCAGGGGGATTCTCTTCCCTTCTCTTTATTTCCTTGATCTTTCTGCTGCAATCTTAATGTTGCAGTCACATTAAAAAAACAAAACAAAACAAAACAAGACAAAGTCACATTGGTCTTCTATTTAAACCTTCCACTGCACATCAATTCAGTCTGTTTATCATGGCTGGCAGACATGGGATCTGATCCCCTCCTTGATTTTCCAAACAGTTTTTAACCACTTATCCTTTTCTCTGTAAATTCCAGTCACACTGATTTTCTCTCACTTCCCATACCTCACAAGGTCTTTCCAATGTCAGAGGCTTTGTCCTTTGCCAGATAATATTCAATTGTAATGCTCTATGTAAAATGATACTTAAATACATCATGAGCATCAGAATTGCTGAGTATATTTTGAAAGTATTAGATAGGTGAAAGTTATATCTACATGGTACAACACAGGGAGCTTTTGAAGGTGTGATAAATGACTCAACTAACTTATCAAACTTCTAATTAAAAATTCTAAAGATCCTAACAGGATACTTGCACTTGCATAGTATTTTCAACCATAAAATAGGTTCTTATTATCTATAGAACATAAAGATGAGGAAACTGTGGTCTAGAAAGATGACGTTGCTCATCCAAGATCATGCACCTAAGGAAGTGTCAACCAGACTTTGAACTTAGATTTTCTAACTTTATAATTTCTCACTTGAGGCCCTGCTATAAATCCTGGAGAAAAGTGCTAGTTTTTGTGGGACTTGAAATTATAGAGATATTCAGTTTCTAATGTCTCTAATAAAATTTCATCTCTAATATCACATGGTTTTGGGTCTTTTAGTATAATGTTAAATTAGGGAAGTGGATACAGCCAGGATTCTTGAGCAGTTTTCTTTCCCCTAGTAAGCGTGATAGTTTTGAGTCAACTGGAGTGTATAAACGGTATCAGTTGGCCTGTTATTCTCAATTGGCTGCTAGTTCAATCTCTTTGGTCTGTAAGTGTTATTGCTTTAAGCATGGGTTTTCAATGTGACTCATTAAGTGGTTATATTATCCTGAAGTACTTGAGGAATACCTTGGAGGTAAGTGTTAAGCAGTTGGGACTGTGAATTGGGATCCAAGATGGTTCCACTTATACTGAACTCATCACTGTAAGCTCCTTTGACAAGTTCTAATTGCTGCTAGATGACTTTTCAGGTAATAGCTCAAAGGGAAAGAATACTTAAGGCATTTTTTTTTCTTTAGAAGAAATTCATTAGCGTATGCTAGATGAACTAGTCTACAGGCTAGATAAAATTCTAATAGAACTAAACTTGCATTTGAACATTAGCAAAGTTGAAAAGTGATAGTGATTAGTTAGTATTATGTGTTTACCTCATTAAGAATATGATCTTTTAGGATTAGGCAAAGGGGTGGGATTGTAGTAGTTCATTTGCAAGTTATGGCTCAAGCAGAATCCCTATGGGTATTATGAGCTGACTGTCTTTTGTTGTGCTGCTAATTTACTATAATACTCTGAGGGTATCCGTTAAGGCCAGGAATTGATCCTCAGCATTTAACTGATAAGTTCGATCTCTCTCTTTTCAACTCATTAGATTAAAGCCAAGAATATTTTCCAAGAAGAACAGGAAGAGATCCTATATGACAGCATTTGGTTCTTGAGTGTAAGGAAATTTATTCTCCAAGAGCTGTTTAGTAAGACCAGTGGTAGTTCAGGGAAACAGAAAAACACTGAGTGTGTGTGTGTGTGTATGTATATAGTGTGTGTGTGTGTGTGTGTATGTATATATATTGCACCTTTGGCTTTTCTAAAAGATTTAGTTCTTTAGAGACAACTCTTTCAATATTCATCAGATTCCCCTTTCTCCAAATTCAGTGTTTATAAAAAGAATCCCTGAAAAACTGAAAGTTCATTTTGACAAGGTTGTGTGTATGTGGAAGGAAATAAGGGTAGAAATCTGAAGAATGACACCCATGGAAAACAGATGATATAATGCTTTGCTTTTCATATGGCCAAGCCAAACAGGAAAACATTTTGAATGAAAAAGGGAAGTTACTTCACTCAGTGAATGGCAAGGCAGTTCATTCTGTAAATACTATTTTATAGTTTGTTAATGACCAAGATTCTTTAAAGTTATTTCTTTCTCCCAATGATGAGGACTGAAAACAGTCTGCAAGAGATCATGTTCCTTGATGATTACCAACGCATGAGGATGTGAAGCAGAGGTCTAACCTTTTTTTTTTTTTTTCAATTCTGGAAGTTGATTATTGGACTACTTTTTTGACTGTTTGCAGTAGACATGTTCTGTAGCCCAAGCTACATACAATAAGGATAATAATTAGCCACTGGATCACAGATCTGTCCATGGTTAGTGTTCCTGTGGAATATGGTAAAAATCATGATATTGTCATTAGAAGGTGGGGTCCAGCTGCTTGCCACTCAAAAGCCAATAAACTGGCCAGCCTGGTGGAAAGGAAAGTTTGCTTTATTTCAGATGCTGGCAACTGAGGGGGAGGGTGGACGTCTGTCCAAAGACTGACTCCTCCACTGATAAGCATGGGGTGAGAGCTGTTATTGGCTGAGGGAGGGGGCTACGTGAAGAAACAGCAGTCGGCTCTGACGATCATCTTCAGATTTGTCATCAGTGGTCTGACCAGCATCATCTTTGTTGTTTTAGGTACAGTTAATCTTCAGTTCCAGGGTCGGTGTGTTCCCATTTATTTGAGGCCAATTCTCAGAACTGTGGCAGTTTATGTCATGGCTGCAGTGTGGTCATCATGTAGTTAACTTAATCCACTGAGGATTTCAGGATCTATAAGACAGCTCACAGAATATGGCCCAGAATGTTATCTATAGCCCTTGAGAAGAAGCTAAAAGTCCTTGACTATGCTTAATGATTACATTATTTGGTCTCCTTTGTTTTCCTTTGTTTCTGCATGTTCTCATTTCTCTGATTAAACTTACTCTTTGAGTAAAGTTTTTCACAGACAAAAGGCAGGCAGAGGACATGGGGGGGAAGGACTATAGGTTCCTGCTCTGTTTCAAAATGCTGCTATAAAACACCAGCTGAGCCCCAGAATGACTTTAGTCAGGGCATCAATACTGGGGAGTCATTTTTGAAGACTTTGCAAATGACATGGTAAATCAAACACTCACACATGCATTGTTGTTGCTCAGTTGCTAAGTTGTGTCTGACTCTTTGCAACTCCATGAACTGCAGCAGCACACCAAGCTTTCCTGTCCTTCACTATCTCCCTGAGCTTGCTCAAATTCATGTCCATTAAGTCGATGATGTCATCCAACCATCTCATCCTCTATTGTCTCTTTCTCCGCCTGCCCTCAATCTTTCTCAGCATCAGGGTGTTTTCCAATGAGTTGGCTCTTTGTATCAAGTGGCCAAAGTATTGAAGCTTCAGCTCCAGCATCAGTCCTTCCATTGAATATTCAGGGTTGATTTCCTTTAGGTTTGTTCTCCTTGCTGTCCAAGGGGCTCTCAAGAGTCTTCTCCAGCACCATAATTTGAAAGCATCAGTTCTTTGGTGCTCAGCCTTCTTTATGGTCCAGCCCTCACATCAGTGCATGACACACAGGCGTGCACACTCACAAATTCAGTTTGCTCCTGATTCCTTTGAAAAGGAAGAGCGGAAGCTAATGACCTCCCATCATAATTTGCTTAAATGGGAATTAGTTTTTTTTTTTTTTTGGCTAGGAGACCTCTGAATTTAAGCTTCCTTTCTCTAGAGGACACAGCATGTTTATATATGAAATCTATGTGATTTTAAAAATACTTTGCATGCATATCTGTTCATATTATTGTCATTTTAGCTTCTATCAAATTCTTCTTTCAAAATTGACCTTTTCTGATGCCAATAATCACCTGCTGGCAGTTAGATTATATCTATTTTACTCAGTAATACCTGCAGAGTCATGATCTGACCATTTCCTTCTTTTTTGACATTATTCTATGCTCTCCTGCTCAAGATCTGATTACACAGATCTTTCAGATCCTTTCTCATCTTAGGAAGTTTGCTTGCACTTTAGATTTAACTATAGCATTCTTGCATGCTTCTCTTCTGCCTGGCTAGCTCTTTTCTTTTTTTCTTTTAAATATTTATTTATTATGTGTTTGGTTGTGCCAGGTATTAATTGTGGCATACAGAACTTCAATCTTTGTTGAGGCAGACAGGATCTTTAGTTATGGCAAGTAGGGTCTAGTTTCCTGACTAGGGATTGAACCCAGGCCCGCTAAATGGGAGTGTGGAATCTTAGCCCCCGGGCCACCAGGGAAGTCCCTTGTCTGCCTAACTTTTTCTCAACTCTTAGGTCTCTACTTTAGTGTCATTTCCTTGAGGAAACTTCTCTTTTTTTTCCTTCAAGGTTTTTTTTTTTTTTTTTAATTGGAGACTAATTACTTTACAATATTGTGGTGGTTTTTGCCATACATTGACATGAATCAGCCATGGGTGTACATGTGTTCCCCATCCTGAACCCTCCTCCCACCTCTCTCCCCATCCCATCCCTCAGGGTCATCCCAGTGCACAAGCCCTGAGCACCCTGTCTTGTGCATCAAACCTGGACTGGAGATCTATTTCACATATGATAATATACATGTTTCAATGTTATTCTCTCAGATTATCCCAGCCTTGTCTTCTCCCACAGAGTCCAAAGAGGAAGCTTTTTTTTGAGCCCCCCTTCCTCCCTGACTAGATTTCCTTTCCTGTATAGATAATCTTACCCCAGAACAGCCCAAACTGTCCCTTTATAGCTTTTGTGCATGATCACTTGTTTCAGCTGTGTCCAACTCTTTGTGACCCTGTTTCACAAAGGAAGAAGCCCACTGGGTTTCTCTGTCCATCGGATTCTCCAGGCAAGAATACTGGAGTGGGTTGCCATGCCCCCTTCCAGGGATCAAACCATTATCTTTTATGTCTCCTGCATTTGCTGGCATGTTCTTTACAATTAGGTGCTACCAGGGAAGCCCATATAGCTCTTACCATCTATTAACTTAATTCTATATTTAATATCTGTCTTTTATATTGACTGAACTGTCTTGGAGGGAAGAGATTATGGCTGTGTTGCTACCAGCACCTACCAATCCCAAGAACATAGTAGATCCTCAACAAATAGTTATTCACTAAATGAATGCTATCTATGTCTAAAATTCATTAAAAGGAAATGGCAACCCACTCCAGTATTCTTGCCTGGAGAATGCCATGGACAGAGGAGCCTGGCAAGCTACAGTCCATGGGGTCACAAGAGTTAGACATGACTTAGCTACTAAACCACCAACAATTGTGACTGGGGTATAGTTCTTTAGATTTCAAAAGTCATATTCTTTGCATTGCAGAATGCCATCACCTGCCCTTTACCTTGCAATGACTTTCTATCTTAGTGGGAACAAAAAATAGTTTGCAGTTATTGTTTAAAATGATGTTATGTGAAGCAGGTACCAAGTGAATATAAGGAAAGAGGAAGGAAAGAAAGAAATCAAAATGTTACGAAAGTAAAAGCATACAAGACTATTGTTAGGGGTGAACCAGGTAGTTAATGAGAAGGAAATGAGAAAATTACTATAAGCAGCCACAGTCCAATTGGCATTTCCAGATCAGGCCCTTGGGCCACAATTGTGCTGCTTTGGTGGAAAGGCCATTGTAATATATTCAAAGTTCCTGTTATAGACTTAGTCAAGTCACATGGTCTCTTTGTCCTCAGTTTCCAATTTTGTAAATTGAGCATTAAATTACACAGGCTCTGAAATCCCCATCTAGAGACTTAGAATTTATAGTCTGAATGGTATTGCAACTCACAGAGAAATAAATTTCAACAGTCTAACAACAGCTATCTAGGAATATAGAGCCCTGGGAATTGCTTCTTTTCATAAATACCCATGGTTTCATGATCTATCCCATTCCTCATTATGAATGTCATGGCCAGGAGGTCACTTAATCCTATTTGGACCAGTGGTATCCAAATCTGTCAGTACCTGTGCGTAGGGGTTACTTAGCTTATCTAAAAGCAAATCCCTGGGTTTTAGTTATGAATAATCTGATTGAGAATGTCTGATATGGGTCTCAGGAATCATAACATTTATTACATTCTCTTATGACTCTAAGGCAACTATCTTATGGGTCATCTTTTGAGAAATACTGGCTTTTTTTTTTTTTTCCTTTGGTAACTCTGTATTATCAAAGAGTATTTGAATCAATTTAACTCTACACTTAAAGAGTGGAATTGAGGTCAACAGTGAAAGTGCATTGGATTACATCTAGAAAGTATTCCTATTCAATCGGTCAAAAGAGGATGACTAATTTCTATCTTTGTTGTTTCAATAGTACAGTGAGCCTGGGTGACACTGAAGAAGTTAATACTGAAATCACTTATGCATGAGATATTTAATAGAAGTGAAGGCTTTAACTAAGTTATCCTGTCTTATTCCTAATTTGAGGTTCATCTAGCTTCTCAATCTACCCTCTTTCCCACTCCTCATGTTTGTCTGTGGCATTTGTGGATGAGTTTGTCTTTATTCTTGTTATTAAATAGTGACCACATTTGCCCCCAGACGTGACTGTGTTTTACTGGTGGGTGATGTGATTGCCTGTATATTAATATAATTGTTAAAGTGCTTTAGAATGCTTCTGGAGAAATGCATCTATATACACGGAAGCCGTTGTCATCGTGCTTAAATTGGAATTTCAAGGTTGAGGGTTTGGGATGGAATCTGCTTCTGATTGCAGAGGGATCACCATTGGTGTCATCAGTGAATTGACTCACTCAAGTTAAGGCCCTGATTCTGAACATTGCTTTCTTAAGTATCAGAATATCCAGCAAGTGGTGAAGGTAGGGAGGCAGGGGCCCATATGCAGACAGACGATAAAACAGAAGATGGAGTTACAGGAAGTTGACTTGAGATGCCAAGTGTAATCATACAAAGACCTCAGTAGGTCAGCTAGAGTTATATTATCATCTTCTCTAGAGGTGCGAAAACAAATTCTAAACTGGATCACTCAGAAGTGCCGAGTAGAAAACTCAAGATCTCCACCTTTTTTCAAAAGTAGCACATTTTTTTCTTGTCTTGGACTGTTCAGCCAAAGACTTCCCCAGAGCTGCTGTTTGTACCTTGCTACCAGGCTATCTCCCTGCAGTGAGTGCAAACTCCTCTTTCACTGTTCTTTCTTATCCAACCCTCCCATTCTTCTTGTTATAAGTTGAATCTGTAAGGTGTGGCCCCTTCTTGGAGGACTTGCTCTCTCCTCTACCTAAAACCTCTTTCCCAAGGTAGGGGAGATCACTTCAACTCCGCCTTCAAATTCTGGACCAGTTGCCATGAGACCTCCTCCTGACTAATCATTTAAAATGCACTCCCATTGCCCACTCTAGCATCCCTCAAGCCCTTTCTTCACTTATTTGATCTTCATAGCATTTATCACTATTGGATATAATATAAACAGTATTTATTTATTACCAGTAACTATTAAAATTTAATCAGATTGGGGGAAAAAAAAACTTTTTCTAAAATTGTCATTCAATACAGAACATGATGGAGTGAAGTTAAACCTTAACAGTATAAGTAATTCCTATATTACCAAAGTATTTTAGAGTTAAAAATTTTTATAAAAAAGCTATCTTACTCATTTTATGAATCTAATGTAACATATATGGAAATTAGGCAATGGATTACAAATTAAATTATAACATTACCTATTTATTGATTGATTGTCAATTTTCTCCCTGAAGCATAAGAGCAGGGATTTTGGCCTGTGTTCGTTCACTCTTATATGTTCAATATTTAGAACCATTTCTGATGGTAGTCACTCAGTAAATTTGCTGAGTGGATGGATGCATGACTGATGAATCAGCCAATATGCTAAACCAAATTTCATGTAAGTAATTGACAGGAACTTATGAGAAACGAGAGATAAGAATAGACTTTATTGACCTTAACTTTAATTGAATTTACATTTTAACTTAAAGATACTTATATTCAGATGGTACTCCTTTATTGTCTTGTAAAATCCTAGGAAAAGCTGCTTTTAGGCTTAGCTACCTTGGCCTCGAGGTATCAATTGGGTCTTTCACAAGTCTGCTTCTGAAATTACCTATATTAAAGAAAAACTAGGTAGGAAGTGTTTTTTATTCATTCCAAAAAATTAATAATTTTCCACTTTGTATCAAGTTTGGGGACAGTCTATAAGAATACACTGGAATCTAGGTATGCACATAAATTCCCTGCTATTGTGACTTTATCTTTTAGTTGAATGCCATGATGTGCTAAGTCATGTCACTCATGTCCAACTCTTTGTGACCCTATGCATTATAGTCCGCCAGGCTCCTCTGTCCATGGGATTCTCCAGGAAAGACTACTGGAGTGGGTTGCCGTGCTCTTGTCCAGGGATCTTCCCAACCTAGGGATTAAACCTACAGCTCTTAACATCTGCACTGGCAGGCAAGCCCTTTATCACTAGCACCACCGGGGAAGCCATTTTTCCCCATTTCACTGGGGTTCAATTGTCCAATATTATTCTCTTGAGTTGAATAAGATTGACAATTAAACACCAGTAAATTGTGAAAATTCTAGGGTACTCTCCTGGTGCATAAAATGAAGAAGGTAGAAGGCAGAGATGCTTCTTAAACTAAAACTGGTGTGTGAATTAAGAGCTGGACAGGCTGTGGGAAGAAAGAGGGTATTGTCAAAATAAGAGCATGTGAGATAGTGATTGTTATATATTCAGGAGCCTGAGAGAAGAATAGAATTGTGAAGTTTCAAGTGAGAATACAAAGTGGCAGGACTAGTAGCTGCAGAATTAAGGCATTAGAATTATGCTGAAGTATTTGGACTTTATCCCAAGAGCAATGTAAAGCTGTAATAGTCCTTAATGCATTCATAAATACTCTGCTTCTCCTTCTTCAGCATTTGGAAAGATTGTACTTCTCTACCCTCTTTGATGTTAGGGATGACCACTGCATTGCTTTAGTCAATTAAATGTGAGTGGAAGTGCCATGCCTCACATCCAGTCAGCAGTCTTACTTTTAAAGTAAGTACTTACAATCCTTCCTTCTGGTACATGGATCCAGTAATCCCTGAAGTTCCGTCAGCCTGGATCCTTGAGCTGACCCACATGAGACAGGCAAAGTGCATTCAAAATAATATATTATTTGGTTAAACCACTGATATTGAGGAACTGTTTGTTCCTACAAAATCATCTGGACTCTTGGGAATGACAAAATAAGTTTTTGAAAGATGACTTTTGCATCAGTAAGAACATTGTATGGATTAAGAAAAAACAGAGGCCTGGAGACCAGTTTTGAAGCTATTGTGGTAATTTAAGTAAGAGAAGTTGCAGGAATCACATGTATTTTACAAATATCAGATGGAGGAATGGTGGCTAGCAGCCGGATCTCAGGTACCACAGTGGGAATAGAGATAAAAATGGGCAGATTCAAAATGTATCTGGGCAGTCGAATCAATGAAATTTGATAAGATATGAGTGTGAAAGAAAAAGAATGACATTATGAGATTCTCAAGTTTCTGGCTTGTATAACTGCATGAACTCAGCAGTATAAAGAACCTTGAAGAGAGAATACCATCTCTGGGAGATAGTTAGCTCAGTTTAGATATGTTGGATTTGAGATGCCTATCCAAAATTCAGGTCTAGGTGTAGGTAGGTAATTGTTTAAAATTGCAGCTCTAGACAGGGTGGTCTGAGCCCAGATCTTTGAAACATTATGATAAAGATAATAATTTACTGTTGTAGATGGAATCACCCTGGGGATGTGTATTCTATGACAGAATGCAATTGAGCATATCAGAGAATAGCCTTTTGTTTAAAAAAAAAAAACATTATGACAGAAAACTGTATGGTACAATTTTGAAAAACAAAGGAACTAAAAAAAATGACCCAAAGTGAGTTTGCTTCCAGACAACCACCCTGAATTGGAACGTCTGGAACAATAAGAACAATACCTACAATTTGATTGATTTGTTATTCTTCTTATACCAGTAACTAGGCCAGTTATAAGATAAATTATACATTCAATCTCCAGGGATAAAAGAAACTTAATGATCTACTACTTTTAATCTCTGTGACTTCTATAAGAGATTGTATTTGCATTTGTATTTTATTCTGTTACATGAATCAGTAGCCAGGAAATAAAGTCTAGAATTTTAACTGGAGATAAACTATTATTCCAATTTAATTATTTTGAAGGGACCTTAAGAGTGATAAGCTTATCCATATTGCAAAGCTCATTCACGAATTGCTTGATAAGCTCAGTCCACAAAATGAGCTCAATTATGTTGTTACTGTTATGATAAGCTTATTTGCCTGTTCTTTCAGAATCACTGCATGTGTGTGAGTGTGTGTGTGCACATGCATGCACACATGCACCATAGGCAGAGTGTAATAGTCAATTTGATTTTGTTTCATTTGTTGTTGTTCAGTCACTAAGTCATGTGACCCCATGGACTGTAGCATGACAGGCTTCCCTGTCCTTCACTATCTCCCGGAGTTTGCTCTAACTCATGTTCATTGAGTCAGTGATGCCATCCAACCATCTCATCCTCTGTCGCCCCCTTCTCCTCTTGTCCTCAGTCCTTCCCAGCATCAGGGTCTTTTCCAATGAGTTGGCTTTTTGTATCAGGTGGCCAAAGTATCAGAGCTTCAATTTGAGCATCAGTCCTTCCAATGAATATTCAGGGCAGATTTCCTATAGGATTGACTAGTTTAATCTCCTTGCTGTCCTAGGGATTCTCGAGTCTTCGCCAGCACCATAGTGCAAAAACATCAAATCTTTGGTGCTCAGCCTACTTTATAGTCCAACTCTCATATCCATACATGACTACTGGAAAAAACATAGCTTTGACTATATGGATCTTTGTTAGCAAAATGATGTAGAATAAATATTGACATGATGGTCAGGTGTTTTAGAATTTAAAAGTAAATGCTAAGTTTCATAACATGTAATTTACATACATTTGGGCATGCAAAAAGTTGGCTTAAAGCTCAACATTCAGAAAACTAAGATCATGGCATCTTGTCCCATCACTTCATGGCAAATAGATGGGGAAACAGTGAAAACAGTGGCTGACTTTATTTTGGGGGGGGGGGCTCCAAAATCACTGCAGATGGTGATTGCAGGCATGAAATTAAAAGACTCTTACTCCATGGAAAGAAAGTTATGACCAACTAGATAGCATATTAAAAAGCAGAGACAATTACTTTGCCAACAAAGGTCTGTCTAGTTAAGGCTATGGTTTTTCCAGTGGTCATGTATGGATGTGAGAGTTGGACTGTGAAGAAAGCTGACCACCGAAGAATTGATGCTTTTGAACTGTGGCATTGGAGAAGACTCTTGAGAGTCCCCTGGACTGCAAGGAGATCCAACCAGTCCATCCTAAAGGAGATCAGTCCTGGGTGTTCATTGGAAGGACTGATGTTGAAGCTGAAACTCCAATACTTTGGCCACCTGATGTGAAGAGCTGACTCATTGGAAAAGACCCTGATGCTGGGAAAGATTGAGGGCAGGAAGAGAAGGGGACGACAGAGGATGAGATAATTGGATGTCATCATCTACTCAATGGACATGGGTTTGGGTGTACTCTGGGAGTTGGTGATGGACAGGGAGGCCTGGTGTGTGATTCATGGGGTTGCAAAGAGTCGGACACGACTGAGCGACTGAACTGAACTGGGCATGCAAAAGGAAGATTTACCTCAGAACTTATGAATTTTAAAAACTTGGCATTTTCTTGAGAATAGACCTTCCTTATATTATTTGTTTATATTGTTCTGGCTCATTTCTTGAGACTATGGAAAAGTCTTCTGGCATGGTTATCAAATAAGCATTCAACATTAGACCATGTACTGAAGTTCAAGGACATTGATTTTATCTTGAGAAAGCAGGAACTTCTTTGCTACAAAGTAATTTTCAACTTGGGATTTGAAGGGTGAATGTGAGCTAGGTGGCATAATCATTTCCAATAGAAATTTCAGGTAAAATGAAAATGTTGCAAAAGGTCTGAAGTAAATTAGTCTTCTGGACCTAAGTCAGTATTTCAGTCTTAATCACTATTTATAAAATGAAGAGTTGAAAGAAACAATTTCTAGGCCCCACCCTTCAGCTTCTATATCATGTGATTTTATGATTTTACTTTCTTAAACACTCTTAATTCCCCTGGACTGTGACATACAGTAATAGAAACTATTTGTATATTGAATCAGACACTTTTCAGTCCATTATCTTGTCTGAGGTTCAAGGAATGTAATATTATGTAAAGAAAAAGAAAACAATAGAATCAGTCCTTACATAAGCATGAAACTTACATCCTAGTTAGAGGAGAGGAGTTTCAATGAGATAAACATAGAAATAATCCATGGATGAAAAACAAGTGAGATAAGAGCTGGAAAAGAATAAAGAAACCCTGCAGGGATGATGTGAGCACTCAACAGGAAGAATGTGATATTGTTGACATAGACACCCAGGAATGGATGTGCTGGGCCCTGAGCCTGGTCAGGAAGGGCCTCTCTGGAGAAGGGACCTTTGGAGGAAGAAGATGAGCCTTCTCAGAGTGACTTTGTGACTCCGGTCAGTCCTGGGGAATTAGCAACTTCCTTCAGGAGTATATAATCTTGTGTTATATAAGTGTCACAAAAGCAAATTACATGATTTATGGGTTTGCTAGAGTTGTATATGGAGAAGGCAGTGGCACCCCACTCCAGTACTCTTGCCTAGAAAGTCCCATGGATGGAGGAGCCTTGGTAGGCTGCAGTCCAAGCGGTCGAGAAGAGTTGGACACGACGGAGTGACTTCACTTTCACTTTTCACTTTCATGCATTGGAGAAGGAAATGGCAACCCACTCCAGTGTTCTTGCCTGGAGAATCCCAGGGACAGGGGAGCCTGGTGGGCTGCCATCTATGGGGTCGCACAGAGTCGGACACGACTGAAGTGACTCAGCAGCAGCAGCAGAGTTGTATATACAATTCAAGATATGGTAGAAATCTTATTTTGGATATTATTATGAATATTGATTTGATAGCAATCAGACCTTTTTTGACTAAGAACATGAATGAAGAATTGCTTTTTCCGTAGTTTGGCATTTTGAGGATTTCTCTGAATTATGCTTCCAGACAGCAAGTCAGGGGCTGTGCACAAGGTCCCCTCTCCTTTGTTCACACCGGGCTAATCTCAGAATGACTGCACTTGTTTTCATCTTGTTTCTGTTGCTGCTGTTTCAACATTTGTCTTCTGCCTCTGTGTGGCAGGTCTGGATGAGTTTTAGGAAGTCAAAGGGCAGCTTGTTGTACCTCAAGAGAGTGTTGGCCAGAATTGAACATAATGGGGTGCTCAGGAACTGGGCTGGGACTTATTCAATGGTTTTTGTAGTGATGTAAATGAGAATGGGGTGGGTGGGGGGAGAGGAGGTGGCCCTGGTGGTAAAATATCTGCCTGCCAATGCGGGAGTTGCTGGAGACACAGGTTTGATCCCTGGATGGGGAGGATCTCCTGGGGTAGGAAATGGCAGCCCATCCCAATGTTCTTGCCTGGAAAATCCTGGTGGGCTACAGTCCTTGGGGCCAGAGAGTCTGATGCAACTGAGCATACACACACACACAAATGAGAATGGAAAGGCAGCACATGGGTGGCCTTTCAATCTACCTGTGATCATCAGGACTAGAAATATCTAGACTAGATCAACTGATACTTGTAATGAAGGAAACCCACCCACTTGTGTTTTAATAAAAACCATTTTCTTGATTTCATTTAGAATTAATTATTATGTGGGTCTTGACTTTCTTGTAGGTCATTCAAATTAAAATATCCAGTGTATAAATGGATTTGGAAATCAAGCCAGAAGCTGAGACTTTCTATCAGCTAAGAATTTGGGAAAATATGTGATATTTGAAGCTATAAGAATGATTGAGATCACCCAGATAGAGTGTATTCATTATAAGAAACAATCTGAATTCTGGGTAGGTGTATCTATTTTACATGGGACAGAATTGCTTCATTTTAAATTAAAAAAAAAAAAAACATGTTTCCTGTCTATTTATGAATGAACTGAGAAAATGCACTTATGTCTAGTCTAGTGATTTCTTTTCCATCAAATATCTAATCATGATTTTCCTATATTCATTTTAAGATAGAATTGAAAGGAAGACATTTAAGTCTGTAGTATTTACTTTTGTCACATAAAAAGTAATAATACTATTATTCAATTGCTGTCTGAGCCTCTGTGGCAATGATCATGTACTATTTATTGCTGTGACTTCAGTGCTTTCAGTGTTGAAGAGAATTTATTTTTAATTTAAAAAATCATGCCAATTTTTTTCAACATATATGATGATATATAATAGACCAAACTGAATTATGGTAAATAAAATATTATACAGCTAAGTATTCTAACTAGAGAGTATGCCTCAAATTCTCTTACAATATACTCTCTTAATATTTGCTTTTATTCTGTATTCCTGGGCAGTTATAGATTTGCCCTGTGGGGCAGATATGCGACTGGGTGATAGAATTATAGCAAAGTCTCTGATATTTTAAAATACCAGTGGGCTCCTCTGAATTGGTGTGCAAATACGTTTGAATGAGCTAAATGGCTTCACTGGTGGCTCGGTGCTAAAGACTTTTCGTGCAGTGCAGGAGACATGGGAGACATGGGTTTGATGCCTAAGTTGGGAAGGTGCCCTGGAGGAGGAAATGGCAATCCACTCCAGTATTTTTGATCCCATGGACAGAGGAGCCTGGCAGGATAAAGTCCATGAGATTGCAAGAGTTGGACAAGACTGAGTGACTGAGTACATACTCATGCACAGACCTTATGAACTAGTCATGAGATATAACTCTTTGAAGAAAAGCCAGACTCAGCAATGATCTAGGCTGTGCTTTAATTTAAGACTCTTCTTGCTGATTTCTTGCCTTCAGTGCTGGAAAGAAGTTAAGATATAAGGAGTAATGGTGTAAGGGATACATGGAAATTTTTTATTAATCTGGAGATATTATGAGGATATTTATAAACAGGGATTGGAAAACTTTTGAGAAAAAATTTTTTAAGGCAATCTAGATTTGATTTAACTTTTATTCTTATACTCTGTGTAACTCTGAGCAAATTAATATCTCAGAGTTCCTTATTTGTAAAATAGAGGTAATAAAACTACTTCTTAATATCCTCATGAAGATGAGTGTTCATGTATGTGAAGTACCAGGCTAGAGCATTTTACATGGAACAAGTATGTCAGGGTTACATATGCTCCAACAGTGCTCTGGGATTTGTAGTAAAGGAAGTAATTTAATTTTTATGAGCTATTGACTTTTTGGCCTAAACTGAGATTTCCATGCTGCAGACAACTGCTGGAAGACATTTCTGCCAATGGTTTCACCATGACCTACCTCTACTGAACAGTAGCCAATGGAAAATAAATCTTAGAGATTTTCTTAGGCGTTTCCGTTCTGAAACTAAACAGCTTAGATGTATAATTGAGTATCCCCTGAATCTTCTAAACATGTTAAATTTGAATTCATGTACTCCTGGATTAAATGACAGCCCATTGCAAGGGTTGTCATACATACATACATTAGTCATTAGGTTGATGATGGTTCCCAAAGTCAAAGTTACGATGAAGCTGATATTGGAGATTGGAAATAATAATTTTTAAGTGGCAATTTTCCTGTTATACCAAACTGAGAGTGTCCACTGCGTAAATTCAGCCATAAGTACTTACAGATGGAGAAAGGTAGCTTAACTTAATGGTGGAGAGCCTAGACTTTGGAAGCAGGCATTTTGGGTTAATTCTAGATTTTACTGTTCATCAGATACGATAAGTTGTTAGCCAAGTTACTTAAACTCTATGTGCTTTTGACATTTTTTAAAGATAAAATGGTGTAGATTAAATTAGCTAAACTTGATCCCTGCATCAGGAAGATTCCCTGGAGTAGGAAATAGCAACCTACTCCAGTCAGAGGATGAGATCTTTGGAAGGTATCAGCAACTCAATGGACATGAGTTTGAGCAAACTCCGGGAGTTAGTGATGGACAGGAAGGCCTGACATGCTGCAGTCCATGGGGTCGCAAAGAGTCAGACATGACTGAGTGACTGGACTGAACCAGTATGCTTGCCTAGAAAATTCCATGGACAGAGGAACGTGGCAGGTTACAGTCCATGGAGTCATAAAGAGTTGAACCCGACTGAGCATGTACCCTCACCTTTACCTTACTTCACTATGTGGAGACCTTGGAGTAGTACCTGTCATATAGGTGGTCAACACATGCTAACCATATAAGCATGTTGTCCACAGACTATAAACAATGACAGAATCATGATGGCCTGATGTCTGTGTCCCTTGGGGCCATTGTCCTAAGCACTGGCCCACTGGTTTTGCATTTTTAACGGGTAGTACATTTCTGTTATGTACAGTCATAGCTGAGAAATCATCTCCCGATGATTAGCTGGACAAATTACTGGAATCACCTCTCCAGATCTCATTCAGTACATAATTAGTGTTTATTTCAATTTTGCTATTCATTATGCAAATTCATCTCAGGCATACATCAAAACTGGGGAGTATGTGGCTTGTAAGTTTTTTTTTTTTTTTGGCAGTCACTGGGATGAAAGATGGGCAAATAGTAGGGCTCTTCCATCCATGGGATTTTCCAGGCAAGAGTACTGGAGTGGGGTGCCATTGCCTTCTCCTAAATAGTAGGAAGCTTCTGCTAAAGTTTAATTTGGTGACACTACTTTGTATTTTGGCCAAAGTATCAGTACCATCACATTACTTTTATTATTACTGTTAATTAGATATGAGTGTCAGAAAAGTGTTTCCAGTTGTAGAGTTGATTAAGTGATGGAGCAGTTCCCCACAGTTTTGTTTAATCCAGGCTGTCCAAAACATGGAGTCAACACACCCCAGGGAAGAAGGGTATGCGTTAGGTGATAGAGTAAATATTTTCCACTTCCTGCTACATCATTTGATAATGAAATGTGCAGCTCTGCTGGCACTGGAGGCAGCCTGTCTTCTGTGCAAATGAATGAGATGTTCAGGTGCTTCATCGAAGTTGTTGTCCAAGAGGGAAAGCACCGTCAGCAGCCACCACCTGCTCAGAGCAATCAGCAGAAGAATGAACCTTCTGTGTTGGCTTGTAGTGCTGGGGAAGGATTTTGTTTTCAACCCAAGCACGACAACAGTTTTGCCAGTCAGTCAGTGTGCATGCATGCTCAGTCGTGTCCAACTCTTTGAGACCCCATGAACCGTAGTCTGCCAGACTCCCCGTCCATGGGATTTTCCAGGCAAGAATATGGGAGTGGGTTGCCATTTCCTCCTCCAGGGGATCCTCCCAGCCCACAGACTGAACCTGCGTCTTTTGTGTCTCCTGCATTGAGCAGGCAGATTCCTTATTAGCTTAACCTGCTGGGAAGCAACTTTGTACATTTGGCTTTTCGAAAGATCTAGTAAGGTTTGAGTGACATAAAGTGACATTGCTGTGGATGTGTTTTAGTTACGTATTTTCTTTCAGAAACAAAAAAGTCTGTATCATCTATCTAACCAGTCCATCCTAAAGGAAATCAATCCTGAATATTCATTGGAAGCCCTGACACTGAAGCTGAAGCTCCAATACTTTGGCCGCCTGATGTGAAGAGCCAACTCATTATAAAAGACCCTGATGTTAGGAAAGATTGAAGGCAGGAGGAGAAGCGGGCAAGAGAGGGTGAGACTGTTGGATGGCATTACCGATGCAATGGACACACATTTGAGTAAACTCTGGGAGATAGTGAAGAACAGGGAGGTCTGGCGTGCTGCAGTCCATGGGACTGCAAAGAGACAGACAGAACTTAGTGACTGAAAAACAACAACAGTTATCTATCTATCTATCCATTGAATCAAAATGTACTTCACTGGTTTTGCTGCATATCCATATAGTAATAAAAGTGATGGCATTGTAGTAGAATATATCAGGCTCTGAAGCCAATTGCTGATAATCAGTTGATAACCTTTGGGCCTGATACTTAACCATACTAAGCTTCAGCATTTGGGGGGAGTAGGGGTGTGTGTCATACTGGATATCATGTGGAATTGTTAAGAATGAATTGTAGTTGTATCTGTTAAATGCCTAGCATAAGGTAAATGTCATACATATGTTGGTTTGCCCTCATTTCTCTGACAGAATGTGGACCATTTTCAATCAACTCAACTCGACAGATATGTATGACCTCCCCACAACTGTGCTAGATCCTAGGCAAACAGTACCAGATAAGACAGACATGACTCAAGTCTTGTTTGGTTCACACATTATTACAAAGAGGAAAGGAACACCTGCTTGGTGAGCCTATAGCTAGGGGACTCAAAGCCCAGTGTTCAGAAAGAGCCTCTTTGAAGCATTTTCATTCTGAGTTAGCCAATAAGAGGGATAGGGCTCAGAAAAGAGAGCATTTCTAGAAAAAGGCACAAATTCTAGGCCTTTCTGAGTGAATGAATTTATTGAAAATAAAAATCTAATTTTTATTTTATGGAAGCGTACCCCTCACCCATAACAAATTCCATATGCATTTTGCTGGATACTAAATGGCAACCCACTCCAGTGTTCTTGCCTGGAGAATCCCAGGGACGGGGAGCCTGGTGGACTCCCGTCTATGGGGTCGCACAGAGTCGGACACAACTGAAGCGACTTAACAGCAGCAGCAGCAAAGCATGAAATCTAGAAGTATGCTTACAGGCGATTCTGTGACCAAGGCATGTATGTTATTTGAATCAGTAACGCTGGTATGGTATACATAAATTATTTTTACTGTGCACTTGCTCATAAGAAACAGCAATACAGACTAGGAGAAAACATAGTTAAACACTTGTGACTTACCCATCAGGCTTTAAGGACAGCATAGATTTCTATGTTCCAGGCTCTGTGCTACACACTTTATATGCAACATTTCATTTCACTTTAAGAGGTAAGGACTATTACTTTGCTGGTTTTTAGGTAAAATAAATGGACACTTGATATCCATATATCATTTGTCCAAGATGACAAAGTTAGAACTGGATACAAAGTGAGAGAGACTTTAGAATCTTCATTGGTAACCATCAAGCTCTTCCAAACTACCAGACATAATGCTCCTCCAAGTTTGAGCTGAACTGAGCTGGATTAAATATGGCAGGAAGGGAAGGGCCATCATTTGGTTTCCATAGAAATTCCAAGTAACGCATGACACAGAGCTTGGGCGGTGGAGCAAGGAATTCAGAAGCTGCCTGACGTGGTACAAGTTATTGAAAGTCTCTGAGCCTCTGGTTCTTTTGAAGCCGCAGCATTAATAATGCTTATCCTCATCTGTAGGTTGTGAGGATGAAATAAGATATACTTTGTGTAACATGCTGAGGGTATTACTTAGCACAAATAAGTGTCACTTCCCAGATCTAGTCAACCATTTGAGTTTTTAGAAAAATCTGTGAGACCCTCCCCAGGGCCACATACCTGAATCATTAATAAAGCCATGGGACTTGTTTGAGGGGATTGTAGCAGAGGAAGACTTTTCCTTCATCCCTTCTTGGTTTTGTGGTTGGCCAGTCATCCCACTCCAGAATTCTTCCCTGGGAAATCCCATGGACAGAGGAGCCTGGCAGGCTACAGTCCTTGAGGTCTCTAGAGAGTCAGGTATAACTTAGGACTAAACAGCAACACCAACAAATAATTAAACTAGCACCAGATATATTGATAAGAGAAAAAACATTTAAATGTTATATACACAGGCGCTCATGAAAGTTTGATACTCAGAGTGACCACAGATGGCAATTTTTATACCTTTTAGACAAAACATAAATTCATGAGGAACTGACCAGACAAAGAAATTTGAATTTGGGGCAGTAAATGAGTAAAGAAGTAACAGGTTTGTGGACACATCCCTCTCAGCCTCCTGGCACACGGAGAGTACCTTACATATGAGAGATTGATTTTCTTTCTTCAAGGGGACAGAGGAAGTTGAAAGTGTCCTTCTTGTAACAACTGCTTCTTAAGTCAATTTAATTCAAAATAATCAATATGTCAAAGTTCCTTATTTGGGAGCGGCTTGTCCTGAACCCCGTCAGGATTCAGTAAATAATAAACCTCTTCCCTGCCTAAGTTCTAGACTGAGAAATAAGTCAAAAATAAAAGAAAATACTAAGGCCTGTGGAAGAATGAATAATTTCTTCACTGGTAGTAAAGACAAGATTAGCAAACATGTTTTAGTCTGAAAGCCCAACAGGCAGTGCTAACCCAACCCATACTGGACTGACTCAGTGTCCAGTCAAAGCCAGCGCTGGATGGGTAAGCTGACTGCAGAGGGTCAGAGAAATGCCTGTGCTCCGTGGCCCCTGCTCCCAAAGGGAAAAGACTAAAATATTCTATTCTTCCTCAGCCTGACAATCACGTAAGTCTCCTATCTCATGAGATGCTGAGCGGACAATGTAGGGAGGGGACAGGTCAAGAGAAGCTAAAGATATTGCCCTGACTTTCTATCCTGTAGTATCAGGAGCGAGGTGCTAGTGTCCCCTGGTGAGACCTCAGAAGCCTCCAACGCTGAGACTTGAGTGACCTGTGCGGACTCCTCCCAGACAGATCCAGGCTCTGGCATGGGAACAGGAGTGTTGGGACTTCACTCTGCATTCGGGCTGCATCCTGGCTGAGTGCTGACACCCTAACAAGGGTGTGGCCCGTGGTGGTAACACTCAGGGTGTCTTGGTTCCAGGAAGCACCCACTGTCATCCCCTGGTAAGACCCTGACCTCAAGCTATCTTGTCCTGAGTGCCTTCATGCTGGGATTTGGGGTCTCAGGCTGGGCCACCTGGGTGGTGTGTTTGACTCTTGGTCTGCTCTGTGGTTCCTTGTCACCCCGAGCCTTTGACTTCTATAACCTCTAGACCTCAGATGCAAGTAGAGCAGGGTGCTGGTTCCATGACCAAGTCCCTGAGGTGGCAACCAAAGGCGCAGGCCTCCTACTCTGGGTGCCCCCTTTTCTCTATGGACGTCTTTCTAACTACGAGAAGTGCTGTGGGGTGCCAGCCTGTCCCACGCCAGCCCCTCTGTCACTTCTGGCTCAGGAACCACCTGCAGACATGACAAGTGGGCTATTTCGGTCTGGCGCCTAATGGGGCTACCTGGCTGCTGCTGAGGACGGGCCCCCACAGTGACAGAGAAGGGCACTGTCCCCTGGGCTGAGTGATGGCCAGCAGCCATGGCGTGTCCCACACAAGTCACACAGAAGGCCGCAGGTACAAGCAGTGTCTGATCAAAGCTCAGGCTGACAGTTACCTAAGAGTCAGCAGAAGTGGGTTTAGGGAACACAAACTGACCTCGGTCTGGTGTCCTTACCAGGGTGAAAGGTGGTGGTTAATGTTAAGGATTTCTCTGACATTCAGGCAGCCCTGTTGGGCTGAAGATGTAGGACGTGATTACTCTAAATGATCAATTCCCTCTGCAACAGTGAAATGACTGGTTATTTTCTCTTACATGCACAAAGTAGTAATAGAGTTAGTTGCTCAGTCGTGTCCGACTCATTGCAATTCCACGGACTGTAGCCTGCCAGCCTCCTCTGTCCATGGGATTCTCCAGGCAAGAATACTGGAGTGGATTCCCATTCCCTTCTCCAGAGGATCTTCCTGACTCAGGAAGATGCATGGAAGATGTGCCATGTTACACTCCACACAAATCAAGAGTATGGGACACAGCTAGCGATCCAATGCAAATCAGTTTTTGACACAGTATTTCAAAAATGCTAGGCTGGACTGCCAGAATTTTTCAGAGATGACCCTCAGATCTTCATGGCCATGATTTTAGGTGAAAAGTATTTTACACTTGTTGGTTTCATCAAGATGCCTAAAGGAACCTTGTGAAGACAGAAGAGATATTTAATACTATTAGCATGGAAGAGTAGACAAAGGTCTCATTCAGTTCAGTTCAGTTGCTCAGTCGTGTCCGACTCTTTGCGACCCCATGAATCGCAGCACGCCAGGCCTCCCTGTCAATCACAAGTTCCGGAGTTTACTCAGACTCACATCCATCGA
>NW_011484825.1:2743023-2773538 GCF_000754665.1 Bison bison bison
GACTCAGACTCACATCCATCGAGTCAGTGATGCCATCCAGCCATCTCATCCTCTGTTGTCCCCTTCTCCTCCTGCCAATCCCCTCAGAGCATCAGAGTCTTTTCCAATAAGTCAACTCTTCGCATGAGGTGGCCAAAGTACTGGAGTTTCAGCTTTAGCATCATTCCTTCCAAAGAAATCCCAGGGCCGATCTCCTTCAGGATGGACTGGTTGGATCTCCTTGCAGTCCAAGGTCTCATTAAACATCTGGATTTAACAATATGCTCCTCAGAGAATCTTACATAACATATGTGTCAATATTACAATATTTTTCAAAGTTCTTTTAGTTACCTGTTCTACAGGATATAGCAATACTTAGGAAAACAAAAGTAAGCAAGATTAAATCAATTCAGCCAATTTTTTGCCATAAGATTTCTCATAGTCTTTACTATGTTAATGTTTTAATGTTATATTTAATATAAAAATTATGAAACACATGGTACAGTTTTGCTCTACAGGACTGCAGCTCCATTTAGCTGACCCATAGCATATGAAAACAATGTGTTTAAAATCATCCATTCTCCCTGCTCCTTACAAGTCAGTTCAAGGATGCTTTTATTTTCTCCATCTTAATTAACAGAAGCAAGTAGGTATTTTTTTCCAGGATATATCTGAGTCACCTTCAGCTCAGCTGTTTGCTGCCTTCTCTTCCCAGTGCATTTGGTTGGCCACCATGTGGCGCTGATTATTCCTCAAAAAAATAATAATTAATATATATTATATATAGTGACTATATATATATATATATTTAAGTAAATGCAGTGCCCTTTTCTTTGGTTCTGAACTTGATATCTCTCTGCACCATGAGTATTTCCTTGTCTGTATTCCCACAGCAATTTATATAAACATCTATCACAGCCTTAGCAAATTATGTGATAGTTGTTTAAGTGTCCATATTCTCTGTAAGAAAATGTATCCTGAAATCCTGAATGGGAAAAGACCTTGAATCATTATTTTTTATTTATTTTTACCATAGAGTCAGCCACCTGCACTATATTCAGTAATGTTATTTTTTAAATTTTATTTTATTTTTAAACTTTACAATATTGTATTGGTTTTGCCAAATATCGAAATGAATCCACCACAGGTATACATGTGTTCCCCTTCAGTAATGTTTGTTAAATTGCTGAATAAAGTTAGGCATCCCATTCACATCTTTTCAAGCCTTTTAAAACTAACTGGAGAAAAATGAATGAATTCCCAGTTACATATGTGGCTGTTGCTCATCAGATCAGCAACTCAGAGGCAGAACAGAAATTTTTAATTCAGCTTGCTAAAAATGTTGAATAAATGGGTAAGCATCTATATCAGGGAAACATACAAAAATCTTTACTCCAATATATTTTTGTTTCTATTTTGAAAATTGCTATTATAAATGTATGCCAAGAAAACCACATAGAGGAAAATTTGAAAATTTTAGCCGTACAATTAATGAACAGAGAATATTCCAGAAAATATAGACACAATAATATTCAATTTATAAAATGAAAGTGTGCACACACAGAGATACAATAAAAAGTATATAAAACATCCAGGTAGAGGAAGGGAATCGAGAGGCTGAGAGAAGTGGTGAAAAGTGATGTGTGAGTCAAGCTTCCGTTTCTCCAGATTTTTCTCTTCCCCTTAGCACTGTGCAACAACAAGTATGTTCCCTTCTTCAACTCCCTCCTTTGCTTAATGGCCTTGCCCCTTCTGCTATCCAGCACAGCTCGTAATGCAGCAACCTTGCTTCTAAGTCCAATATTTCTTTTCCATTAAATTTTTTTTTTTCATGCATCCTTGTTCTTCTGTAATGGATAGGATCCATTTCTTAAGTATCTCAGAATATAATTTTTTGACACTTTGATGAATTTTTCTAATGTTTTAATTCAAAACAAAAACAAAATCTGTTTTAAATCAATGAAGAAGACATATCATTTCTAGTAAAATAAAAGTAATAAAGTTGCCTTGTGAGTTTTAATTTACATGACCTGCATCACCTAAAATTATTTTTCCCACATGTTTATCATTCAGTAGATCATAATTTTTTGGGGGGTGTAATTACTTTACAATATTGTGCTAATTTCTGTTGTAGTCTTTCAGAGTCTTCTATTTGCTCTGTGAGGTTTGTGGTCTTGCAGATCATGTATTTTTTCCTGTGCATTGAGTTTGATCATTTTCATGGTGTTATTCCACGTTCTGATAATTCTAGATTGTCTCTCCATCTTTTGACTGGAAGATAACTGCTCTGATGCTGATGAACTGATTTGCCTTTGAGAGTGTTGGATGGCCTGAATGTGGGAGGGAGAAATGAAAGATAATGTTCATTCTGTGTGTGTGGGGGGGTCCATTTTTATTCACATTTTCTTCTCCTCCCACACTCACTGCTCTTTGTTTTGTTGTTTAGTAGCTAAGTCATGTCTAATTCTTTGCAACCCCACAGACTACAGCACACCAGGCTCTTCTGTCCTCCACTATCTCCCGGAGTTTCCTCAAATTCATGTCCATTGAATCAGAGCTGTGATCTAACCATCTCATCCTTTGCCAAACCCTTCTCCTTTTGCCTTCAATCTTTCCTAACAGCAGAGTCTTCTCCAGTGGTTTTTGCATCATGTAGTCAAATGTCAGCATCCCCGTTGTATACTTTCAGAAAGACTTCCAAATTCCTAACAAAGCTTCCAGATTTCTAAATAATGCAATATAGTCTGATACATAAGAATTTGAGCTTTGGATTCAGGCTAATGGGGTGAGAATAGTAGTTCTGTTGCTTACCAACTGCATCAACCTAAACAAGTCACCAATTTTTTTTTTTTTTTTCAGTGCCTCAGCTTCCTTACCTGTAATATTGGGAAAAAGTAATAGTATCCTTCTCATAGAATGGTTGTGGGAATTAAAGTGTTAACTCATGTAAATAGTGTCTAGCACACAGCAACCACTCACAAAAGGGTAGATGTTGTTATTTAAATCCTCTTAAGGAAAAACAAACAAATAAAAAAAAAATTCTTCTTTTATTCAAAGGGATTTTAGAATTGGGCCTATTTGCCCAGGCTCAGGCCACTCGCTTGGGGCTGTTCTAATGTATTAATCTAATGTATTAATCCTCATTTTCTGGATATAGAACAGGGCGTGAATGTTTAAAAAAAATATCAAAGCCCAATGAGATGATTGAAGCAGGGTGCTTGTTTTCCTTCTGTTGAGATGATTATATTTCCTGCCCTGTGCTTACAGATGTCATAAACTGAAAGCTTTGCAAGATATACAAACTTTTGATACAAGATTATAGGAGCTCAGACATAATTTTCGTGTCTGCTGCCAATAGTAGAATAGTAGTAGCTTTAAGTAGTAGTTTTAAGAAGAGCAAATCCTGCTTAGGAAAACGTTGCAAGGTTAGGTATGGTCCTGATGCACAAATATTACTTGTATTTAATGAATTTGATATGACTCTTCTTTGCTATCCAAGCAGCCTTTGTCATCTGTCTCCCTCATTTTTCTAACATCCTTCTATTCTGTAGGCCCTCTCTCTTCCTCCATTTCAATCAAACTGACATCCTAGCTGTTCTAGAAACCTGTTGTGCATCCTTCCTAAGGTCTTTTGCTTCTGTTCTTCTCCTGCTGGGAGCACACCCCGCCCCCAACCTACCCCCCAGGTATCTGCCTAGCTAATTACCCTGCCTCATTAAAACTTTGACTCCAGTCTCACATTGTCAATAAAGCTCAGCCTGATGACCCTCTTTAATGCTGCAACTGCTGCCTTTGAGTTCTTGCTATTTTCCTTGCCATACTTCTGCTTTACTCAAAAACCTATCACCTTATAACACACTAGATGATTCACTTATGTTTTTGAACGTTTATTATAATATGAGCTTCCCTTCTCCAGGGGTTCTTTCTGACCCAGGGATTGAACCCAGGTCTCTTGCATTGCAGGCAGATTCTTTACTGTCAGAGCCAACAGGAAAGCCCAGTAATATAAGCTCCACAAAAGGAAGACATCTGCTCTGTGGGTGAGGTACTCCTGGTGCCTAAAACAGTGCCTGGCCCTCAGTAAGCGTTCACTAAATCATCTTTTGCAAATGACTGAATGAACATATTGAACAACTCACAAATGCCATGTCTCAATTTTGTTTTAAACCTGTTGTGGAAAAAGGTACTCAATCAGTGTTGACAGTGGTGCCAACCCTACCATCACATTGTGAGATATTAAAGGGACTGAGCCATATTTGTTTATTTCTAATGAGTAAAATAATTTATTCCAGATCCAAACATACTGGCAAGAGCATTAGTGACATATGACAATTAAGGTGGTAGTAATACTGCTATTTGTGGTCAATTTCAGGGGGTCATGTTGGGTAATCACATGCTCTCTCACCTTAAAAATATCAGACCCTCCATCGTGCAATCCAGCAATGCTGGGCAGACATGCATGTGCTTTATTCCTTCTATTGCTGTGATCTTTTCTAACAAGTCTGTTTATTTTTGCTTTGCGTAGATGGATCTGTGGGTTTTACAAAGAGTCGATTCAGATCATTAAATCCTACACAAGGCTGAATAACCAAACAGAAAAATCTGTCCACAAAATGCTAAAATCCTTCCTCTGACTCAGAACCTTGTTTTTCTCAGTCTTTGAGTCATCACGTGGAAGATGGCTTTATTTGTTTAATTCCAGATTTATAGTGCCTTTTGCCTGAAATGGATGCATGCAAGGAGGAATAATTTATTGGGTGAGAAAGATCAGGCTTTAATTTGCAAAGCCATAAAAAGCTTAAATGGTTTTCTCAACTGAGGAGGAAAGAGAGAGAGTAAGATATTAGTTTTATTCTGTGTATTATAAGCAATGTGTGTGTTTGTGCGCTCAGTCCTGTTGGACTCTTTGTGACCTATGGACTATAACCTGCCAGGATCCTCTGTCCATGGAATTATCCAGACAAGAATTGGGTGCCATTTCCTCCTCCAGGGGAATCTTCCTGACCCAAGGATCAAACTCGCGTCTCCTGTACCTCCTGCATTGGCAGGTGGATTCTGTACCAGTGTGCCACCTGGGAACCCAACCAAAAGCAATGCCTAACAGGAAAATAGCAGGAGGAGGAAAGGGGAGAAGACGTTTCTGCAGAGGGCTTTAGCCACCTGAGAAATGAGTATGCCCCATGCTGCAATGCTCCAAAAGCTCTGAGCTGATCAGAACCCATCATGTGAGGAGAGAAAACAAGAAACTTCTTTTTAGGAAAGCCATGGAGAGAGTCCAGAGAAGGCAATGGCACCCCACTCCAGTACTCTTGCCTGGAAAATCCCATGGACGGAGGAGCCTGGTGGGCTTCAGTCCATGGAGTTGCTAAGAGTCGGACACGACTGAGCGACTTCACTTTCACTTTTCAATTTCATGCATTGGAGAAGAAAATGGCAACCCACTCCAATATTCTTGTCTGGAGAATCTCAGGGATGAGGGAGCCTGGTGGGCTGCCATCTGTGGGGTCGCACAGAGTCAGACACGACTGAAGCGACTTAGCAGCAGCAGCAGCAGCATGGCGGGAGTCAAGGCTCTGCTTGAGTCATGCAGCCCTGTCAATCTTCATTCTCCTCCTTTAAGACCCCACAAGTGAACTAAATTAAAAATAACATTTACTGTGCAATGGCATGGCAAGATAAATGCCATCCCAATAAACATATAATCTATGTAAAATATGTTTTTGGTAAAGGAACTTCCTTTGGACTCTCCTAGCTTCCTTTACAGTAAGCTTGCAACTCCTAAATTCATGGTGAACAGAACTTCTAAGGCTATGACTGCCTGTGAAGTATATACTTAAAGGTCCATCCTATAAAGGTGTTGGGAACAAGCAAAAATTTCTTCAAGCAGTGGTTGGCAGGAGTGCAGGAACTACATTTCCAGGGCTTGCATTGCCTCAGAAGTAAAGCTCGGAAAGAAGACAAACATTCTTTATTTGCAACACAAAGTCACCACATTGGAATTGGCCATCAGGACAATCAAGAAACTCCATCAAGTAAAATGATTATTGCCACCCTTCTTACCCCACTGCAGTGTCCTCTTCCAGAACTACAGAACCACACTGCTCACCTGGCCTGAGCTCAGGGTAAGGCACTCAGTAGACGAGCCATTAAATATAAGCATGCCATTCAACCTAATTACTTTCTAATTGATTTTTTTTTTTTAATTTACCAATCCCTTTACATTCTGTTCTTCTTTTTTTTCTGGACCTTTAGAATGTTCCTCCCATGGTCCCAGTGAACAGTTGAAAGTGTGCTATGCAATTGTGTATCTCAATACACCTTAATAATGGTCTGCTTTTTTGTTGCCAAAAATATAAATTTGTTCTGCAATGTGTACATTTTGAATGTCTGAAAGTTTGCCAGAATTTCATTAACATTGCCTCTTCCATAAAAAGGAAGTGCATATTTTTAATTTGCCATCTATGGAGCCCTATGCACGTAACTTTTGTTCTTTTGAAAAGGCGTTGCTGCTGCTGCTACTGCTGCTAAGTCGCTTCAATCATGTCCGACTCTGTGTGACCCTATAAACGGCAGCCCACCAGGCTCCCCCGTCCCTGGGATTCTCCAGGCAGGAACACTGGAGTGGGTTGCCATTTCCTTCTCCAATGCATGAAAGTGAAAAGTGAAAGTGAAGACACTTAGTCATATCCGACTCTTCGCGACCCCATGGACTGCAGCCCACCAGGCTCCTCCATCCATGGGATTTTCCAGGCAAGAGTACTGGAGTGGGTAGCCATTGCCTTCTCCGTGTAAAGCCGTTACTGAAACTTAATTCAATTTAATTCACCAAGTAGTTTCTGAACACATGCTTTAGACTAGACACTGTTCAAGGTCCAAGGGAAAGAGCAGTGGATAAAATAAAAATTGGTCTTCTTCTCAAGGAATGATAGATGTAAAAATAAATTATAAAGTGATAAGGTCCATAATTAAGTACCCTGGAATTAAGTACCAGGGCCTGAGACAACACAGAGGAAGACGTAAAAATTGAATTTGGATAAAAAGGATGAAGCAGGGAAGCTTTACAGAAAATTGTTTTCTCTTTCATCTTCTGCATCTAGAAACAGTGCCTGTTAGACAATGAGTACTAGAATTATGAGTGAGTTTTGAAGGCAAGTTAAGGTTTAGCTTTATGGGTGTATTAGGTTAGAATGGTTGCTGTAACAAATTAGGTTCGAATGGCTGCTGTAACAAATTTAAGCCACAAACCTGGCGGCTTAACAGAGCAACAATTTATTCTTTCACAGTTCTGGAGGCGAAACTTCCAAAACCAAGAATTCAAGGTCAACAAGGGTGGTGTTGCCTCCAAAACTTGAGGGAACAACACATTCATTGCCTCTGTTATCTTCTGGTGGCTGCTCGCGTTTCTTGGTTTGTGGCCACGCTACCCTGCCCTCTGCCTCTATAATCCCTTAGCTTTCCCTTCTATGTGTACTTTCCCTTGGTTGTTGTTTAGTTGCTCAGTCGTGTCCAACTCCTTGCCACCCTATGGACTGTAGTCCGCCAAGCTCCTCTGTCCATGGGATTTCCCAGGCAAGAATACTGGAGTGGGTTGCCACTTCCTTCTCCAGAGGATCTTCCTGACCCAGGGATGGAACCTTCATCTCCTGCATTGGCAGGTGGGGGAAAGCCCAAAATCTCCCTCTGCTATTCTTTTAAAAGGACAATTGTGATGGTATTTAGGACCCATGCAACAATCCAAGTTGATCTCATCTCGAGAGCCTTAAGTTAGTCACACCTGTGAATACTTTTTACCAATAAGGTAACATTTACAAATTCCAAGTATTAGAACCTGCTATCTCTGCAGTCACCACTGAACCCACTGCAGTGGACAAAGGAGGAAACCAAGAGTACGGGATTAAGGACCCTTCATTGTGGTAGGCATGATGTGAGTGAGAGGAAATAAACAGTATGCCACAAAACACCATTTTTAGTAAATCCATTTGATGATGATAGTGAATGAACACAATGCACTTCCTAGCTTAAGACAATCCTATGATATTTATTTGCTAGAAATTCATCCTATACACATGCCAAATCCTACACAGATTCCGCATTGTATTTAGTATCTGAGGTTACTCATAGTTTCTCCCTCAGTTAAGTGATGAAATCTCCCTGCTCTCTGCTTTAAGCTTTCCATCAATCATTCATTCCTAAATGTATTCAGTACACATTTATTGAGTCAACAATGCAAGCAATATTCTAGGGATGCAAAGATGAAGGACAAAAAAAAAAAACAGTACTCAAAGAGTATCCAGCTCAGGTGAGTGGTACATACACTTAATATCTAGCGGGTGAAGAATGTGCAATGTGCCATGTTCGCTGAAAGTCTGGTGTAATTTAATAGTGATGTTATGGAGATAACAGTTGTCATCACACACACAAACACAGGAATTGCTTTTCTGCACACCTGAAATGGTATAAATAAACTATACTTCAATTCAAAAATTAAAATTAGTTGCCCCACAGCATGTGGGATCTTAGTTCCCCAACCAGGGATCAAACCCACATCCCCTGCATTGCGAAGGGCCATCAAAACAAATATTGTATATTAATACATATATGTGGAATCTAGAAATATGGTACAGATGAACCTATTTGCCAGGCAGGAATAGAGATGCACACATAGAGAATGGACAGCTGCGGAAGGAGAGGGTGGGATGAATCGAAAGTAGCACTGAAATATATACATTACCATGTGTAGATAGCTAGTGGGAAGGTGCTATATAACACAGGGAGCTCAGCTTGACACTGTGATGTCCTAGAGGAGTGGGATGGGGTGGGGGTGGGAGGAAGGTTCAAGAGGGAGGGGATATATGTGTGTGTGTATATATACACATAAGCTGATTCATGTTGCTCGGGCAGAAACCAATACAGCCTTATAAAGTGGTTATCCTCCAATAAAAATAAATAAATACTACAAAGCAAAATGAAAAAAAATGCTCACTAGATAAAATGAAACTAGATTTGTAAAGATTTTTGTCAAGATTAAGATCTAGAAAAACATACAAAGTAGTAAATTGATAAATGTTCTAAAATAAGAGAACTCCAGTAGTTCACAGTAGTTACTAGACTGGACTGAAGTTACTCGTTCATATTTAATAACATCCTATTAAATAGGAGATACTATTCCTTAGGAAATAAGGTATATTGAAGAAAATGTGGAACATGTATTTTTAATTATAATATGAATATAATCAGTAATAGGTGAGGAGCACCAGTTCATTAAAACATCATCTTTTGCATAATTTTTCAATATATAATAAAAATACTGAAAATTTACACTGAAAAAGCAATAATAAAAATTTAAAAGGAATTATGGATAAAATTTAAAAGGAATTCTGAATATCAGAGTATAAGACATTCTGAGTTCAGTCGCTAAGTCATGTCCAACTCTTTGGGATCCCATGGACTGTAGCCTGCCAGGCTCCCCTGTCCATGGGATTTTCCTGGCAAGAGTATTGGAGGAGGTTGCCATTTCCTTCTCTGTGGGATCTTCCCAACCCAGGGATCATACCCATGTCTCCTGCGTTGGCAAGCAGCTCCTTTACTGCTGAGTCACCAGAAAAGTTCTAGAATCATTGTTTTATTACCACATCTTACTGGTTGGCTAGTAGTATGGGATTATTGATATCACAATCTCCCCCTTTTCACAGAAAGGAGACCACTGCCTTTCAGATAAATAACCTTTTAAAGACTTCCTGTTCTACAAGATTATCCTTTGACTTTTGACACTTCCCTCTGGGGATGTGCTAAGTCGCTTCAGTTGTGTCTGACTCTTTGTGACTCTGTGGACTGTAGCCCACCAGGCTTCTCTGTCCCTGAGATTCTCCAGTGACTTTTGTCACTTCCCTCTAATTTTGTGCAGTATTATCTATTTAAGAACCACAATGGCAGTACAGGCATTCATTAATCTGGTATTAGAATGTTAGAGTATGGAAATTTCTTGAAATATCCTCTTTCATATTTGAAAATACTTAGTGTCATTAATGGGTGGATTTTAGAAGTGAATTACTCTGTGTACATTTTGGAGATAACATTTATAGCATTTTTTTTAATGCTAACTGACCTGGGTTCATAAAATTGTACTTTCTCCTGTGGTGGCTGAAGATATTACTACTGCTTCCCACTGATCCAGGAGTTGGATTTCTTTCATTGCTCTGTGGGTCATCAGGCTATCAAGGACTTCAGAGAAAACAGGGGTTGAAATGTGGATTTTATAGGCTGGGAGAAGAATTACCATGAGACAGCAGGATGGTGTGGGTTGTGATTTGCTGTTGGTCTGGGGTTGAATCTGTGTTCTAAGAGTGACTACCTCTGTGACTTTGGAAAAGCCATCTCATGTCTCTGAATATCCATTTCTTACTTGTAAATGGGGATGAAATGCAGTCCGTATCATCAGCAGGATGTATTCATGTAATTGTGGGCAGTGAACAGGGAATCCACAGGGCCAGTGACCTCAATGGTCTTTCATGACCTGTGGACCTGGAGGGTGGATGAATGGAGTGATTATCTGAACCTGAAATCACAGAGAACCGCATAGAAAGTGCTGCCTGATTAGACTTACTTGCCCAAGGACTCAGCCGGCTGTGGTCTTTGTAGAAAGGGAACAAGGAATACAAAGACACTGACCTTTCTCTCCTTCCTCCTCTCGATGTCCTGCCAGGTTTTTTCCATTGTTTGAACCCAATTGACAGTCAGAGGATGAAGGAGCTGATTGTCCACACGAGTTCACAGATAAGGCTGGGGAAAGATGGATAGAGTGGCTCTATCTAGGCAAAGGCAAACTCTCCTTCATGTAGTACTAACTACTTTATGGGAATCTATGAGAATTAAATGAGATTAATGCATATCAAGCACTTTGCTGCTGCTGCAGCTGCTAAGTCGCTTCAGTCGTGTCCGACTCTGTGCGACCCCACAGATGGCAGCCCACCAGGCTCCGCCGTCCCTGGGATTCTCCAGGCAAGAACACTGGAGTGGGTTGTCATTTCCTTCTCCAGTGCATGAAAGTGAAAGTGAAGTTGCTCAGTAAGTGTCCGACTCTTCATGACCCCATGGAGTACAGCCTACCAGGCTCCTCCGTCCATGGGATTTTCCAGGCAAGAGTACTGGAGTGGGGTGCCATTGCCTTCTCCATCAAGCACTTTACACTCACCTTAATACGTTTGCCATTGTTAAAAAAATATGTTAGCCACAGTTTTCATTTCTACACTTTTTATTTAAAATTGCTTAGCTGTTAGTATAATTAGGTCTTTTTTAGTGCTTAGATTTGTAGTTCTCTTTCTATATAATTACTATGAAAGTGAAGAAAGTATTACTTGCTCAGTCGTGTCCAACTCTTTGCAACCCCATGGATTGTACCCCATGAGGCTCCTTTGTCCATGGAATTCTCCAGGCAAGAATACTGGAGTGGATAGCCATTTTTTTCTCCAGATGATCTTCCTGACCCAGGGATTGAACCCGGGTCTCCTGCATTGCAGGCCAATTCTTTACCATCTGAGCCACCAAGAAAGCCATATGGGAGATCACTGTTAGAGCCCTAAGTATGGTATTCTTGTGGCCATCGTGGGAAATGCTTTTTACAGGGTATGGAATGTCAAACCAGAGCGACCAGGTTTGACTCTGCAATTCCATCACTTCATGTGCATGAGACTTTTCCAAGTTGATGAACTTCCTTCAGCCAGATTTTTCCATGGTAGAGGAAGGAAACACATGAGTCCTCTTTGAGCCTTTGCTGTGGGATTCCGTGAGTCCACGCTTGCACCCAAGGCATACAACATCCCTCCCGCTGTGCTTCCTAAATTGTCTATTTCCTTCCTCATGTGAATGCCCTGTCCTGTCCACTTCACTGTGACTCAGATTATAAGCAAGAAGCTATTCTCTAGTCCCTGCAATGCTGCCCAGTCCACTTAAAATCTGAAACACCTGCTGTGCTTTATCTACCTTTTATATAATCAACTGTAAGAAGGATTTAGCTGACAGTTGTGTTGGTAACGAACTAAGCTGAGGAAGAACTAGCTCAACTCTTTATTAAAAGAAGGGTCTCCTGTGGAGTTAATGAGCAGCAGAAACTTGTTAAATCAGCAGACATACTTCAGAGACCTAAAGTGTAAAGAAATATTTTATGACGGAAATGTGTATAAGCTTACTGTATACTTGTGTGCTTAGTCACTCAGTCGTGCCTGACTCTCTGCAACCCCATGGACTGTAGCCCTTTGTCCATGGGGATTCTTCAGGAAAGAATACTAGAGTGGGTTACCTTGTCCTCCTCGAGGGGATCTTCCCAACCCAGGGATCGAATTCAGGTCTCCTGCATTACAGGTGGATTCTTTACCAGCTGAGCCACCAGGGAAGCCCAAGAATCTTACCAATGGCAGTAAAAATAGACTGAGTTGTATTTCCTTTATGTGTGTGTCTGTGTTGGAGGAGGAAGAAGGGATTCTAGAAAGATTTCCATCAAAATAGGAATTATTTTGTGCTTTGGTGGTTGAATTAGGAGATATTTCAATTTTTTCCCTATCGAGAATGTTTTATTCTTTGTCTCTTTAAACAATATTTTACTTCTTTGATAAAGGTAAAAGTAATAAAATTGTTTTACTTTGAGTGGAAAAAAGGGAATCAGAGAACATGCTCAAAAGGACCAGGAGAGTTTTAGATTATATTTGGAGGAAAAACTCTAATATTAGAAAACTAATTGATGCTCAAAACATGGAGTAGCATCATTTTCTAATAAAGACTTTTGAGAACCTACTATAGGCTTACTATCAGAACTAAAGTTTAAGCAAGCATTCAGACTTGTAGACAAATATTTAAATTATACTAGCATTTTTTTCAACTAAGTAGAATAGGATGAAAGAGGAAATGGTCATTAATTTTTCTTGGGCATGTCAACAGAAAATAACATTTTTTTGGGGGGGGTGCTTGAAATATGAGTCTGATTTTAGTGGTGAGAGGAGGGGAAGGACAATTTAGTCGAAGAGAAGATCATAAGCAAAGGCTCCGTGGCATCTGAATAAATGACACACCAAAGACATGTATTGTTTTTTATGAAATGTGTAAGTGTAAATCTTGAATTGTAAGAACCATATAGACACATGTATGGTTCAGGGGTGATTTAAATGTATCATTTTATGAAAGAAAGACAGCAAATTAACAACTCCTCTGCTGAAAAGGGGATAAAGAAGCACAGAAAATTATATGATTTTGATTAAAAAAAAATAGTTAATTTGACCTCCTGGGAGCCAAGAAGACTCTTTGTGTGTGCATGGTGCTTTCTCAGTTACTCTTAACTTCTATTTCCTGATTTTTTCTTTCACTTCTTCCATTCCTTCATCCACCAAACACACAAAGTTTAGAGCTATGGCTCCCTCCAAGAAATCTCCTTGCCAGAAGAAAGCTAACCTGGCAAAACTCCATCTCCCCACTTCTGTACTCACCTGACATGCCCCCAAGAAGGCAGTGAGGCTCAATTACCTATAGACTTCTTGAATTGAAACCTTCCCCACAGTTGTATTAAAACAATATCAAACATTTGAAACTTTTTTCATGACTTTGGGTATTGCCCATGTATCAGAGAAATTACTTTTCGACAAACATCCATCTTGTCAAAGCTGTGGTTTTACCAGTAGTCATTTACGGATGTGAGAGTTGGACCATAAAGAAAGCTGAGCGCTGAAGAACTGATGCTTTTAAACTGTGGTGTTGGAGAAGACTCTTAAGAGTCCCTTGGACAGCAAGGAGATCAAACCAGTCAATCCTAAAGGAAACCAATGAATATTCATTGGAAGGACTGATGCTGAAGTTGAAGCTCCAATACTTTGGCCACCTGATGTGAAGATCCAATTCATTAGAAGAGACCCTGATGCTGGGAAAAATTGAAGGCAGGAGGAGAAGGGGACAACAGAAGATGAGATGGTTGGATGGCATCACTGACTCAATGGATGTAAGTTTGAGCAAGCTCCGGGAGATGGTGAAGGGCAGGGAAGACGGGTGTGCTGCAGTCCATGGGGTTGCAAGGAGCTGGACATGACTGAGTGACTGAATAACAACAGCAAATAGACCCAAGTCTTGAAGGATCCATGTAAGGAAGGGATGCAACTCTAGACCCTGTAGTGAAGTTGTGATTGCATGGAGAATCACAATAACAGTTAACATAAATGTCATTATATACCAGATACTGGAGTGAGTATTTTGTACACGATGTCTCATTTAATCTTTAAACAACACTGTGAGGCCCATGTTATTATTCCCATTTTATAGATGAGGAAAATCTAAGCCATGGTCATCCAACATTATTTGATGGAACTCAAACACCAACTTGAACTCTTAAATGGTGCATTTATACCTAGTGTAGTGCAAACAGCTTGTCCAGGTCTGAGCTTTCTTGTTGTATCTTTGGTAGCTTACTGATGGTATATACTTCATGAGAAAATAAGACCATTGAGGTCACTTCTGTCTTCAACTTTTCATACAGTTTTCCAGAGCAAGATGTCACAGACATCAGTCACTATCAAGGACTAACTTCATACATGATCCTCCATACCTCAAAGTCAAGTTGGGTGTTTGATTCAATTTGCGTTTCCTTAATAACATATGGTCTTGAGGATCTTTCATGTGCTTATTGGCCATCTGTACATTTTCTTGGGTGACAGGTCTAGTTAATGATTTGAATATCCAAGTGTTCGCTGCATCCTAAGTTGTAATAGTCCAAAGCCAATATGTTTGTAGGTTTAAGCACTGAAACATTTACTATAAACATCTTGTCTCTGGCACCTTCAGGCTTTCTTTCTCAAATTCTCTCCCAGACCAGGGAAAAAAGAAAGTGACAGTGAAAGTCACTCAGTCGTGTCTGACTCTCTGCGACCCCATAGACTATACTGTCCTCGGAATTCTCCAGGCCAGAATACGGGAGTGGGTAGCCATTCCCTTCTCCAAGGGATCTTTCCAACCCAGGGATTGAACCCAGGTATCCCACATTGCAGGTGGATTCTTTACCAGCTGAGCCACAAGGGAAGCCCAGACTAGGGAAGAGGAGCAGTCAAGCATGCAGTAGGCCGATACACCAAGTATTGTTCTCTCATTTTTACCAGCCAAACGCTGGTTCCGTTAAACATAGAACTAAATAGCCTTTGCTTTTTATGTGGCTGCATGCGTTTGTGAATATATTGAGGGTATTTTTCTTAGTGAGAGCCCCTCGGAGGAATCTGAGTGCTTTGGAATTCCTCATAACCATTCAACAAATGAGGATATCATTTAGGGAATTACCAGAGAAGAGGACATATCTTGGTTAAAAAAAAAAAAATTAAAAAGTTGTTATAACTAGAAGATAAAAAACACCAGAAAGATAATAACACACTAATTTCTACAAACACAAATTTATTTCTGTTACAATTACCAGGTGATTGTTTTAAAAATTGAAATAACTCATTATCTGTTAAACAGTATGAAGAGGCTGAATAGGACACACAACCTTTAGTCGGAAAAATCCAATTTCAACCATAAACTCAGAATTTTTAGAATCAGTGGAATTGTCTTATGGGATTTTTATTCAACAGATGAGAAGATATCCCCAGAGACAGCAACTTTGCTATTTGGTCTTGGGCTAATCATATAGTAGATTGCCATATAATGCTGGGCTATTTTTATTCATTTGTTTGTTTTAATTTTCCTCTTGAGAGAGCACACTTTCAAATGCATCAGTTGGAAAACAACAACAGCAACAAAAGTCTGTTTTACAAGACTTCCTCCATACTGAAAGGAAGACAAAAATTGGAGGGGGTGGGCATTATAGTTCCGGATTTAGCACATAGCTGCTTTCAGATCAGGTTCTGATTAAATATTTGCAAAGTGAATGAGCTGAGGAAATACAGTGATCACGTTTCTTACACACATCCTTCCTTTGCTCTCCTAAGCGAGGCAAAGAATGAGAAGCTGGAAGAATTATTGGGCTCATTGCTTTTCTCTTTAGCAGCAGATACCTTGTTAAAAAGGAATTTTAGATCCGGTCAAGGGGATGTTCACAAGTGTTTAGAGCAAAATGTTGCGTGCTGTGAGAAGGGAATAAGTCCATGTCATCCGCAAGCAGTCTGGTCAATTAAGCAGCTGACTTCAAGGTGGACTGATGGAGCTCTTAACCTTGAAAGTTGATGGGGAAATATTATGTTTGGTGGTTAAATTAATGCAGAGGAAAGTTAAATGACCCAGGCTAAGACTAACAATGAGTATATTCTTCATTCATTCATTTAATGAATACTTAATGCAAGGCCACTGTTTGCTGGATGCTGAGGGTATAAAAGAAAATGCAAAATAGAATCTCTAATTTAAAAAAAGGTCACATCCTATAAGGAGGACAGACTCATAGTCTCTTAATTTTAACATGAAATTATAATTCTGTATTGTTGGTTTTTCCAAAGTCCTGTGGTACATAGAGGATGGAGCCATTGGTTGGTTTGTTTGAGGAGGATATTGATTTAGAGGATATATTCAAATCATGTGTATTTGACCTTGGCCTTGAAGGATGAGCAGAATTCTGCCAGTAAAAAGAAGAGAAGTTTTCTTTCAGGATTAAATCTTCAGGTGGTTTTCAGTCACTTAAATTTCCTGAACTTTGTGGTGCTTAGCCAAACAGAAAGGATATCTGAAATCTTCACTAAATACCAACTCTGTCCCAAGGACTGTGTTAGGTAAAGGGCATTCGATGGTTATAGTACTGTCCCTGTACTTATAGTGAAATGTACAGTGAGAAAGTGAGGCAGTCATGGGCAGGAAAAATTACTATAGAGCAAGGTCAACTAATTTTCTCTGTGACACCTTCAATAGTAAGTACCTTAGTCTGTGAGCCAAATAGTCTTTTGGAAACTATTTGCCATTGCCACGTGAAAGGCACTGTAGACAATAGTGAATGGATGGATGTGACTGCTCTGCAGTAAAACATCATTGTCACAAACAGGCGGCAGGTCACATGTGGACCACAGACTGTCGTTTGCCAATCTCTGGAATATAGTGTAATAACTTCGTAGTAGAGGTGAAAGGGGAGGAAAACTCCATGACTATGAGTATTTTTAAAACTAAATATGCAGTGGATAAGAAGAACTAATCAGCTTTGTGAACCTAAAGAGGTACACCTAGGCAGCCTCAAATCACCAGAAATTGCATTTATCTAGGACTAGCAGAAAGGGAAAAAAGAAAATGTTAGTCACTCAGTCGTGTCCAAATCTCTGTGACCCCATAGACTTTCCTGCCAGGCTCCTCTGTCCACGGAATTCTTCAGGCAAGAATACTGCTGTGGGTTGCCATTCCCTTCTCCAGGGGATCTTCCTGACCCAGGGATCGAACCCCGGTCTCCTGAATTGCAGGCACTTTCTTTACCATCTGAGCCACCAAAACTAGCAGAGCAGTTGTAGTTTGGGAACACATGCTGTAACAAGCTGCAGGGGAGTCCTTTGAGGGTCTGGGACAGGCTGCATTTATGGGTAAACATTGCAGAGGTAGACACCCAGCCAGAATCCAAGTGGTAAGTTCCTTGGCTTGGGGATGGGGAGAGAGTCTTGGCAAGATCTTACTGCTCAGGACTAAGTCTTGGGTCTTCTCTAAATCAGATATTTAATGGAAATCAGTCTCTCAGTGCTTAAGTTCCATTCTTCTGAGGGTACATGCATGAGATTTTTCATTTCATATCCTCTGGTTCCAGTTTATATTGAAATCCTTTCACAGCTTCACTAATAAAGAAATTCAAATGCAAAAAACCTTGTGGTATTAGTTTTCACCCTTCAGATGAGTCAAAGGTTTAAAAGTGTGACAATGTCTGAAATGGTGAAAGTGTCTAAATTTGTGCAGTTCTTGAGAACCATCTGGCAAAAAAAAAAAAAAATAAAGCTTTAAAAGAGAACATTACAAGACTCTTGCTATTTGCTTTGCTCAATACACTACTTTTTTTTTTTTTAAATCATCAGGCCTCATAGCCATTATGTGGGGAATATTATTACCTCTATTTTACAAAATAAGAAATTGGGACTCCACATCACTAAGTGAATTGCTCACTTAGTAAGCCTCAGAGATAGAGTTTGAGCCTAGATATATCTGTAGCCTTAGCCTTCAACACACTCTAACGTACTAGCTCCATGCTAGCAAAACTTTAATATGTGCATTATTTTACTGTTACCACTCTGCCACTGGGATTTTAGCCAAAGAAAATAAGACAAAGGCATGTGATTTAAGTCCAAGGTATTACTATTTAACTATCTCTCAGGAATTGGGTGACTAAAGAATAATCTATTCAATTAAATATAATCCAGTTTTGAAAAGGGTAAGGTAGAGGGATTGTTATAGACTTGAAAAGATTGCTGTGGATGGGCTGAAAAAAACAGGCTGTACATTAATTTGCGTTGTATGACCCCATATGTTATAATTATATATGACCCCCATATGTATATAATTGATATATTGTACAATATATTACTGCTTGGATACACTGAAAAGGCTTGAGAGATATGCAACAAATTCATAGCATTGGGTAGCCATTGGATGTGGCTATATGATATATATATATAATATATAATCATATATTTGACTATGTTGTTTAGTGGCTCAATAGTACCGAACTCTTTTGCGACCCTATGGACTGTAGCCTGCCAGGCTCCTCTGTCCTTGTGATTTCCCAGGCAAGAATACTAAGTGGGTTGCCATTTCGTTTTCCATTGGTTCTTCCTGATCCAGGGATGGAACCCACATCTCCTCAACTGGCACGCAGGTTCTTTACCACTGAACATCCAAGGAAGTTACATATATTTGATTATATATTTAAGTAAATGTGCCTGAATGATTTTTTTTTTAATGATGTAGGATAGTTCTGTTTTAGGGCAGGCAGAATTAGAAATAAGCTATTTCTTCCCCTTTATGCATTATTTCCTTGAATTCTGAACTGGTGTCTGGAGTGTTTTGTCCTCTGCTGAATCACATGTCTGTGGCTGTTTGGTGCTGTGGGCTATCTTGGAAAGAAATCACTGTGTACCCTTGCTTATAGACATTTTATTCCCAGCTGAAAGCTACAGCAGAGCTGTTTGAATATCACACTCCATCTTGAGCAGCTCTGGTTTATGCTTTCATTCACTTTTGTTCAACATCATCTCTGCATTCCCTTGTGCTTTACTGGGATAAAGGTGAGGCGAAAAGTCGACATGACCCTGGATGTCCTTTGGTTTGGAAATAGTGATCAGTGCTAATGACAGTGAACAAGTGGCATCCTTTTAGTCTTTTAATTCTTGCAAACTGTAGAAAGTGAGCTTACTGAACTCTAGAAATGTTTCAAGCTAGTTAATGGTCCCTTTGGTAATGCTAAAAATGATGTGTGGAAGCTGACTTGAATCAGGATATGAAAAGGATGCATTGCTTGTCAGGTCCTGCCTCTCAGTTACTATTTCTCAACTTTTGTGGCACATTTAGAACAACTGGAAAACTTGTAGAGAATTTAGATGTTGCCATACCCAGAGAATATGATTTCATCCGACTGGGTAGAATCCAGACTAATAATCATACGCACGTGTGTGCTAAGTCACTTCAGTTGTGTCTGATTCTTTGCGACCCCATGAACAGTAACCCCCCAGGCTCCTCTGTTCATGGGATTCCCAGACAATAATACTAGAGTGGGTTGCCATGCCCTCCTCCAGGGGACCTTCCCAACCCAGGGATTGAACCCCTGTCTCTTACATCTCCTTCATTTGCAAGCCCAATTTAAATGTTTCCTGAGTAATCATGCTTGTAGCTGGGATTGACAACCACTGTTCAAACTACTGTATTTGAAGGATTGCCTTTTGGATGAGATGTTTTAGAGAACAATATGCCTAGCCTCCTGATGGGCCTGTTTCTCATCTTCAGTGGAAACATTACTATTTTTGACCTACACCACTTTCCTTTGGGGCTTCCCTCGTGGCTCTGAGGTAAAGAATCGGCCTGTAAATGCAAAGGATGCAGGTTCAATCCTTGGGTTGGGAAGATCCCCTGGAGAAAGAAATGGCAACCCACCTCAGTATTCTTACCTGGAGAGTCTCATGGACAGAGGGGCATGGTGGGCTACAGTCCATGGAGTCGCAAACAGTCGTACACGACTTAGTGACTAAACACCCAACATCACTGCTTTCATTTGGGGTCAAGAAAACATTGAAAAATCTTTGCGTATGAAGGGATATTAGCAGCCTCACTTTTTTCTTTTTTATTTGTTTATCAGACTGTGCATTATTTCTTAAAGAATTGAAGGTCTATTCATGCAAACAAAGTAGGAAGTCTTCCTGATCCTTTAATGAAGTTCTTACTTATTAGTTCTGGAAAATTTATTATTTAAAAAGCATGCCTTCATGTTGCTCAAAGACTACATGCCTTCTAGTCCTTTTTGAATTTTGCTTCAATTTTCACACATTTGTCAATGTTCAGGATCAGAGTCATTGAAGCCTGTTATATTCTACCATTGACTTCAGAAATATTGTGGTACTATTTTCAATAAAAGAACAACTTTTCTGTCTTTTCTCAGACTTTCCCCTCTGTTTCCCCTTCCCTGCCACCAAAACAAAAAGGAGAAAGTAGGAATAAGAAAGGAATATTTCTTAAATTTTCTGTAACACAGAGATGTATATTATTCTTACAAAGATCTTTTTTGTTATTCTACTAACAATTAGAACATATTTCTTGGCTTCTGCAATGAATGACGTAAACACTGCTTTTTTTGTGATATAAATGAGGAAATGCTTATTTTTGTTAAACTGTATTTGTAAAAGTCATTATCATAGTAGCTTATAACTTTGACAAGCACATGATTTTTAACACAAAACAACTCTAAGTCACTGAGTTGAATTGTAATGTCTTTCTTTTATATCGAAACATAAGGAACTTTGATTGATTTTCATGTGCAAGCCTTTTTGTTGTTGTTGTCAGAGGTAAACTAGAGTTTATTAGGAAAGCTCAGTCACTCAGTCTGCAGTTAGTCTTTGCAAGTATTCACAAAGCTCAGCAACTTATTAGAATTTCATTCCAAAGAGTGAGAAGTCTCTGTCCTATTCTTACAAAAAAATATAGTCAGGAAGTTCACAAGAGAATCATATCCTTAACAACCACTAGACTATCGGTTCCTAAAAAACAGCTCCCAACTCTACTCAATACTCTATAATGACCTATATGGGAATAGAATCTATATAAATGAGTGGATATATGTTTATGTATAACTGATTCACTTTGGTGCACAGCAAAAACTAGCACATCAACTATACCCCAAATAAAAATTGATTTAGAAAAAAATAGCTCCCAGACTAGTAGCATTGGCATCATCTGGAAACTTGTTAGAAATGCGAATTCTTTGGCCTTGCCCCAGACCCACTAAACCCAAAATGCTGACAGTGGGTCCCAGAAACAGGCTTTGACAGGCCCTACATGTGATTTTACTACACGATAAAGTTTCAACACTGCTGTTCTCTAGACTATGAGGCAGGCATCATGTGTGTACCATCATCCCTGGGTCCCTAATGTCTAGTCGAGAGAAGGAATTGGTGAGCAAATGAAAGAATCTACTGTGCTATAGCAGGAACTGGAAACCTATTTACTGACATCAGACAAATTCTTGCTGATTACCTGTAAGATAAATGATGGCAAAAAATAAAGATGAACTAGTTTGGGACTTTTGTGAACGTCATTTCTCTAGCTCTACCAGAGAAGAATATAGGGTCTGCAATTTGTTATAAAATCCTTTTATTTGTTTGTAAATCCTGCCTTGAATTTTATCTGGTGGCTCAGAGGTAAAGAATCCACCTACTAATGCAGGAGATGCAGCTTTGATCCCTGAGTCAAGAGGATTCCCTAGAGAAGGAAATGGCAACCCACTCCAGTATTCTTATCTGAGAAATCCTGTAGACAGAGGAGCCTGGTGGGCTATAGTCCATGGGGTCACAAAGATGACCTTAGTAACCAAATCACCACCCCCCAAAAATAATGTATGATCTAAATTTGTTACCAGATTCTTTTGTTTATAAATCTTGCTTTGCACTTTATCATTTTAAGGAATGATTTGTATTAATATTAATGCACAGACTAATTCTTAAGAACTAGTATTTGGCCTGAGGTTAGACCTAAATCAGGCTCCCCTTGTGGTTCAGCTGATAAAGACTCCACCTGCAATGTGGGAGACTTGGGTTCAATCCCTGGGTTGGGAAGATCCCCTGGAGAAGAGAAAGGCTTCCAACTCCAGTATTCTGGCCTGGAGAATTTCATGGGCTCTATAGTGCATGGGGTTGCAAAGAGTTGGACACAACTGAGTGACTTTCACTTTCACTTTAGACCTAGCTCATGACTGGTGACTTAACTCACTTTCCAATAACATATCCGATCATGTAGAGGTGAATTAAAATTAATGTCATTGAGTGAATTGATATGAACAAATGAAGCCTTAAGTTAATATTTTAAAACCATTTTTTAAACTATTTAAACAGTTGGATCCTTTTATTTAAGTGAAATTTTACCATGAAGCTCTGTATATCAAAAAGCAGAATGGTTCTGCTCAGAGCAGGGTAATAATATTGCTACCAGGCTCTGCTTTTGGCTGTATTGGAGCCTGTGTGGTTGGTGGTTGGGAGTCGGGGGTCATTGCAAGTGAAAGAAGCATAGTTTTAAATACCTTGTACTATGAAAATACTTTCTGACGTGCACAGTTTCAAATGACATTTATGTAATATTTTATACTCTCCAGGGCACTTCTGCTTGGGAATTAATTTTAACTGTTGTTGTTCATGTCAGCTCTGACACTGCTAGGCCTACTTTTGGCTTCCCTGGTGGCTCAGATGGTGAAGAATCTGCCTGCAATGCAGGAGACCCAGGTTCAATCCCTGGGTCAGGAAGATCCCCTGGAGAAAGGAATGGCAACCCACTCCAGCATTCTTGCCTGGAGAATGTCATGGACAGAGGAGCCTGGTGGGCTATAGGCCATGGGGTCACAAAGAATCAGATATGACTGAGGAATAACACTTGCAGGCCTACTCCTAGAAAACTGAGTATCATTGATATTCCTGAAACCATCTCTCCTCTGACCCTCATTGTCCAAATGGTAACTATATACATAGTGGCCGTGGTGGTTTAGTCACTCAGTCGTGTCTGACCCTTGTGACCCCATGGACTGGAGCCCACCAGGCTCCTCTGTCCATGGGATTTCCCAGGCAAGAATACTAGAGTGTGTAGCCATTTCCTCCTCCAGGGGATCTTCACAACCCAGGAATCGAACCCAGATCTCTTGCATTGTAGGCAGATTCTTTACTGTCTCTTCATTACTCCTCATTAAGTGAGAATAGTAAGATGTGTTTGTTTTTTTTTTTTTTTTTTTACCATTTCATAACAGTTTTCTGAGTTCAGTTTAGTTCAGTTCAGTTGCTCATTCGTGTCCTACTCGGCGACCCCATGGACTGCAGCACACCAAGCCTCGCTGTCTATTGCCAACTCCTGGTGTTTACTCAAAATCATGTCTTTTGAGTCAGTGGTGCCATCCAGACATCTCATCCTCTGTCATCCCCTTTTCCTCCTGCATTCAATCTTTCCCAGCATCAGAGTCTTTTCAAATCAATCAGCTCTTCATAGTAGATGGATAAGGTTTTGGAGTTTCAGCTTCAGCATCAGTCCTTCCAATGAATATTCAGGACTGATTTCCTTTAGGATGGACTGGTTGGATCTCCGTGCAGTCCAAGGTACTCTCAAGAGTCTTATTCAACACTGTAGTACAAAAGCATCAATTCTTTGGTGCTCAGCTTTCTTTTTAGTCCAACTCTCACATCCATACATGACTACTGGAAAAACCATAGCTTTGAGTAGATGGACCTTTGTTGGCAAAGTAATGTCTCTGTTTTTTAATATGCTGTCTATGTTGGTTATAACTTTTCTTCCAAGGAGCAAGCATCTTTTAAGTTCATGGCTGCAGTCACCATCTGCAGTGATTTAGGAGCCCAAAAAAATAAAGTCTGACACTGTTTCCCCATCTATTTCCCATGAAGTGATGGGACCAGATGCCATGATCTTCATTTTCTGAATGTTGAGCTTTAAGCCAACTTTTTCACTCTCCTCTTTCACTTTCATCAAGAGGCTCTTTAGTTCCTCTTCACTTTCTGCCATAGGGTGGTATTATCTGTATATATATCTGAGGTTATTGATATTTGTCCCAGCAATCTTGATTCCAGCTTGTGCTTCATCTAGTAGCATTTCTCATGATATACTCTGCATATAAGTTAAATAAGCAGGGTGACAATATAGAGCCTTGACGTACTCCTTTCCTAATTTGGAACCAGTCTGTTGTTCTATATCCAGTTCTAACTTGCTCCTGACCTGCATGCAGATTTCTCAAGAGGCAGGTCAGGTGTTCTGGTAGTCCCATCTCTTAAAGAATTTTATACAGTTTTTTGTGGTCCACACAGTGAAAGGTTTTGGCATAGTCAATAAAGCAGAAATAGATGTTTTTCTGGAACTCTCTTGTTTTTTTTTGATGACCCAAGAGACGTTGGCAATTTGATCTGTGGTTCCTTTGCCTTTTCAAAATACAGCTTGAACATCTGGAAGTTCACAGTTCATATACTATTGAAGCCTGGCTTGGAGAATTTTGAGCATTACTTTACTAGTGTGTGAGATGTGTGCAATTGTGCGGTAGTTTGAGCATTCTTTGGCATTGCCTTACTTACCTTGACAAAGGTAATTTGAACTATGCTTCTATTGGTCTCCACGATGCACCCAAGCCTACCACGCAGTCTCCAGTCCAGCCCAAGGGGAGCCTGCTGGTAGTTTCCCAACCCTTCTGAGCAGAACAACTTTGCTTTAACTGTTTAACATACAGAGCTTATGATTAAATTTTCATTGAAAGAAAGACATTCCACTGATTAAAATTTTTAGAAGAAGTATTAACATAAGACTTCACTCTGACCCAGAACATTTGCTGGATTAGTTTGAGGATTCTGCTACCTAAATTCCTAGATTCTAGAAGTTAAATCCACTTTTTGGTGCTGGGATAATCTATTGATCAAAACTCAGTGTTGTAGGTCTGTTTTCCTTTTCTCCTAAACTTAGACGTCTTCGGTTGTCTATTTATCTTCAGCCTCCTCAATATTATTGCCATGTATGAATCTTCATCCTTCCATCTTGGTCATAGCCAATTTTATTGTATAGACAGACCTCTCCCACCTGGATCAGAGAGTTCTAGAATATTTGTCCCATGGAACAAATGACACATATTGATTATGGATATAAGCAAGTAGATCATTTAAAAAAGGACTTCTTTAGTTGCTCAGATGGTAAAGAATCTGCCTGTCAATGCAAGAGACCCAGTTCGATCCCTGGGTTGGGAAGATCTCCTGGAAAAGGGAATGGCTACCCAAGCCAGTATTCTTGCTTGGAGAATTAAGCAGACAGAGGAGCCTGCGGGCTACAGTCCATGGGATAGCAGAGTCAGACATCACTGAGTAAAAAGCACTTTCCTTTCCATCCTGTAAAGACAGGCACAGCTTAATTATTAAAATTGCGTTGCTTTTAAGTACCTTGCTATAAATTAGTTCTACTTTTGTGACCTTGGTTGTTATTCATCACTTAAATGGTAGAGTTGATTTCAGCTATAAAATCTTATTTATGTAATTATTTTCTGTTTATATTTAGAAATAGATTTTTGAGTGCTCAATCAGATAAGAAAGTGCCACTTTGTATATGGTTTTTTACCATGTCTGTCTGCTTTTTTAGGAAGATAAATGCAGCAGTTCCACATCCCTGCTTTAAAACAAAATAAACCCATCCCCAATAGCTTTGGAACATAATCATAAGTAGAAAGATCCGTTTACATCCACCACAGCTTTTAGGGGGAAGCAAAGTGTTCTCAAGATTTAGAAGCTCTCTCTATAAATGTTCTTTGTTTTGTTTTAAAAGGAAGTTTAATTACAAAGAAAAGCTTGAGTCCTCCCTTGGGGAATAGTATTTTTATAATGATGATAGTCTTTTCATGTAGTAATTCTTTTATAGATAAAGGATGCTTGTGCATGAAGCATTGGATCTTATTGAAATGCTTATATCCCCAGTGGATTTTCAGAATATCTATTTAGGGAGGAAGATTGATGGAATCATGAGAGCTGACATCTGGCACAATTGTATATTTACAGTTTAGCCGTCACAGAGGTCTTTTTCAAATGACTTCTAGAGATTGCCTTATACATATTTTGTTTACAGGAATAGCATGAATCTCAAATGTCATTTTCATATCCTATTTAACCTCTCTTTCACTATCAGGTGAAGAATAACCCATTTCTTTATAAGTCCACCCAGCTATCAGTGTGTTCTTCCCCAAGGAGTGGGGATCAATGAACCAGTCCTCCTCACCCATCACCTGCTGCCCCTTTAGACAGGAAGCCTGGAGATGATACTAATATTCACCTGCTGTGATTAAACTGCCAACCACTCACAAATCTGTTCCTTCCAGTGGTGTCCCACCACAATCCGTGGCAGAGCCAATTGCAGCTCCTGGATCCAACCACCTCTAGATGCTGAAACTTGCCTGAGGAGCTAAGAGTCTGCCTCTTTCAAAGGAACTGCTTTCAGGGTCTAGAGAGGTCAGAGTAGGCTGATGCCCAGCACATGGGTCTGATTGCTCCAAAAGGAACTTCTAGTAATTCCCTTGGGTAATTGGGAATTATGTAATTTCTTTCCAACATTGGAAACTATTTGTGGAGTTATATGAAACAAATAAGCAAATGAGTGAATGTGTAAACTGGTGCAAGCCCTTGTTAGAGCTTCAGTACAATAGCTTTCTTTGATGAGCTGTTTCACTTAAGACCCTCTTCCAGGTGGCATGACCAGGGCAACTGAGAGAAAATGAGAATGCTTCTTGCCTGCAATAGCCCTTCTTACATCTGGCTTGCGTACATGCTCAGTCGCTTCAGTCGTGTCTGACTCTTTGCAACCCTATGGACTGTAGCCTGCTAGGCTCCTAAGTCCATGGGATTCTCCAGGCAAGAATACTGGAACAGTTGCCATGCCCTCCTTGAGGGAATCTCCCCAACCCAGGGATCAAACCAAGCCTCCTGCATCACAGGCAGATTCTTAACCACTGAGCCACTGGAGAAGTCCTCTTACCTCCTACCTGGGTCCAAAAACCAGAGTTCGTTCCTCGCACTTATAATAACATTTTGCCATAATTTCTGCTCCAGACTGATATACAAACTTTTCTAAAATTCTTCCTTGATATATTAAAAAAAAAAAGTCCAGAATATGATATTTCACTCTTTTGGAGAAATGTTTGAAGGCTGACAGAAACGACAGACAAAACTGTTGGTAGTTACCTAGTTTACTTATCTTGCCACATGCTCTCATGAGTCAGTTTTCATCTGAACAGCTCTGATTATATATTTTGGTTGTGATTCACTTAAATCTAAAATGCTCATCCACCATCGCCCTCCTCCCTTTTGTGTTATTAATGATGGGGGGCATATAGTCTTTACAGCTGTTTCAAACTCACTTGAACTCCACTTCTTTGCAGGATTTTCTGTTATGATGAACAGAAAATGCTTCATAAGCATATGAATGATCAGGAAGAACATATTTTTTGTGCTGTGCTTGTTGTTAAAAATGATGACCATGTTATATAAATTATTGACATTTCCTCAAAATTCATGGTATTGTCATGATATTGGTCTTTATTATCATTCTCCATCCATCCTGGCTATATAAATTGTCAAAGTAGGGATTCAATTTGTGATGGTCTCTCTAAATGGTACTTTATCACTGCTAATTAAAACTAGAAATTTCATTTAGATTGTAGTACAAAATGAATCCAATCAGCATCACGCTCAGACTTTGACATTGGCTTGGGGTGAGAGGTTACTGAAACAGCAACAATTCCTGGTAGGCAATGAGTAAATGCAATTTGCTGTTAGATGGAGGAACTGGGCTGAGTTGATATGTGGATTTTGGGGAAGAAGGAAGTATGCAAAAACAGGAACTGGAATGGCAGCCTGGGTCCAAAAAGAAATGGACTGATGTGTGGGAAGCATTGAATCTGAAAACAGAAGCTGGAATAGAAAGGGACTCCAAGCCCAGGTGTGTCAGTAGTTCTTCAAATTCATTACCGTTTCATTCAGACTTCAAATTCGAGTAACTGTTGTCAGGAAAATATCAATAAAGCACAGGGTTAAAAATGCCCTCCCAAATATCTTTCAAATGTTCCTCCTCAGCCTAGGATGCAGTCCACATTCTTGACGTGACATGTGACATACCCTATAGAACTTGTGTATTCCCTCTCCTTTGGGGTACTTTTCTGGTATTCCCATCTCTTTTATTCGTCTATAATATAGACTAAATTGAAGTCCTGAAAGATACAACAAATTTAACCTCTGATCCATTGTTTTCTTTGCCTGGAGCACTCTAGAACTCTCATCTTCCACCCCCAACCTAGAAGTGTATTTTCAGTTTGTGGCATAGAGACTGGTAAATGAGAAATCTTGTTATTTTTTTACCTGTTTTTCCTAGTTGATTTTCCCCATTAGAATGGAGCTTTACAAAAGCAGAAACAGAATCTGTGTTATTCTTCTCTGTAGAGCCACTTCCTAGGATACTACTTGGCACATGAGCAGGCACTTTATAAGTATTTGTTGAATAAGTAAATGAATGAGTGATTTGATAGATTGATAGAGGGATAAATGGATGGATAGATGGATGGATGGGTGGATAGACAGATGGGTAACATCTGTCTGGCTAGATCAATGGAAGATATATAATCAATAAATTGTTCTATTTTTAGATGTCAAGTAAAGGCTTAAAACTGCAACTCCTGCAAAGGGCATGTACTCATGGTACTAGATCTAATCCTCCTGGATATCAGGTTGATATTTTAACCAAAATGTTTCTTGACTTTTTATATAAAACAATTCTGTCTCTGGAGCTTTGAGAGGGAGCAAGTGTCTGTGAATAATTGGTATCTTTGATATCTGAGTATCATGATATTGCTCACTAAATGATTGACTTATTGATTTTTATAATGAGATCATCTTATCCCTAATTCACCAGCCTTCAAATAATGAGATATATGTTATTAAAAGGAGTGGACTTGAGTGCTTGTGGTGTTGTTGATTTGGTTGTGATTGTTTGGATGGAGGATCTTTCTTTTTATCCAACAGTTATGGGTTGAATTTAGTCCTGCAAACAGACATGTTGAACCTCTAACACCTACCCCTTCCGGATGTGACATTATTTCAGAATAGGGTCATTGCCCATGTAATTACATAAAACAAAGTCATACTGGAATGGGGTGGATGCTTTATCTGATGACTGATGACCTTGTGAAAGGAGACATGGAAGGATCCTCCCCTAGAGGCATAAGCACAGCCCTCTCAACACCTTAAATTTGAACTTCTAGAATCCAGCATTAAGAGAAAAGAAACCTGTGTTGTTTTAAACCAGTCAGTTTGTGATTCTTTGTTCTAACAACTCTAAGAAAGGAACACACCACCTTTTAAAACAGTTTACTTTGGGACATTATTGACAGTTCAAGGAGGAGGAGATTCCAGGATGACTACAAAGACAGATACCATCAAGTGGAACTCTAAATATTTAAGGAAATGAAGAGACTTGTAGCTGCATTGAAGGTACTCTTGGTATTTGTCATCATTTGCTTTCTTCCTGCCTAACTGTTCTCTAAGGTCTTTGGAAATGATCTCCCCCACCCTCTACCATGCTCACCCCACCACACACATCCAGTGGTGAGCTGTGGACTTTGAAAAGATGGTGTTGAAATGGATGAGGGAGCCCAGAGAGGAAGCTATATTTGTCAAGTGTCATTGAGATGGCCTTAATCTCTGAAAACGTTCACCTTCTTTGTCCCAGGTCACATCTAAGAGAAGAAAGGCCATGATTTTTGCTCTCATGTGTGTTTAGTCTTCGTTTTTATCTCTCACAGACTGTAAGATTAAATAGCAGGTATCTAAAAAATTATTTTAGGTATCACCTACCTAAAGGGAAAAGATAGTATTTTATCTTCTGAGGAGGTACATTAAAAATTGTGATCTTAATCACATATGTAGCTTTTCTCTTATTGATCTAATCTTTGGATTAGAAGCTGAAAGTCAGGCACCTTTTACTTTGAAAATAAAACATTGACATTCTCATTTGTATTCCAGAAACTAACAATAGTTCTGTGATGTGTACTATGCCCTTTTGATATCTGCTAATAGCTGTTAATAGAGTAATTACTTTATAGTAATTTAGTTAGTTCAGTCGCTCAGTCGTGTCCGATTCTTTGCAACCCCATGAATTGCAGCACACCAGGCCTCTCTGTCCATCACCAACTCCAGGAGTTTACCAAACTCATGTCCATCGAGTTGGTGATGCCATCCAGCTATCTCATCCTCTGTTGTCCCCTTCTCCTCCTGCCCCCAATCCCTCCCAGCATCAGGGTCTTTTCCAATGAATCAACTCTTCTCATGAGGTGGCCAAAGTATTGGAGTTTCAGTCTCAGCATCAGT
>NW_011484825.1:2773638-2774338 GCF_000754665.1 Bison bison bison
TCTTCACAGTCCAACTCTCACATCCATACATGACCACAGGAAAAACCATAGCCTTGACTAGACGGACCTTTGTTGGCAAAGTAATGTCTCTGCTTTTGAATATGTTATCTAGGTTGGTCATAACTTTCCTTCCAAGGAGTAAGCGTCTTTTAATTTCATGGCTGCAGTCACCATCTGCAGTGATTTAGGAGCCCCCCAAAATAAAGTCTGACACTGTTTCCACTGTTTCCCCATCTATTTGCCATGAAGTGATGGGACCAGATGCCATGATCTTAGTTTTATGAATGTTGAGCTTTAAGCCAACTTATTCACTCTCCTCTTTCACTTTCATCCAGAGGCTTTTTAAGTTCCTCTTCACTTTCTGCCATAAGGGTGGTGTCATCTGCATATCTGAGGTTATTGACATTTCTCCTAGCAATCTTGATTCCAGCTTGTGCTTCTTCCAGCCCAGCGTTTCTCATGATGTACTCTGCATAGAAGTTAAATAAGCAGGGTGACAATATACAGCCTTGACATACTCCTTTTTCTATTTGGAACCAGTCTGTTGTTCCATATCCAGTTCTAACTGTTTCTTCCTGATCTGCATATAGGTTTCTCAAGAGACAGGTCAGGTGGTCTGGTATTCCCATCTCTTGAAGAATTTTCCACAGTTTATTGTGATCCACACAGTCAAAGGTTTTGGCATAGTCAATAAAGCAGA
>NW_011484825.1:2774460-2820588 GCF_000754665.1 Bison bison bison
TGGCAATTTGATCTCTGGTTCCTCTGCCTTTTCTAAAACCAGCTTGAACATCTGGAAGTTCATGGTTCATGTATTGCTGAAGCCTGGCTTGGAGAATTTTGAGCATTACTTTACTAGCATGTGAGATGAGTGCAATTGTGCGGTAGTTTGAGCATTCATTGGCATTGCCTTTCTTTGGGACTGGAATGAAAACTGATCTTTTCCAGTCCTGTGGCCACTGCTGAGTTTTCCAAATTTGCTGGCATATTGAGTGCAACACTTTCACAGCGTCATCTTTCAGGATTTGAAAGAGCTCAATTGGAATTGCATCACCTCCACTAGTTTTGTTCATAGTGATGCTTTCCAAGGCCCACATTCTAGAATGTCTGGCTCTAGGTGAGTGATCACACCATCGTGATTATCTGGGTCGTGAAGATCTTTTTTGTACAGTTCTTCTGTGTATTCTTGCCACCTCATCTTAATACCTTCTTCTGTTAGGTCCGTACCATTTCTGTCCTTTATCGAGCCCATCTTTGCATGAAATGTTCCCTTGGTATCACTAATTTTCTTCAAGAGATCTCTAGTCTTTCCCATTCTGTTGTTTTCCTCTATTTCTTTGCATTGATTGCTGAGGAAGGCTTTCTTATCTCTTCTTGCTAATCTTTGGAACTCTGAATTCAGATGCTTATATGTTTCCTTTTCTCCTTTGCTTTTCACTTCTCTTCTTTCCACAGCTATTTGTAAGGCTTCCTCAGATAAGCATTTTACTTTTCTGCATTTTTTTTTTCCATGGGCATGGTCTTGATCCCTGTCTCCTGTACAATGTCACAAACCTCCGTCCATAGTTCATCAGGCACTCTATCTATCAGATCTAGTCCCTTAAATCTATTTCTCACTTCCACTGTATAATCATAAGGGATTTGATATAGGTCGTACCTGAATGGGCTAGTGGTTTTCACTACTTTCTTCACTTTAAGTCTGAATTTGTCAATATGAAGTTCATGATCTGAACTACAGTCAGCTCCTGGTCTTGTTTTTGCTGACTATATAGAGCTTCTCCATCTTTGGCTACAAAGAATATAATCAATCTGATTTTGGTGTTGATCATCTGGTGATGTCCATATGGAGTCTTCTCTTGTGTTGTTAGAATAGGGTGTTTGCTATGACCAGTGCGTTCTCTTGGCAAAACTCTATTAGCCTTTGCCCTGCTTCATTCCATACTCCAAGGCCAAATTTGCCTATTACTCCAGGTGTTTCTTGACTTAATAAAGAAGACTAATTCAATTATGGAAATTGAGCAACTTTGTTTAAAAATAACAAGATACATTTTACTTCATTGCGATCATAAAATTAAAACATGCTCTTGGTAGAATACTTGTATAAAATAAACAATGAGGCAAATAAACCACCCATAGTCATTCTACATGTTTGTCTTTTAATTTCTACTATTTTCCATTAAGGTTTAATAGTTGCACTTAAACTGTAGTTTTAATTTGCTGTCTTGTATTTTTTTTCACTTGTCATAATAACAATTTTTCCAAATAATCACAATTTTTTGCAAGTATCATCTTAAGTGACTGCATAATATTCCTTCATTAGGGTGTATTATAGTTGATGTAAATTTTACCATTTAAGCAAACCTTTTAACAAAAACTTAAAACTTTTTTGAATGTTAGAAATTACCCATTTAAAAGATATTCAAGTGCAAATGAAGATATCTAATGAATGAACATCTATGTTCAAACTATATCCATTGGTCGGTAATATTTTATATAAATTCTACCATTAACCCTTTTTAATCCAAGTCTCAGTATCCATAGAGAACTAACCTGCATATACAAAAATCGTATGCTCAATTTTCTTTTTTCATGCTACACTCTGTGGAGGGTACTAAGGTAATTCAATAATGACACCTGCATTCCAAACACAACAATATATACAAAGGAATAACTATAATTCAAAGGAGAAGAATTGTTCTGCATTTGTACATATACAATTGCTATTATGGCTTAATAGGGAAATTTTTTCCTATAGGAGCATCAGGGAACTGAGTATGGAAAGATAGAATTTGAGTTGGAACTGAAAATTAATACACTTAAAAAACTTGTTAATTTGAGTGGGCTGAGTAGAGAGAGGACTGTGGGGAAGAAAGTCACAACTATTATTTTCAATGGAGACTAGCAAGTACAGTGTGGCTCCCTTAACTAACCTCAAGTTGCTGAATAACCAATGCCGTCCTTGATTTCTGTAAAGTTTTATTTCTGATGCTCATGGCATATTGAATTTTAGTGCTGCTAAACTACTCCAGAACACATTCACACATTTCTGCTTCTACAGATTGATTGTGTGATTAACAGGAGTTCCTTGCCTTTGATTCTAAAACTGCTCATATCAATGTTTTATGTTATTATAAATATATAGTGGTTTAAAAATATGTTAGCCAAATAAATATAGATGCAAAAAGAAAGACAATTGTTTTTTCTGTAAATGATGATAACGTTTTGAAAGGACACAACATAGATGAATCACTAAAAAATTATGGCAGAATTAGGAGGTGAAGAAGGTTGAATATAAAAGTTTAGAATAAAATTTTAAATTTTAATAGGATTGTGTACTCAAATTGCTCCACAAATATCTCTAAAGACTTATTCCATTCTAAGGAAACTAAAACCGGAAAAAGTATGTGATTCATACAATGGGTGAATCCATACCAAAAAGAAAAAAAAAAATGGGCTAGGGGTTCTGCATGAAATGACTGGCAAATGAAAGTAAATGTGGGTAATTTGTCTTTGATCAGAATGTTTAAAATTTATGTATAATTTTTATTAACCTGCTTTTTAATAAACTGCCCAATCAAAGGTGGAAAGTAAATACATACTAAGTAAAGGGATAATTAGGTCATGCGAAGATTTGAACTCTAGACTAAGATGTTTGAACTTTAATTGGGGGATATTTGGATGATACTGACTGATTTGGGGTGAAGTCATGGTATGACCAGGAAGGAGCATCATCCTTTGTGAAGAACAATCTGGCTATCTTGTTCAAGATGAACTGGAAGAGTCAGAGACTAGAGGTAAGGAGAATAGTAAAGACTTCAATGCAGTAGGACAAGTAAGGTGTAACTATGGCCTGAATTATGGGTAGCAAGAATGAGGACAAGAATTTATATTTTGCAGGTATAACACAAGATCTGGCCATTTGTTTAAAGGTAGTTTTTATTTTCTTGGCCTCCAGAATCACTGTGGACAGTGACTGCAGCCATGAATTAAAAGATCCTTGCTCCTTGGAAGGAGAGCTATGATAAACCTAGACAGCATATTAAAAAGCAAAGACATCACTTTGCTGACAAAGTGGTCCATAGAGTCAAAACTATGGTTTTCCCCATAGTTGTACACAGATGTGAGAGCTGGACCATAAAGAAGGCTGAGAGCTGAAGAATTGATGCTTTTGAATTGTGGTACTGGAGAAGACTCTTGATAGTCCCTTGGACTGCAAAAAGATCAAACAAGTCAATCCCAAAGTAAATCAACCCCGAATATTCATTGGAAGAACTGCTGCTGAAGCTGCAGCTCTAATACTTAGGCCACCTGATATGAGGAACTAACTCAATGGAAAAGACCCTGATGCTGTGAAAGACTGAAGGCAAAAAGAGAAGAAGGCAGCAGAGGATGAAATGGTAGGATTGCATCATTGACTCAATGGACATGAATTTGAGCAAATTTTGGAAGATAGTGAAGGACAGAGGAGCCTGACTTGCCACCATCCATGGAGTCACAAAGAATCAGACATGACTCAGCTACTAAATGACAACAACAAAATGTCAGTGAGATGATGCCAAGACTTTAGGCTTGAAATACTAGATGAATGAAATTGACAGTAAGAACAATAGGAATAAAAAATGAGGACTAGGGCTCCCCAGGTGACTCAGTGGTAAAGAATCTGTCTGCCAAGACAGGAGACACAGGGTTCTATACCTGGGTCAGGAAGAACCCCCGGAGAAGGAACTGGCAACCCACTCCAGTATCCTTGCCTGGAAAATCCCAGACAGAGGAGCCTGGCTGGCTACAGCCCATGGGGTCGCAAAGAGTTGGGCATGACTGCACACATGCACAGGCATGGAGGCACTAAGAGCTAAGTTTATTTTGGATCTGATCGGTGGAGAGTTTCAGTTACAATCCCCATTCCTATATCCCAATCCACGGGCTTTTATCTCCTAGGTACAGCAGAAAACCAGAGATAGTACCCAGAACTTGGTACTCAAACCCATATACAGAGAGGAGATAATTGAAGCCATAAAAGGAAAGATACAGAAACAGTTTGAGCCGAGTAATCCCAGCCTCACAGAAGCAAAGGCAAGTTAAGTACTGAAGTAGGAATACTTAGTTAAAAATTATGTATAGAAAGAAAGGTCTATAATTTATGGCAAGTTAAATGTTGCTGGTGACCTTAAAGAATTAAGTTTAATATAATGGTGAGATTCTTCAAGGAGCCAAGGAAAAAGTCTATAGGAAGGTCATGAAATCCATTCAGTGAATGGGATTTTTAAGAAATTGCCTTGAAAGTGGAAAATAAAATAAAAGAAGTACTTTGAGAAAAATATCCTTTTAACAGTAGGAGAGTTCTTAGGAAAATGTTACATTCAAGAAGATAAAACTGCTAATGATGAACTCATCCAAATGTTGACTTGAGAAAAATATTTCATTTTTTAATAACAATAAAACACATTTATGCACTAACTCCAAAATAGACTTCTTTAATGTCATGTGCTTAATGGTAGCCCATTTGGACCATATCTTTTCTAAAATAATAAAAGATTGAGCTAGCATTATCTAGAAATATCTGTATATGTACATTTAGGACAAAATTATAATATGAAAAGAGAAAGAGAAAGAGCACATACTTTGGCAGATTTGGAGAAGTAATATGGCTTAGAGTCATGTTTTCCAGATCATTGAACATGCGCTGTGCAGTTGGTACTTAGAGCAGAAATAAACTTCATTTTAAATAACATAAATAATAACAGGACACATAATTAAAATGAAATTCCATTTTCAATTTTATTTCATTTCCTCTGGATTATGTCAAGGAGAAAGGCCCTTTTTGGTGCTAGTATGTCTTCAACTTGTTAGCCAAAATAAAAAAATTAAAAGAGGATGGACAACTGCCTCAGAGCATATTTGAGTCAATGGTATATAGCAAGAAGTAATTTGCTTTAATTTAATTAATTGTATAGATATATTATATGTAAAGGGTTATATTAGTCTTATAATTAGGACATAAAGTTTCATTTAAAATGTTTAACCAATGAGGTAATTAAATACATATCCAGTAAAGAACAGTATAGATTATGGAGTTATAACCTCACAGTAGTGAAAATGGTATGAAAAGACAGGGGCTTGGAAAACATTGGTTTAGAAAGCTCCCAGTATAACTTGGGAATTAGAAATATTTGAATGCCAATGGTTAATTCGTTGTTTTTTGAAAAGGTCATAATCATTCAGAACTCTAGTTTCTGTGCTTCAGTTTGACATAGTCATTAGAAAGGTGACAAGATCATGTGAACTAATCCATGATGAACTCATTGCACGCTTTTCTGTATTAGGTCTCTGAAATGCATTGCATGTTTGTCAGCATTCCTGCTTGTCATGACAACTTATTTGTTCCCAAAAACACATTCTAGGAGAGACTGCATCAATTGACTTAACTATTGATTGAGCTCTTACTCCATGTGGCAGTCACTGTCTTTCTCAAGAAATACACAGATCTGTGTTCTCACACAGCTTACAATTGTGTATGAATGAAAACCAATCATCAGTTCAATTCAGGTATTAAAACTTATAAATAGAAATCTGATGCATATTCATTATATTACCAAGCTATATTGTTTCATTTTGGCTGCAACACAAGTTTAGGACTGCCAAATGAAAAGAGATTTTTTTTTTTTTTTTGATGGATGTGCAACACATTTTAAAGGTCCTTCACTTCTAAAATGAGGTAATTATTCATCTGTGATAACAGCCTCTTGTCCCAAGGAAATTCAAATTCAAGACCCAGATGATCTTGATTGTAGTCTCTGAACCCATCCTGATAATCTCCCCAAAATTTAGCAAAAGCAAACTTAGGCTTTCTTTTTTAGCCATTGTAATAAACAATGATGTAAGTAATGCAGTCTGCCAAACAGAGGACTAAAGGAGAACACATTTTTGATAAATGGGTAGTAAGGGTCAAAGATTTGGGGCAGACCAAATCTCGAATCTTGGCTTGCCAGGCAACAGTAAGGTGTAGGAGTCAGGATAGGTTAGGTATGTCATGGAGCTGCATCTGAGAAGGTCTCACTCATCTAATTGGTACTCAGCTGGGATGCTTTGAATGGCTCTCACCACACAATCTTTCATCTCAAGTTTCTTCATCTGCTAGGAACAGCATTTTAAGATGGCAATGTCAGTATGCTGGCACTCATCAAATATCTGCTTACTGAGATTTGCTAATGTCTCATGGTTCCAGGGCTTCCCTGATCACTCAGTTGGTAAAGAATCCGCCTGCAATGCAGGAGACCACAGTTCAATTCCTGGGTCTGGAAGAGAGTGTGTCTCATACTCAAGGCTATAATTAGTTTAAGAAGAGCTACATTGAGGCTTAGAGATCAGAAAGCATCATTTTTAGAGGATCATTACTGTCACAGTCCACTATAGACCACCTTCTGTCAACATTTTTTTTTGCTTTCCCCCACATTGGAAATACATTGAACATCATTCACGGCTCCCCAGATCCAATCCTATCCTGGTGTCAAGATCATTCTCCACAATCTTGTCCTTTTCTTTAGGTCCAAATGTGGAAATGGCTCAGAGGGTAAGGAGTCTGTCTGTGATGTGGGAGATCCAGGTTCGATCATTGGGTTGGGAAGGTCCCCTGGAGAAGGCAATGGCAACCCACTCCAGTATTCTTGCTCGGAAATTCCCATGGACAGAGGAGCCTGGCAGGCTACAGTCCATAGGGTTGCAAAGAGTCGGACACGACTGAGTGACTTCACTTCACTTCAAATGTGGATAATGCTTCTCTGGTACAATCCCTTTGGATCCAAAACCTGTGAGAAGGTTTGTTGATGCCATATTCTATTGGTTAAAATAAACTCATGAGGTTATAACAGATGAAAATTTGTGTAAACAGACTTCACCTCGATAAGAGAAGCTATAAATGGTATGGCCGGATTGTTTTTAATCTACCACAATTTTATCATTGTTAAAATAAGGAAATAAATACATTTGAAAAGCAGTTGATTTGACATTAAAAAGCACATTTTAGTTTATTTGTTCATTATATATCATCACCACCACCATCATCATCACAATACCTTGTGTTTTAGATAAAAATCATATTACCTAAAGCTAAAGTTGGAAAATTTCATTGCTGCTGGGTTTACTGATTATCTTTTGGTTTTAATAAATGAAGAGCATCTTTGGTTAATATGGATGTTTTAAGGTCTTCTTCATGTGATTATATCTTAAATATTTTTATTCTTGGACTAGACATGGATTTTTTTTAATCAATATATGTATGGAGGTTGTCATCAGGAAAATTATCTCATTTCACTGGCTGTCACTTCAGATTCTAATAGGTAGAGACTGGAGACAGATGGCTTCAGTTATCCCCAATGCATTTTTTTTTTAACTACCTTGGAGCAATTCTAGACTATAGTTGAACTGTGTTGCTGCTGCTGCTAAATTGCTTTAGTCTTGTCCGACTCTGTGTGACCCCATAGATGGCAGCCCACTAGGCTCCCCCGTCCCTGGGATTCTCCAGGCAAGAACACTGGAGTGGGTTGCCATTTCCTTCTCCAATGCATGAAAGTGAAAAGTGAAAGTGAAGTGGCTCAGTCATGTCTGACTCTTTGCGACCCCATGGACTGGAGCCCACCAGGCTCCTCCACCCATGGGATTTTCCAGGCAGGAGTACTGGAGTGGCTGCCATTGCCTTCCCTGTGAACTGTGTTGCTGAGGCTTATTTTCCCTGTGTTCTTGAGGAAAAGGGTTTGTGGCACTAGTGCTGAAGAATCTGCTACTAATGCAGGAGACCTAAGAGACCCGGGTTCGATCCCCGGGATGGGAAGATCCCTGGAGAAGGAAATGGTAACCCACTCCAGTATTCTTGCCTGGAGAACCCCATGGAGAGAGGAGCTGGGTGGGCTACAGTCCATGGGGTACACAGAGTGGGACATGACTGAAGCGACTGAGTGCGCATGCACGTGTCCTGAGACAGTGATTGATTTTCTCTGTGATCCTGTTTCCTGTGTAAATACCCCCGATGGTCCCAGTGTTGTGAAAATACATACACAATAACCTCTCAGCCCTCAAACTAATAACTGGTTTCCAAAAAAAATATTACCTTTTCATATGCCTAACATGATTAAAATAGCTTTTCACTCATCCTGCCCTGGAATTCTGACTCTTAACTTATTAGTTTAAAGATATCATATATCATTTTATCTGTTTTTTAAAAAAAAAACTATAGAATTAAGTCTACCCTGATTTGTGAGGAATGCAGTTAATACAAATATGTAGGTATTTCCCAGCTTTCATTTCCCAAATTCTTTAAAACTTTCAGGCTGAGTGAAAGGGGTGATGAATAGAGGACACTTTTTCCCCTTGGACTTTTAACACAGAAATGCCATTTTTAATCATAAATAATCACTGCTGAAATAGAACAACTAGCATTCATGTTAATGACTAATGCCTATATTTACAGATAGGAATTTACATTTAAAACATTTCAAAAGAAATGAAGTAGAATCTGAGAACAGAAGATCTTGCTATTTAGCAATGCCCACTTTGGGGAGTGTGTGCCTAGCTTTGGATAAACTCACAGTAAATTAATCAGCGCTGTGGAATGGAAAAACGGCAGTTCCCCAGCTTTCAGGTACTGTTGATTGAAGCGTGCAAAACAGGATTCTTTGGCTTGTAGAACGTGGCTTGTATGTTCTACTCGAATGTATTGATTTAGGAAAGACATTTGGATTAGGCAACAGGAGAGAGAGAGAGAGTTCTAGGCGTATTGTCCTATTTCCTAGGCATCTGAGTATCATAGACCAGCACCTCTAATGCCTCTTCAAGTTGTTGTTTGTCTTTTTGATGTTCATCTGCTTCATCTTCAAGGTGTTGTTCATAATAGCCATTATTTCTATCTAAATTATTGAGATAAAATGAAATAACATATGTTAAAACACTCTTTAAGCTCTAAGAGTCTTGATAATTGTGTTCATCACCATTATTATTACCTTGAAGTCTTTAGAGGGTATAATTGTATTAATTCACCAAAAGAATATTCAGCTGTGCATAACCTTAGGGATAGGCGTTTAGATTTCAAAAATCAATTGCCTAAGTATAGGAGAGAGAAGACATGCTGTGGCAAGAGTTCACATGAAAACATTCATGGGGCGTTGAGTTGATCTCAACCCTAATAAGAATCCACAGTGAGATGTGACTGCAAATTTCTGATGTTATAAAGAAAACCAGTTTGAATGACACAGCAGGTTTCAGTCTCATTCTCTGCATTGATCCAACCACACCCAGAATACTCAATGTGATTCTAAGTGCCACTTTTTAAAGAACTAGAGGGAAAATAGCATGATTCCAAGTTGATAAAATTTGTGAGGAAACATAGAAAACACATAGGAAAAATTTGAGTGAACCCAGGGAAGCTGAGAAATAAGGAGTACATTTATTCTGTCTTCCTCCAAGGACAAAGCTTGAACCACTGCTAGAATTTATAAAATACTACGTAATAGCTCAATATAAGAAAAGCATTTATAAAATATGGAGTTGCTTGAGAGCAAGTAAAATACCACACTGAGTAAAGAATATGCTGTCCTTGGAGACACTGCAAGAGAAGTTGTGCAAACTTCACAAACAGTTACATTGCATGGGAATTTCCAGTTGTGTCAGAATTTTCATTTAAGGTCTTACAGAGCTTCTGACAATTCAGTGTAAAATAAGGCTATTATACCCAAGATTGCTATAAAATATTTCATATACCCAAAACATCATTTTTTGAAACCTATGGAATCCTGATTTTAAGAGATGATCCTCTATCTAAAATATAACCTACCAATAAAACACAACTGGTGAACGATATCTACCATAACTTATCTTAGAAAATGACAGCGCACATTAGTAGATTGAAAACTCTTCTCCTAATAATAAAGATGCCTGCTACTTGATCATACAGTTTTATTCTTTCTTTCATCTAGCTAGCTAGGTATCTACCTATATGCATATAATCTCTTTTTACCAACTGTGGAACTAATGACTGCCACAAGAAACCATACAGATAAATGAAAATCCTGGATAACTTTACATAAAAATTATACTATAAGATACATCTTATAAGTTGAAATTCAGAGCCATTGCTTATTCTCAAATATAAGGCAGGTTGCAGAATTCAACTCAGTTCATCTAGCTTCCTGGAATGGGAGGAGATGAGATAAAGCGAGGCACTTAAGAGTATCAGCACAGCAACATTTCAGCTATTAGCAGTGACTACTAAGACACTGAAAAGTAGACTTGATTTTCAACAGAACCAACAGACCCAATATAAATATTTTCCACCCTAATATATATTCAAGGGTTGAACTGTTACATTTTTAAAAACTGAAGTTCTGAATGAGTCTACAGAGTTTTCCAATATTTAGTTCAAATTAGAGACTTTCACAGGACACAAACACAAGTCATTAGCTTTGTGAAACTGACAACAATAAAATCAAGGACTGACTTTCATAGCACACAGTATATCCTGTAAAGTCATGGTTCCTGTCAGATGTCAGTCTAACAAAAAGAGTAGTTGAAGGGACTTCCCTTGTGGTCTCTGGCGCAGAGGACATGGTTTCAATCCCTGGTCTTAAGATCCCACGTGTATCAGAGCAACTAAGCCTGTGTGCCACAACGAGAGAACCCAAGTGCTGCAGCTAAGACCTGACCCAGCCAAAAAAAAAAAGAGTAATTGAAAAAAAAAATTAAAGGGTATCTCTATGAAGAATTATAGATTAAGAAAAACCAACAGGAGATGATAAAGTATGTCTAAGACTAGCAATGGCAGGTGGCCTCTGCTGTTCTTGGGCCTTGAAAGGCCAAAGACAATGAATGGTTCCCAGAATTCCATGAGAGCTGAACCTTTAGGAGGGCAAATTCTAGCACTGATACTTGCCCTAGCAGAAGCATCCAAGGTGGATAGCCTGGCAGCCGTACCAACACCAGTTCCTAGTGTCCAAAGATAGCATTGGCTGGGTGTTGTTTTAGATATCAGTTCAGTTCAGTCGCTCAGTTGTGTCTGACTCTGCGACCCCATGAATCGCAGCACGCCCTATCACCAACTCCCGGAGTTCACTCAGACTCACATCCATCGAGTCAGTGATGCCATCCAGCCATCTCATCCTCTGTCATCCCCTTCTCCTAATGCCCCCAATCCCTCCCAGCATCAGAGTCTTTTCCAATGAGTCAACTCTTTGCATGAGGGGGCCAAAGTACTGGAGTTTCAGCTTTAGCATCATTCCTCTAAAAGAAATCCCAGGGCTGATCTTCTTCAGAATGGACTGGTTGGATCTCCTTGCAGTCCAAGGGACTCTCAAGAGTCTTCTCCAACACCACAGTTCAAAAGCATCAATTCTCCGGTGCTCAGCTTTCTTCACGGTCCAACTCTCACATCCATACATGACCACAGGACAAACCATAGCCCTGACTAGACAAACCTTTGTTGGCAAAGTAATATTAGTCTCTGCTTTTGAATATGCTATCTAGGTTGGTCATGACTTTCCTTCCAAGGAGTAAGCGTCTTTTAATTTCATTTTTTTATATATCAATCTTCCCTTAATTCCCACTGGTTTTCACAGCTTCTTTTCAGTCTCACATTGATTCTGTCTGTTCCTTCATATTCTTCCAAAAAACTTGTCTCCTGCCTAAATTAGTCAGGATTTGTTTCCATTGTTTGCCTAGAAAAAAATAATTTTATATTTGTCCAAAGGACTCAAACATACTAGATCAAAATTTATTTATTCCTTTAAAACTCTGAAAAAGGATGTTGCTACCACCTTTTGAAGATAGAAATTTCTATATAATCCAACTTAAGAAATGGCAACCCACTCCAGTGTTCTTGCCTGGAGAGTCCCAGAGACAGGGGAGCCTGGTGGGCTGCCATCTATGGGGTTGCACGGAGTTGGACACGACTGAAGTGACTTAGCAGTAGCAGCAAGTCAATTTTTATTAGCTAAAAGTAAAAATTCAGCATTACAAAATGAAACTAAGATCCCCAAGCCCACTTATACAGAAGCTGTCCATTTCAAAGTTTGAGCTCTGTTAAACATAATCATGTTAAATCTGAGTGAGGCAAAAACATGGATTTCAAGGGTGATCCAACATAAAAATCCTCATAGGAAACACAAGATTCACAGTCGGCAAAGGCATGGAGACAGCCTGGTGGTACCATACTCCTCTAACTTCCATATGCAGAAATCCTAAACCTTGAACTTGTGAACTCTAGGTATTGGGCTAGTCTCCTAAGACCTTAGAGAGAGTATTATGTGCTAAGTTGCTTCAGTCATGTCTGACTCTTTGCGACCCTATGAATCATAGCCCACCAGACTCCTCTATGATCAGGAGTCTCCAGGCACGAATACTGGTTGCCATGCCCTTCTCCAGGGGATCTTCCTGACCCTGGGATCAAATCTGTGTCTGTCTCCTGCATTGGTAGGCGAGTGCTTTACCACTAGCACCACCTGGGTAGCTAGCGGCATGAGATTTGGAAAATCCTCTAACAAGTCATCAAACAGAATAGCAAAGTTGTTCTGTCACCTAAGTGGTTAAGGCTATTTTACTTACTTAATGGGATCACCTTCATTATAGATAAGCCATCCCCATGTCTTGCTCAAATGCAACAAACTCCTCCTTTTGTCTTCTTGCTTAAATAATTTAACTTTGAGCAGCTCCTCCACTCGCTAGCTATGTGACATTAGGGCAGTTAGTTACTCAATCTCCTTGCATCTGGTATTTTTTCTAACTGCAAAACTAAGATAATTATAGTAGCTATTTTATAGGTTTGAAAGGAGGATTAAAATGACTAAATTCATACATTGTATTTACAGCTCTGCTGGTCTTAATGAATGTTCCATAAATTTTAGCTAAAAGATACATGAGTGTAACCAGCAGATAACAATCAAAAATACAATAAACCAATACTGAAAAATATGACTGGAGGCAAAGAAGAGCTGTGAACAATGATTAATTCTTCAGAGTCTGATAACAATACACTTTCCTTGAGTTAACCATCTACTATATTGACTACACAATTCACAATGTCTCTTGTAAGTAAACAAAGAAAACAAGCAAAAATAAGTAAACACAGGACAAATAGGAGCAGGACAACTTTTTTTTTTAATAAAATGGGACAGGCATGTCTTTCAGAAGGCTTCATAAATAGAATGCTGTATGATGTAATGAACAATGTCCTTGGCAATATCCTTACAATGAGTGATGAGTTCCACAGGGCTGTTTATTTTTTAACAACCCTCAAACTAGGTCATTGGCATCACAATGAAGTTTGCTTCACTAAAAAGACAGCATCCTGCTACATACCAAGTGGAAGAGGTTCTGGATATGGAAGAGAGAGAAGAAATGGAAATGGGAGATTGACTTGCCTTCTTAGAGCGGGGAGAAGCTACTCAATGACAGGTGGAAGGGCCATTAGACTGGAAAAGGTGAAAAGTGAGTGTGTCAGTTGGGAAATAAATGAACTGGTCAAAATAACAGGATATATAAGGGTTTTAGGGACACACTAAATGTGTCTAATAGAGAAAGGAATGGCCAAAGCCTAAATAAAGAACAGATTCATTCATTTCTGAGCTCTTGACTTGTAAGGAAGGAGCAAGACACAAATTCTGCATTGCTATCTCTGATATTGGTCCCTACCTCCCAGCTTTCAACTTCAGACTACAGCGCTTAGAGTTCAATCTGCAGCCTGTTGGATGTTTGACAGTTTTGGGGAGGCTGAGGAAACTGTCAAAATAAATTGGCTTCATAAAGCAAGAGGGACACCAATGTCTGCATTCCTCTCAATACAGCAAATATGCACACTCAGCTAGAAGAGCAGCATCGTGCTTCAGCAGCCCGCTGGATCAAGGAGATATATGGGTCAAGGGTGAATTTCCAAGGACATGCCTTCAGGATTTCATTGCAGTTCCTTGGTTTTTGCATATAAGTCAGTTTCATTTTCCTGGGGCAATGCTTTTATGATGTGCACATCTACATTTAGTAAAGGAATGAGCCATTCTGGTGCTAGTAATTTTTAGAATTATTGTTGAAATTGTTTCTTTCTTATCTTAGGTCAGTCACCTTTAACATTTAAATGCCAACCTTTTACCATATGAGAGTTTAGCTGTTATCAATATCTTTCACTATGCAAATGGGTTTTGTGATCCATGGAGTATTTAAATACCCATTTTTATTTTAAATTCTAGCACTCAGATAATGAAAGTATAAGCTACTGTGAATTTTAGTTTCATTTCTAACTAATAAAGAGATTTCCTTCCACTTTTGAAATATTTCTTTTGGACCATTTCATTTTTTCAATAATAATGTTCATTGGGGAAAGGAGGTAAATGATTCAGTTTGTATTTTTCACTAATTTAATGTCACAGCATTAAAGATAGCCTACTATTGGGCATGTCTCTTACTTTATGTCCTATTAAATATTTTCATCAGAAAATATTATTATATTAAAAGAAACAAAAATAATGACAACGTAATAGTTAATGCTACCAACCTTAGAAAGCAATGTCCTTTTTTACAGGCCACATTTTATTTGCTTGCATAAATTTGCATAATTCCATTACTGCATAGACTAATATTTGCATTCTCCTAGTTTCACTCAGTATTATATCATAAAATATCCGTGATTCTACTTAGATGTCATCATTGCCATTTTAAAGCTTGCCTAGTATTTTGTTGCATGATGCCTACTATTTTGTTTTATTGTTCAAACTTTGTGTCAGTAAACCATTCTGAAACTTAGTGCCTTAAAATAAAATCATCTGTTTAGTCCTTGATACTGTGGGTCAGTAATGAGAGCTGAGCTGAGCCAGATAGTTCTTCTGGTGTCAGCTGGGCTCTCTCACGTGTCAGTAGTCAATTGCAGGTCAGCTGGATGACTTTGCTTTGGGGACTTGGCTGGCTTTCAGCTGGAGCAATGGGAATGCCTGGACCACAAGTTTTTCATTCTCTAGCACACTGACCTTGGACCTGTTTACATGGTGGCTGTCAGAGTTCCAAAAGAAAAAATTAAGAGCTTGGGACTCTTGAGAATCCCTTGGACAGCAAGGAGTTCAAACCGGTCAATCCTAAGGTAAATCAACCCTGAATACCTTGGAAGAACTGATGCTGAAGCTGCAGCTCCAATACTTTGGCCACCTGATATGAACAGCCAACTCATTAAAAAACACCCTGATGCTGGGAAAGATTGAGGCAGGAGGAGAAGAGGACAACAGAGGATAAGATGGTTTGGATGGCATCATCGACTCAATGGACATGAGTCTGAGCAAGCTCTGGGAGTTAGTGAGGGACAAGGAGGCCTGGCGTGCTGCAGTCCATGGTCGCAGAGAGTCAGACACAACTTAGCAACTGAACAACAGCAACAAGAGCTTGGGTTGGAATTGGGTAAAATCATTTTCACCATTTTCTATTGGCCAAAGCTAAGCCCGAAGCCAGCCCAGATTCTAGGGATGAGGAAGTACAACTCCATTTCTTCTTTTTTTTCCCCCTAATATTTATACATTTATTTATCTGGCTGTGCTAGGTCTCAGTTGCTGCATGAGAACTCTTAGTTACGGCATGTGAAATCTAGTTCCCTGACCAAGGATTGAAGCCCTGCCCTCTGCATTGGGAGTGCAGCGTCTCGGCCACAGAACCACCAGGGAAGTCCCACAGCTCCATTTCTTGATATTGGAGTTGTAAAGTCACATTGCAAAGGGCTTGACTGCAGGGAGGGGTAGAAACTTGTGGACATTTTTTAGAATTAAATATTTCTTCCCTGGTGGCTCAATGTTAAAGAATCAGCCTATAATACATTTAATTGCAATTAATGTTGCAGTGAACTTTATTGCACTTATAACTTTTGTTCATTTCTACTGAATAATGTCAATAACATAAAAAAATATTCAGGATAAATTTCAGTGAGCAAAATAGGAAAGGAGAGGTAAGAATAGCATTATGATAACAGTAAATGAATAGAGATATTTGAGTCATTTTCCTCAATTTCAGCAACTGTTAATAGTGTCACTTTCTGCAATTTCATTCCTCCACCCTCTTCCCATTATTCTCCTTCTACAAAATAAGTGTAGTATATATAGTATTGCTATGGAACTTAGTAAGTTCTCAATAACATTAGCTGTTACTATTATTCCCTGAGTTGTAGCTCAGACGGTAAAGAATCTGCTTGCAATGTGGGAGACTTGGGTTTGTTCCTGGGTCGGGAAGATCCCCTGGAGAAGGGAATGGCCTGGATAATTCTATGGACAAAAGAACCTGGCAGGCTACAGTCCATGGGGTCACAGAGTCAGACGCAACTGAGCAACTAACACACACATACATTATTATTATTGTGATTTTTATAGCTTATTCTATTTTGCTTTCTGCCACCAGGCTTTCTGAAACTATGTTACCTTCAGTTGTTCTTTGCTCTAGGATTGGTTGATTATCACAGTGTATGCATTAAACGAAATTATTGGGATATTCATGGAAATAGATTCAGATATCAGCCTTTTACTGTTTGGCTTCCCAGGTGGCTCAGTGGTAAAGAGTCTGCCTGCCAATGCAGGTGACACAGGGTGACATGGTGTTTGATCCCTGGGTTGGGAAGATCCTCTGGAGGAGAAAATGGCAACCTACTCCAGTATTCATGCCTGGAAAATCCCATCACCAGCGGGGTCTGGTGGGCTACAGTCCATGGGGTTGTGAAAGAGTTGGACATGACTTAGCAACTGAGCACATTTACTGTTTAATTTCTATGCTACTGGGCTTTGTTATTAGCACATTCTGTATATATTAACTTAGTTCTTATGGAATCTAGCAAGCTAAGTATTTTATCTCAATTTTATAGCTGAAAAACTTGAAACTTAAAGAGGTTAAGGAACTTGCCCAGAGTCACACAGGATACACGTGGAGGAGCTGGGATTTGAATCATGTTTGTTTGAATCCAAAGCCTATAGCCATAAATATTCTGTATTTTTCTTTCCTCTTAATGATACATATTTATGTACAAATCCATTTAAATCTAATACAGTGACTAGGAACAGAGTAAGTACTAAATAAATAGGAACAGGATGATCCTAAAGGGAAACAGGCCAAACTTCTGGGTCAGAAACAAAAATCTTGCCTGGGATGTAAGCAAATAGGATTAGTAATATCTTCCAGAAAAGGAGGCAAAGCTTCAGTGAATAGATTGTCATTCAGGAACACAGCTCCCATCACTAGAGAGGAAATTGACAAGGACAAGAGTAGGCTATGGTCTGGAACACCCAGGTTAAAGTGAAGTGAAAGTCGCTCAGTTGTGTCTGACTCTTTGCCACCCCATGAACTATACGGTCCACGAAATTCTCTAGGCCGGAATACTGGAGTGGGTAGCTTTTCCCTTCTCCAGAGGATCTTCCCAACCTAGAGATTGAACCCAGGTCTCCTGCATTGCAGGCGGATTCTTTACCAGCTGAGCCATAAGGGAAGACCCAGGTTACCAGGCAGATAATTCAGCTTAGAATTTAGAAATGGGCTAAGGGCTTAGATGGTAAAATGTCTGCCTACAATGCGGGGGAGACCTGGGTTTGATCCCTGGGTCAGGAAGATGCTCTGGAGAAGGAAATGGCAACCCACTCCAGAACTCTTGCCTGGAAAATTCCATGGATGGAGGAACCGGGTAGGCTACAGTCCATGGGGTCGCAAAGAGTAGGACATGACTGAGTGACTTCACTAAGGTAAATCATGGCTATTGGTCTAGGACAGGCATGTTGTCTAAATTATGAAACAATGGTCAGAATCCAGCATGAGATGGTTGATTAAAGGGAGACTAGTCTCAGCTGAAACTCCAATACTTTGGCCACCTGATGAGAAGAGCTGACTCATCTGAAAAGACCCTGATGCTGGGAAAGATTGAAGTCAAGAGAAGGGGATGATAGAGGATGGGATGGTTGGGATGGCATCACCAACTCAATGGACATGAGTTTTGGTAGGGACTGGGAGTTGGTGATGGACAGGGAGGCCTGGCATGCTGCAATTCATGGAGTCCCAAAGAGTCAGACACAACTGAACGATTGAACTGAACTGAACTGAGCTGAGTCTTAATAAACCTTGGTGCTGATCTCAGTGGGCCATAAACCTGGAGAGAGCATTGGTCTGCTTGGCAGAGGAAGATGACAGTCAAGGTAACTCAGCAGGTTGTGTGGTATACAAAATATATATATATTTTCTCTTCCTCGTTGTGATTAATCACATTGAAACCTCCAGAAAAATTTTAAAGATGCAGAAAATTTTTGAATTGCTCAGTGTCTTCCAGAAATGGTCTCTGCCTGTGGTATAGTTTAGACAAGCCCATTATCCCTCCAAACCGTGCAGTAATGACAGAACACATGCCGCTTAATGTAAACTCACAGCCCGGTGCTGAGCAGACGTGATTAGGCTGTCATCTTCCCCAACAGCAGCAGCAGCAGGAGCAAAATAAATAAGTAAAATCATCTTATTCATATTTATTAGGGGACTTTGCAATCAGCCTGATGCCCTGATGTAATTGACATTTTTGCTTATGTTCTTGACTCATGAGCTGAGGACCAATTTAAATCCATCCATTCATAGCCTCTCCCAAATCCTGACTTTCATAAGGTGATACAACTCAAGTGTTCCCTTTTCTAAAGGGCTTATCAAATGCATATATTCATTAATTCTGAAATCGGTAACATGATTATTGTTTGTTAAATTTAAAAGTAGAATAAGATGACTAAACCTATGGGCAAATAAAGCCTTTAGAAAATTCTCTTGTTTATCTTTTAATTCTATTTGTGTATTTTAATCCAACATATGCTAATTTATGCATGCACAGTCATACACATACATCGAAAACCATGGATATGTGCTCATGTATATATACACACACATTTCTATCTGTGTTTTACTGGTCACCTTAGTGGAAATCAGAGTCCAAACAACTCATCACAATGTCAAGTAAGTTGAATGTAGTCTGACTGTCTTTTTATTTGTAATTTAAAAAAATCTGTGCCTATGCATTAATTCTTGGGTATGACCATGACGAAAAAGGCTTTCCCTAAATATGCATGTGATCATGTGCAAAAGGCAGGAAGGAGCGAGAACATGAGTGAAACTCTAAAAGTGCAGTAGGTTCCCTGTCAGTCCAGAGAGAAATGGACACACAGTTGTTTAAAAATTTTAGAGACAAGCAAAGAGCTTGCTCTGTGACCCTCGCCTTGACTCAAAGTCATTACTCCAACTCCCCTGATTTAATTATGGAATACAGCAGCAGACTCACACACACACACAGATTAAAGATTCATAACCTCCCTGCAAACAAACCCAGTCTGCCCTGCCCACCTGAGAGACAGCATTTAAGGCAAAAGAAGAACTCATTTTCCTAGTTTCTCCAGATCTCAGCCTTCCTCTCGGGGATTGTCAAGGAGATGCCAATGTCAGCCAAAGCGCCTGTTCTTCAGGAGATGCTGAAATTATAAACTGGCCTTGTTTCTGTCATGGAACAGTCAGCATCAGGATGTGGAGAACTTAACTCATCAGAGGCAAATGTGACATCTTGATACATCAGATTGCCAAAGAGTCCACAGGACCATGACAGCTCCTGGCTTTTGGCATCCCTGGTTCGTTTACTTCCCAAATTGTTAATGTAGCAGATTAACCTTGTCTGATGAAATTTTGCTTATATTTGTATGTCATTAAATGTAAAAGAGATAATAAGCAAAGTATTGGGTTGGCCAAAAATTTTGTTGGGTTTTCCATAACATCTTAAGGACTTCCCTTGTGGCTCAGTTGGTAAAGAATCCACCTGCAATGTGGGAGATCTGGGTTCAATCCCTGGGTTGGGAAGATCCCCTGGAGAAGGAAAAGGCTACCCAATCCAGTATTCTGGCCTGGAGAATTTCATGGACTGTATAGTCCATGGGGTTGCAGAGTCGGACTCGACTGAGCTACTTTCACTAACATTTTATGGGCTTCCCTTGTAGCTCAGTTGGTAAAGAATCCTCCTGCAATGCAGAAGACCCCAGTTCAATTCCTGGGTCAGGAAGATCCCCTGGAGAAAACATAGGTTACCCAATCCAGTATTCTTTGGCTCCCATGGTGGCTCAGCTGGTAAAGAATCCACCTGCCATGTGGGAGACCTGGAATCGATCCCTGGGTTGGGAAGATCCCCTGGAGAAGGGAAAGGCTACTTACTCTAGTATTCTGGCCTGGAGAATTCCATGGATGGTATAGGCCATGGGGTCACAAAAAGTTGGACGTGACTGAGTGACTTTCACTTTTCACTTAAAATCTTGCAGAAAAATCCAAATGAGCTTTTTGGCCAATCCAACTATTTCTAATGCTTTTATCATCATCTTGCTTGTTAGTAAACCTCTTTTACAAGAGAAATCATGTACTATGAGACATTTTGTATCTATTGCCTGATGGGATGACATTGCATTTGGGTGAAATTCTAGAATCTATGATAGCTGGAATATTTTTCTGTAAAACTGATCATGAGAGCCTCCACAAAAGTGCTGATGAGGCTTATACTTTTATCAACATCAGGTACTCAAATCAATGCTAGGAAAGGCTGCTTTTACTGGTGCTTCTAAATTAAGATTATATATATGCCACAGGTGCTCCGTAGCCTCTACAAGTCCTTTAGTTCCAGGCACAATGGAACAACCTTTCTGTAGTTTAATCCTCCCAAATTTTAAGAAGCTATGGAGATGCTGGACTTTCTTTGCTTCACCTGCCATTTTAACTACTCAGACAGCCGCATGTATTTGTGTCATCTTCTTTTTTTCTTCTTTTTTGCCATGTATGGAAAAACCCAATTAGATTTTGAGAGGATAAAGTAAAAGCTAAAGGAGATTTAACAATTGGTATTTTATCTAAAGGAAGTGGAAGCACAGAGACTGGTGCTTACAAAGTTTGACATGTTGACAGGAAACAACATTGATAGCTCCCTCCCTGGACTAGGCACACTGCTGTGTGCACCCAAATTTTATAAATCCACTGCTCTCTCATAACAACCTTGTAAGACAATTAATGATGAATCTTGTTACCCACAACTTCAAGGAGACAGAATGGAGGGGTTGTGAATAGTATGAGGCTTTGTAAATAGCTTGCCTACTCAAATTATGAGGCCACCTCTGACTAACTGTATGATGTAAGAACCCTCAATTTCTTTATTTATAGAATATGGATAATATAGAACCTTCCTACCCTATTGGGTGATTCCTAGGTGGTGCAGTGGTAAGAATGCACCTGCCAACACAGGAGGCACAAGAGATGCAGGTTCAATTCCTGAGTTGGGAAGATGCCCTGGAATAGGAAATAGCAACTCACTCTAGTATTCTTGTCTGGAAAATTCCTGGACAGAGGAGTCTGGTGGGCTACAGTCTATGAGGTCACAAAGAGTCACATAGGACTCAGCATGCCACACTTCCTATATTGATGGCCAGGATTTAAACTTGGGCATCTAATTCCTGAGCTATCCATGGGAATAGAACAGGCAGATCAGTTCAGTTCAGTCACTCAGATGTGTCTGACTCTTTGCGACCCCATGGACTGCAGCACACCAGGCTTCCGAACTGTCCATCACCAACTTCTGTGGCCTACTCAAACTCATGTCCATCATGTTGGTGAGGCCATCCAACCATCTCATCCTCTGTCATCCCCTTCTCCTCCCACCTTCAATCTTTCACCAGCACCAGGGTCTTTTCCAATGAGTCTGTTCTTTGCATCAGGTGGCCAAAGTATTGGAGTTTCAGCTTCATCACCAGTCCTTCCGATGAATATTCAGGGCTGCTTTCCTATAAGATTGACTGGTTGGATCTCCTTGCAGTCCAAGGGACTCTCAAAAGTCTTATCCAACACCACAGTTCAAAAGCATCAATTCTTCAGCGCTCGGCTTTTTTCACCATCCAACTCTCACATCCATACATGGCTACTAGAAAAACCATAGCTTTGACTAGGCAGATCTTTATTGGCAAAGTAATGTCTCTGCTTTTCAATGTGCTGTCTAGGTTGGTCATAGCTTTTCTTCCAAGGAGCAATCATCTTTTAATCTCATGGCTGCAGTCACTGTCTGCAGTGACTTGGAGTCCAAAAAAATAAAGTCACTCACTGTTTCCACTGTTGCCCTATTTATTTGCCATGAAGTGAGGTGATCAGATGCCATGATCTTAATTTTCTGAGTGTTGAGTTTTTTAAGCCAACTTTTTCACTCTCCTCTTTCATTTTCATCAAGAGGCTCTTTAGTTCTTCTTTGCTTACTGCCATAAGGGTGGTTTCATCTGTGTATATGAGGTTATTGATATTTCTCTTGGAAATCTTGATTACAGCTTGTGCTTCTTCCAGCCCAGCATTTCTCATGATGTACTCTGCATAGAAGTTAAATAAGCAGGGTGACAATATACAGCTTTGACATACACCTTTCTCAATTTGGAACCAGTCTGTTGTTCCATGTCCAGTTCTAACTGTTGCTTCTTGACCTGTATACAGATTTCTCAAGAGGTGGGTCAGGTGCTCTGGTATTCCCATCTCTTTCAGAGTTTTCCACAGTTCATTGTGAGCCACACAGTCAAAGGCTTTGGCATAGTCAATAAAGCAAAAGTAGATGTTTTTCTGGAACTCTCTTTCTTCTTCAATAATCCAGCTGAAGTCGCTCAGTCATGTCCAACTCTTTGTGACCCCATGGACATTAGCCTACCAGGCTCCGCCATCCATGGGATTTTCCAGGCAAGAATACTGGAGTGGGCTGCCATTTCCTTCTCCAGGAGATCTTCCCAACCCAGGGACCGAACCCGGGTCTCCTGCATTGCAGACAGACGCTTTACTCTCTGAGCCACCAGGGAAGCCCAATAATCCAGCAGATGTTGGCAATTTGATCTTTGGTTCCTATGCCTTTTCTAAATCCAGCTTGAATATCTGGAAGTTCATGTTCATGTACTCTTCTTTGAGCATTACTTTTCTAGTTTGTGAGATGAGTGCAATTGTGCCGTAGTTTGAGCATTCTTTGTCGTTGCCTTTCTTTGGGATTGGAATGAAAACTGACCTTTTCCAGTCCTGTGGCCACTGCTGACTTTTTCAGATTTGCTGGCATATTGAGTGCAACACCTATTGAGTGCAATCTTTTAGAATTTGAAATATCTCAACTGGAATTCCATCACCTCCACTAGCTTTGTTCATAGTGATGCTTCCTAAGCCCCACTTGACTTCACATTCCAGGATGTCTGGCTCTAGGTCAGTGATCACACCATCGTGATTATCTGGGTCATGAAGATCTTTTTTGTACAGTTCTGTGTATTCTTGCCACCTCTTCTTAATATCTTCTGCTTCTGTTAGGTTCATACCATTTGTCCTTTATTGTGCTCATCTTTGCATGAAATGTTCCTTTGCAATCTGTTAATTTCCTTGAAAAGATCTCTAGACTTTCCCATTCTATTATTTTCTTCTATTTCTTTGCATTGATCACTGAAGAAGCCTTTCTTATTTCTCCTTGTTATTCTTAGGAACTCTGCATTCAAAATGAGCAGATAATTATTGGTATTTCTGACTTCCATTGTAGCAATAAAGGAAATAATTGGGTGAAAAATAAACCTGAAAAAGATAAATCATGGGGCACTGGTCAAGGTTCTCCATGAGGAGAAGTTATCATTGCTTTTTTTCTGTTGCTATACCCTTTCATGATTGAGGAAGAATTAGAGGCCAGTGGCTCAAACGTTGATCTTGAAGAAATAAGCAATGTTGGAGGAAAAAAGCCCTAAAGTTGATACAAGTATTCTCTTCCTTGTCCTTATTTTTAAAGAGATGGATTAAAGCAGTTACTTTGGATTAGACTTAACAGCTGCACTGAGATCAAAGTATGTTGTAGAAGGGCTTAACAAGCCATTTGGTCGCTTCAGCAAATTCCCTTCCCCAGCCTCAGTTGTCGTATCTATAAAATGTGACAGTTGGACTAGATGATTAATAAAGTCTTTTCTATTTTTAGTTTATACCCTTAATGTATTTTTTAAAATATCAGGATAATGGTACAATATAAAAGAGAAGGTATTTTGAGACAACAAAGAAGACCCTAATATCTGGGGCTTGTCACTTGATTAAATCAAAGCTCAAACTTCTTGAGCCCTCAGAATTGGATGTTGGGGCCAAAGCAATGTGGATTTTCTTCTGGTTTTGTTTCTGTCTCTGAATAAAGCCTCTGTGATTTTTTTCTGGTGCATATATACACACACATACGTATATATATATACACACACATTATATATTAATAAATCATCTCTATGGTGACAATTTCTCCCTATTCATAATTATATAAACTACTTGATTTGTGGTTATATGGTTACTTTTATAAAGAATATAAACAATATGTGAAGCTATTCTTCAGTAATTGAAACCCATCCATAACTATTTTCCACTTTGAACCCCAAATTCACCTTTTTTTAATAAAAGAAAATTTCTCCAATCACACAGTAGAAAGTACAAGATAACTATGTGACTGAAAACAATATCCTTTTGTGAGGCTGTAAGAGGGTAGAGAGGAGAGCACTAAGAAATATCATGGTTGTTATTTTAAAATTTTAATTACTACTACTAAAAACATTTTCCAATAATAGGGAAAATTTTATGTCAAAAGATTACTGCTGACACAAAAGGGCTTTGAGGCCCATTTCCTAAATGTAATCATCACCAATGTCTTCTGAATTTGAGTTTGGTGATGAATGTGGATGTGCTGATTTTTCCTAGCAACTCCTCATGCATTAACTGTGTCAGATATCCAGTAAATACATTTTCTATTATTCTTGATAGGTTGTTAATTTTTATGGAAATCATTCATGATAATGATCTGGGTCATTGTGGAATACAAGAAAGGTTCACTTCAAATTTAAAATATATGTGTCTAGTGGAAATATTGAGAATCTTTTAAAAGGAGGACATCTTCGGTCAAGAGTCAATAGTTCAGGTAAAGCTTTATAATTAGGGCCATACTAATGATTTTATGAAAATGCCATTCGGTTACCTTCAACCACACATAACATGCAGTTTAATTGTCGATAATACATTTGCCACCTAAATATGTTAATGAACCTTCAATCTGAGAGTTTCTTAAAGAAGAAGTATAATTCTGACTGAAGTACCTCCTAAATTTCAGACTTTGGGGGGAAAGATAAACAAAGAGAGATGCTTTTCTGTCTTTATGTGAGATAATAGCTCTACAGACAGAATCTCAATAGTAATCAAGTAGGGAAGCCTTGTCTGTAAATAAAAAAGTTGTGTCAATTCCCCAGCCCTTAATTGTAGTAAGGCTTGACATGAGAGAATGGGTAAGTAGGTTAGAATTTGGCTATATCAAGCAAAACTCAGACAAGTACTACAAGACTAAGTGACAAATGATGTGCAGACATCTGCTTGTCTGTTCTGATGGTTGCATGGCTTAGAGGCTGAAAGCGGGGCTGGAAGAGAAAAGGCTCGGAGGATCCAGACGCAACACAATGACGAGACTCAACATTTGTTGTACTTGATAAGAATCACTTGTAACTAGCCCATTAATGCTTATCAGGAAGCCTTTTATTCTCAAGTGTTAAGCTGAGCATTTGCCCTGAAATTATGTTTGTACTCTTAATTGGCTTAGAGAGCACTTTTTTTTCCTCATCCCATAAAGGTAAACTTAAGTTTCTTGGCTACATAATTAAACTTTCTCATTTAAGTGTCCTTACGATTAATGAATTTGATATAGTCTGTTTATTCTATTCTTTTGCTTTTGCTTCTGTTTTAGAAGTATAACAAAAATGCTCTCTAAAAACCCATAGATGATACCCATAATTTTAATTAGTATGCCAATTTATATTTCAAGATACGTTGCTAGAGCTAACTGTTCTAAAACAGATTTTTTAAAATAGTTTTATAAGGCAAAGTCCAATAGCAAAAATGTTCAAGAATTTGTATAAAATGGTACCAATTAAGTAATTGCATTGGGAGGTATATATTAATATTATTCTCTGATATATTCATTACTTTCACTACAGAAACATGAGAAATAGCATTAAAAAGAATATTTATAAACCAAATTATTTAAAACACAAGCAGTAAACTGAGCAGTAGATGGAGAGGAGTGGATTGCAGTATAATATGACATGTAACTGCATGGAATTCTGAGTCATGCAGCCCTGAACACTAGTTCTTACTAGTCAAGTGTCACTGAACAATTTTCTTAAGTTTTATAGGCCTGATTTTTCATATGTAAATTCTAGGAGGCTGAGATGATCAATATAAATCACGTGTATAATATACTCAGCATAGTGCATTGTGCCAAAAAAAAAAAAAAAAGAAAACACAATATGTTTTAACCATTACTATTATTAACCATCACAATTTTACTTGGCAAGCTGCTGCCAGTATATCCCCCTCAGCATCTCCGCACTTCTAGGATACACACACATATACATACGTATAACAATAAGAATGGAAAAAATGTATAATAGTAAGAGTTTAGCAAAGGTAAAGAGGGAAAATTCTGGACCAAGAACCTAGGGTCCGAGGTTGATTCTTAGGTTCTGTCACTGAGATGCTGAGTCACTTTCGTTGTTGTTCAGTCACTCAGTTGTGTCTGAGTCTTTGCGACCCCATGGACTGCAGCACGTCAGGTCTCCCTGTCCATCACCAACTCCCAGAGTTTACTCAAACTCATGTTCATTGAGTTGGTGATGCCATCCCACCATCTCATCCTCTGTCATCCCCTTCTTCTCCTGCCCTCAATCTTTTCTACACCAGGGTCTTTTCCAAAAAGTCGGACCTTTGCATAAGGTCACATTAGATAAAAACATTTTGTCTCTCTAGTCCTCAGTTTCCTTGCAGGAAAGATGAAAATTTTGGGCTCCTGGTATTTCTTGTTTAAATGGATCAAAAAAAAAAAAAAAAGTGTGAAATGATACGCATTATCTCCAAAATACATACCTAAAAGGATCAGCAGCCCCACAGTCTTTCTTTCATTTGTTGCTTTATAAAAGGAAAGATAAACATTTTTTCTTTGTATTATTATTATTTCATTTTCAAATGTCTTCTTTATTACTTCAGTTTAATAGGTTTGTTCCAGGCTATGTCTCATATTTTTATTCCCCTTCTTTGACACAATCCTGTGCATTACTTTTTGAAGTTGGACAAGATATTTCTGCACAAGTCTCTTTAATGAGAAGCTGTTTCTCTGTTTGTAAATTTTCAACACAGTTCCTCTATATCTAGATAAGCTACATTTGCCCCTCAATCTGGATTACTGCTTCAGTTACCTGAATAACTCTTTTTCATCCTTTCCTGAGCTTCCCAAGCAAGCCTATTGAGTCTCTGTGATATTTCACTGAAGGTATTTCTTACTGACTTTGGATTCATTACACCTTAATGTGTAGGTTTTAATTCAACAAATATTTATTGAAAAGCTACTATATGTACTAAGCACTGAGAACAGAAAAAATGATAAGTGAGACATATACTTTTGTTTCTAGAGAGCTTATACTCTAATAAACTTATACTATAATGTTTACAGGAACATAAATAGATAAATTAAACCCAATAAATTGAGTATATGAATAGCAGTATGCTTAAGATGGGGACTTCTGGGAGGGGAAGGTGACTCTACATTTAACATTTTAAGAAACTGTCAAATTTTTTCCAAAATGTCTATACCATTTTACATTCTCATCTGCAATATATGAGGGTTATAGTTTCTCCACAATCTTGACATTTTTTTATCTATCTTTTTTTATGATAGCATTTTAGTGGGCATCAAGTTATATCACATTGTAGTTAATATCTGCATTCTCTAATGTGATGTTGAGACTTTTTGAATGCTTCCTGGCTCTTTGTGTGCCTTCATTGATGAAATCTTTATTCAAATCTATTGTCCATTTTTTAATTGGGTAACTTGGGTTCTAAGTTTTAAGATTTTTTTCACTTACAAATCTTTTATTGGATGGGGAATTTACATATATTTCCTGCCAATCTATGGCCTGTCTTTTCATTCTCTTGATTATCTCTTTTGAAGTACAGAAGTTATTAATTTTGATAACCTCTACTTTGTGCATTTTTTTTTTCTTATGTTGTGCTCTTGTCATATCTAAGAAATCTTTACTTTAACCCAAAGGTACGTGGATCTGCTCCTACATTTAGTTTTAGGAGTTTTAGAGTTTTAGCACTTATATTTTGCTCTGATTCATTTTTATTTAATGCTTGTATATAATTTGAATAAAGATTTAAATTCATCTTGTGAATGTGGATATCCAGTTGTACGAACAGGACTTGTGGTAATAACTATTTTCCCTATTAAATTGCCTTAGCACCTTTATCACAAATCAGTTGACCATAAATGTAAAGATTTATTTCTGAATAAATAAACTCTTTTCCAGTGACCTATGTCTATCCTAATGCAAGTACCACACTACTTTGCTTTCCATAGTGTTGCAGTAAGTTTTGAAACCAGAAAGTGCAAGTCCTCCGATTTAGTTCAATTTTTAAAGATTATTTTGGCCATTCTTTGATGCTGTTTTGGAGGACATTGTCTTATTTCTTAGGCAATGGAAAGTCATTGCTTGTATATAGATTTTCATCTCTGTCAAGCTGTAAACTTCTTTAGAGAAGGGAGTTTGACTTACTCATTGCTGTCTACATAGCACCTGGCACATTGTTTAGCCTCAAATATTTTGTTGAAACCATATGTATATTATGCACATTATGTAAGGTGACATTATGACTGCTCAGTATAATTATTTCATATAAGGTGAGGAGATTGGATAGACTGCTTTAGGAAGAGCAATAGATCAGGAAATGGAAACCCTGATTTCAGTCCTTGACTTATGATAGACCAGTATTTGACCTTGAGAAAGTGAGGAGCTCTTCTGAGTCACAGTTTCCACATCTATGAAGGTGAAGTTAGTGCTAATTGTTTTCCAGGATATCTTCTGGCTCCCAAAATCTTTTTTCTTAAGTGACTCCTTCACATTATTTATTTAGCCCACACCACACAGCATGTGGGATCCTTAATTCTCCAACCAGGGGTTGAACCCATGCATCCTGCAGTGGAAACACGGAGTCTTAACCACTAGACCACCAGGGAAATCCCTGGCTCTAAAATTATTTGTTCGTGTAAGGTAGCTCTATCCTTCTTAGGAAAAGTTACATTTTACTGAATGATTTCTGTGGGACAGGTAGTACAATAAAAGGATAAAAGAAATGTAAAGGATGAGCTGTGTTTTCAGGGAACTTGTAATTTAGATCAGGTTGTAGGATATACAGATTTAAAAGAACGCTTTATTTTCAACGTTCATAAACATCATTATTATAGAATATTATACCTTCTTTTCTTTTATGCCTTAACTTTGATATGAACGGTTTCCTTTTGCCCTGTCATTCAGGTATGAAGTGCAACTGTGTAGAATTCCAGTTATACCTGGCTAATCACCAACATCTTCATTTTAATGCATTTTGAGTTTTGTTATTACTCAAGCTTTGTGGATCAAGCATAGGGATTTAGTTACATTTACAGTCTTTGTTCCTCTGCTTTAGCTTATGTGACAGAACAATTATCTCATATGCCATATTCGAGATTCGGGGAATGAGAACAGGGTTGTTTAAATGCAGTAAGTGAATTCCCTCTGCCCTTTGGTCAGAGACATCACATGAAATCTAAGAATGTTAGAAGAAGAGAGAAATGGGATGAATAACCCAGATATAGTAGCTTATTTCAGAGATCATTTACTATTACAGCAACCACGGCAACCACTTCTCAAATATCCCTTAGTAGGGAGCTCAAATATCATGGTTTGTTTTATGATTTTTTTCATTGCATATAAAAGTGGTAGTTGAGCGACACAGTCCTGGGGTTTGTTAGAGACAACACATTTTTCTAAGAGTTTTGGTACAGCATCAGAAATTAGTTACTTTTTAACGAATTTTGAAAAATTAACCTCAGTGGGAGTTATTTAATTTTTCTTCTTTCAAAAAGTTATTCTTCTGTGGGTATTCAGCCACAAGGCAACAGAACTGGAGAGTTTAATTGACTAGAAACACAAGTTACAGCAATGAATCAATCTGTATTACCCATGAAGGATAAAATGCAATAAGTGGCATAAATATTTCATATTCAAACTTCTTCAGAAGCAACCTTAATGATAGTTATAAATGTTTCTTCTTTCTATAAGGGAGAGAGTGAGAGCAATACCTAAATTGCCTTTTCAGTGAAGAGAAATTTGGTATATTTAATTCAATTTATAGGTTTTACCCTAAGGGTTTTACACCACTACCAGGCCTTTTATTAAATTTATTACTTAGGTCACTAGGGTACATGCAAAAATTTACAATCTGTTTTATTCTATACTCACAGAAAGTTATTTGATGTAGATATTTAGTACTGAAATGTTTATTCCCAGAATGTGAGTCTGAGAGTTTCAGGAATGGATTTCAATATCTTTTGTACAAGTTAGTAATTTTTCAGAAAGCAAGCAGTCTGATCTATGCTATTATTTGTAAGTTAATGAATCTTCTATCCATAAAAAGAGGCATCAGAGACTTCCAGATGCCAGTGATTTTAAAATTGAAGAAAACCAAAGATATCTGAGATATCTGACCAATGGGAGGAGAATTGAAAAACAATCAGTAACCACAGGGATTTTCTCTAGGACTTCTGAGCACAAAATTTATAAAGTGAAATCCCTTCATTGCTGTGACCTGTTCTTCTAGAGTGGAGACTTGGGATTTGAGAGTAAAGTGCAAAGCAGAGAAGCAGCTTATATGAATGTGCCTCTCTAAATCAAGACTTACTTTCTTCACCTTCCTCCTCACTTCTAGAGCCTCTGTGCTATCAGAAATGTTGGGGAAACCACAGCTCTAGTAGCTTATGACAGAGAGGAGTATTTACATAAGTGGAGGGCGTAGTGGCACAAACAGGGAAGCAGAGATGGGTAGGGTTAGATTATAGATATGCAAACATCGTGAGGATAGAAAACTAGGCGGGCTCAGACTTCTGATGTCCATCCATGTAAACAGTGCTGTGAGGCAAGGTCATGGCTGGTTCATGCAGTGCCTTGGTGTGATTAAGAAAATGAGTCCTTCATTTAAAAACTACCTTTTGAAAATTGTTGAAGTGAGACAGCTTGTAGCCATCTGCAAGAAAAGTATCATAAATTCCTGATGTTTAAGAAATAAATCACCACACAATTGCACTCATTTCACATGCTAGCAAAGTAATGCTCAAAATTCTCCAAGCCAGGCTTCAACAGTACATGAACCGAGAACTTCCAGATGTTCAAGCTGTATTTAGAAAAGACAGAGGAACCAGAGATCAAATTGCCAACATCTGTTGGATCATAGAAAAAGAAGAGAATTCCAGGAAAACATCTACTTCTGCTTCATAGACTACACCAAAACCTTTGACTGTGTGGATTACAATGAACAGTGGAAAATTCTTCAGGAGATGGGAATACCAGACCACCTGACCTGCCTTCTGAGAAACCTGTATGCAGGTCAGCAATCAACAATTGGAACTGGACATAGAACAACAGACTGGTTCCAAATTGGGAAAAAGAGTATGCCAAGGCTGTATATTGTCACCCTGCTTATTTAAATTATATGCAGAGTACATCATGCGAAACGTGGGGCTGGTTGAAGCACAAGCTGGAATCAAGATTTCTGGGAGAAATATTAATAACCTCAGATATGCAGATGACACCCCTCTTACGGCAGAAGGTGAAGAGGAACTAAAGAACCACTTGATGAAGGTGAAAGAGGAAAATGAAAAAGCTTTCTTAAAACTCAACATTCAGAAAACTAAGATCATGGCATCTGGTCCTATCACTTTATGGCAAATAGATGGGGAAACAATGGAAACAGTGAAAGACTTTATTTTTTTGGGCTCCTAAATCACTGCAGATGGTGACTGCAGCCATGAAATTAAAAGATGCTTGCTCTTTGGAAGAAAAGCTATGACTAACCTAGACAGCTTATTAAAAAGCAGAAACACTACTTTGCCGACAAAGGGCTGTCAAGTCAGAGCTACGGTTTTTTTCCAGTAGTCATGTATGGATGTGAGAGTTGGCCCAAAGAGAAGTCTGAGAGTTGAAGAATTAATTCTTTTGAACTATGGTGTTGGAGAAGACTCTTGAGAGTCACTTGGACAGCAAGGGGATCCAACCAGTCAATCCTAAAGGAAATCAATCCTTAATATTCATTGAAAGAACTGATGTTGAAGCTAAGTTCCAGTACTTTGGTCACCTGATGGGAAGAACTGACTCTTGGAAAAGACCCTAATGCTGGGAAAGATTGAAGGCAGGGCGAGAAGGGGCCAACAAGACAAAATGGTTAGATGGCATCACCGACTCAGTGGACGTGTGTTTGAGCAAGCTCTGGGAGATGATGAAGGACAGGGAAGCTGGAGTACTGCAGTTCATGGCGTCACAAAGAGTTGGAGACGACTGAGGGATTGAGCAATAGCAACAAAAAGAATAAATTACATTTCTTTAGAGTTTGGTAAAATTGTTCCTGATAATCTCTTAGAATGGGATGGAGAATGGCAGGCTTGGTTTCAAATATTTTACCAGATGATATTGGAAATTCCATGATGGTAGTTCCACAGGTATTCATATTCTGGAGGGCCCTTCAGGGTGATACTTATTATTCTCAGTTTAGAATGGCAGCCCTATCTTGGGAGCTCCCTCAAACCTTACATAGTAGTACACTGTCCCTATCATGGTGGTGGGATGGCTGCCATAATCAGTAGATACAGTAAGACTATGGTAACATTTCTGTCTAATCCAGCTTTAAGTCCTTAGTTTCTGTAAGGAACTCATCATGCTGACACAGCCTGGCACCTGTGGGATGGAACAGAGGTATTCAAAGTGGAATCCCCCATTAGGACTAAAACAGAGATCTTCTAGTATATTCTTCAGTCAGGGTTTCCTTCCAGTTGCCAAGTTCTGGTTTTCCCAGTGGCCTTTAGTCTTCTTGAGTATTTCTTGATATGCTCAGTCAAGTTGGGTGAACAGCTGTTACTGTCCTACTCCTGGAACATGACAAATGAGCATCTGGGTCTCTCTGTACTTTCGGGACCTTCAGGAATCTTCTGAGAAGGTCTGTGCGGTGGCTCAGCCACTTGAGAATCTGCCCTGTCCCTTATGAAGAAACACAAAGCCTCAGTGAGAAGGAAATTGGGGCTCGCCTTACTCTAAGCCACTTGCTATTTTGTGTTCACTCTCTTTTCATGCCGTTGAAAAGCGTATAAGCTATTAGAATAAAAATATCCTGTAAATAGTAATCATGCTCCATCAAATGTATTCCTGCAGCAGCCAAGTTGATCTTTACATGTACCAATTAGAATACCTCATTCTTGATAAAATCTTTTAGCCGCTTCCCTTTGTTCTTTGAATAGAGTCAAAATTCCATACAGCTTACAGAGCCTTGTCTGGATGCTACAACATTGTTCTTACACCCCACCCCAGCCCTTCCCCCAGCACCCACCCCCAAGCCATTACATTCACAGTATATCCCAGCTAAGAAAACTCTCCAGTCCACTTAGTTCCCTCCTCCACCCTTTTATTCTGTCTTCTCTTTCTTCCTCCCTGTCTCCTTTTCTGTTTCCCTTAAAAAAAAAAAAAAAGTTCATTATTAACACAATGGGACACTGACGCTATTGCCACTGATGAAACAAATGATGTTGGAGAAAAGTGTGTCATCTCAAAGATTACCCCCAGAATGCTACTCATTTTCGTCCCATCCGTTGCTGCTGATTAAAGTCTGACTGATGACTTGTCTCCTGGCCTCTCTGATTGGATTGATGTTCTTGTATCCACTTTAGATTACTTCATGCTTATTTGTTGTGTATGTACTTTTTTTCTCCTTTGAAATAAATAAATAATATCAATATTTAGTGGTCCTTGAATCACATTATCATCCTTGACCTAAGCAGCTTGGGGTAATAAGGTAAAGGACCATAAAATGGGAAAGAATAGTAACCATCTAATTTTTGAAAAAATAGAATTCTGTACTTTGCATATTCATCAAGCTAGTGTACCCTGGATATAGCATATGGTCAATTAGAATTGATTTGAGTGACCACTGGAACACTAATTCCATGAAGTCAATACCATATTTTAGTAAAATATTAATACTATATTTTATTAATCTCAGACATGACTTAGTGACTAAACCACCACCACCTGTACTTAGGAGACTGTCATTAAATATTGAGTAAGCAACCATGTACATAGTGAGTAACAATATAACATAGAGGGAATCAACATATGTGTTTGGTTTTTAAGAGCAAACATTAATTGCTGTCCTCTTCTCACTCTGAGGTCTGAAATGGTTGAAAAATCAGATATAGGAGTCAGATAGGTAAAAACTAAATAATTCAGTTCAGTTCAGTCGCTCAGTCGTGTCGGACTCTTTGCGACACCATGAATCGCAGCACGCCAGGCCTCCCTGTCCATCACCATCTCCCGGAGTTCAAATATCAAGTTCCATGCTAATAAAACTAGTTCTGAGAATATTTCTTGACCTGCACTCAATGTCTGATTTCCCAATATGAACTCTACACCCCTGAATGAAAAGGCTTGAGTCGTCTGTTAGGGATATGACTATATAATCTCCTTTCCAACCCAATTCCTATTTCTACTCCAGGTCTGGGGACAGGCTCTGCCTCTGTAGGAGAGAAAGTGTTAAATAAACTTGTGGGAAGACAGGTCCACCTGAATATAAAAGCCCAGTGTACAGAGCTGCAGGGGCCTTGTGCTTTTTCTCTCTCTCATCATCAGCTAAGTCATTCCTCCTCCCAGGGAGAAAAGGTCTGGTGAAAGAAATTTTATGTATTCCTTTCCATCTAGGAAATGCTTTCTTCTTTATGAAAACACAAGAAGTAGGCATTAAGTACTCACATTTTTTTTTTTTCTCTTCAATAGTAGGATAAAAAGGCAACCTGAAACTTCTTAATGGACTTAGGGGAAGATATCAGAGAAAGGTCAAAGTTGGATTTTAAGGCTATGAAACTCAGCCTTTAAGCTTTAGATGAATTACACTGAAGAAAATAAGAGCCATTCATCACAAACTCTATAATTATTTGTGGCATTTTTTTAACTTATTGTCTTCAATAAATAGCTACTGAATATCTACTATGTACTAGTTGCCATTGGAGGTAAGAGGGATGGACCTTTAAACAAGAGAGAAATACATCTTGACCTTGTACTGACCTTATATTCCAATGTAGAAAAGAGAAAATCAAGAGAAAAGGAGAAAAAATACATATAATATAAATAGTGAAAAGTACATTAAGTACTGAAGAAACATGAAGTAGGGTAAGAAGTTAAGGAATTGTAAGAAATATGGATGTGAGGGTTGAACCATAAAGTAGGCTGAACACTGAAGATTTGATGCTTCTGAACTGTGGTGCTGGAGAAGAGTCCCTTGGACTGCAAGGAGATCCGACCAGTCAATTCTAAAGGAAATCAGTCCTGAATACTCATTGGAAGGACTGATGCTTAACCCAAAGTCCAATATTTTGGCCACCTAAGAACAAGAAGCAGGTAGCTATTAACATGTGATCATTGGAGAAGGAGTCTCTGAGAATGTTGTATTTGTATAGGAACCAAAATGAAAGGAGAAAGCCAAAAAAGCAAAGTTTCAGCCAGAGCTAACAGCATGTACAGAGGTCCTAATGCAGAAACAAGCTGTGAAGGGAATGTGGCTAATTTGGAACAAGTAATAGGTTCTTTTGAAACAGGAGAAGAGTAAGGTCTGGTACCTCGAATTTTAAAACAAACAAGCAAAAAGGTTTTTGTTTCTTTTTTTTTCCCTGAAAGTAGTGGAAAACCAGTAAAAATTTAGAGCATAAGAATAAAGTGATCAAATGTATTTTTTAAAAGACATCACTGGATGGTTGCAGTAAGGTGTCATATCAATGCTAAATTGGAAGCAGCAAGACTCCATTAAGATAACTATCTGTGGGTAAAGTAAGAGGACTGTAATAAAGAAGCATTTGTGGATAGCGTGGTCATATGGCATGTTACTCAAGGGACATGGTGTTTTTCAGGAGAATATGTAGAGAACTCATCTGAAAGTGCTGCTGAAGAGCAAGAAGTACACATATTCTACCTCCAAGTATTTAGAATGAATGAAAGTGAAAAGAGAGAAAGAGAAAAAAGAAGGAAAGGAGAAAAGACAAAGAGTAAAAGAGGGAAGAAGGAAAGAAAGAAAGGAAAGAAAGCTTGTGTGATCATCATCATAAATATCATGGAATTTTGATTGATTCACAAGCCATGGCTGCAGGTCGGACTCATTCTCCAAACAAAGTAATAAAATATTACCTCTTAGAGTTATATTCAGGTGTATTGCTGATGAGGAAAAATCCGTGTAAGTGTTAGATCTTCCTCTGGCTACCTATATGAGTTTTGGATAAACCTCTTAAGCGTCCTTCCCTGTGAAAGATGGATGGGAAAATGAAGAACAGAGATGTACAGGATTTGATTGAGATGAAGTGGTTTTGCAGAGCTGATTACATACTCCAGAGGCATTTGGATAAATAAATAATAATCACTGTTATTAACAGATTGCCCCTATCGATATGTGCATACACGACAGTGACATAATACCACTACTAATCACTATTTACTCAGACACATGCTATGCTTCAGAAACTGACAAAATACTTTCCATATATGAATATATTTGGTGTGTATCAAAAATTTCACAGAGACCTCCAGCCACACTTTGTTCTAGAATGGAAAGAATATCTTTGTAGTGATGTTCATGCTAGAACAAAAAGTATTTCATTGTTGTAAGCATGTGACATGAGGCATCTCAGCATCATTCTGATGGTGTGCTCTGATCACTGCTTTACTAATTATAGGTCTGGCTGTCAGCATGTTCAATAATTTTGTCGTTAGACTAAGCAGCAGGACGTTAGACTGAGTTTTGCATAAAAACAACACTGGACACTATACTCGATTAGGAACGTGAGGGATTCCTTCAGCACTGACAGGCTCAGTCGATTCGAGGCAGCGTCACACTTGCCCCTCTTCCAACTGTTATCCCTCAATGAATCTCGGAGTGCAGTCACTCTAGAGAATGATCGAAATGACTCTCTGGATTCGGAGATGCCATACCATAACCTCTTAGAGAAGTTAGCCCGGATGAGATGTGAATCGTTCACCCTATAAGTATTTGTTGAGTGCCCTGTCAGTGTGCAATGATGATTGAGCATCCTGGCACAGACCACTGACCAGGTACCGTCAGGAGCTCCCAGAGAATAAATAATAGTAACCTGGAGTTGAAAGCTTTTTTGCTCATGGGTTGCTTCCTCTGGGATTCATTCTTTTTGAACACCTCAGACCACTATGAGAGCAGACAGCAGTGTTTGAGTGTGCTCAGATGTATGTTTTGAAATAAAAGATCCTTATCATAAAGTTAGTTAGGTTGAGCCACATAAAAATGGCAACATCCACACAGTTTTTAATCAATAAAAATTGTAGATATTTTTGTGAGTCAACCTAATAGTACATTTTCATTGAGGAAAAAGAGAAACATTTGAAAGAACTGAAGATGGAGAAAATATTTATAATCCTAGCATGCAGAGGCTTCTATTATAATTATATTTGCATATTTCATCCTGACTTTATTTTCTGCATTTAATACAGTTTTGATATTTCATTGGTAATGGTGTATCTCACTCATTTATTACTCCTTGATTTCAAATTTTGGCTAACAGCTTTCCAGCTCTGAGAGACTGTGTACATTACTAAGCTCGTCTGGAAATGAAACTGAATAGATCTATAGTTCATAGGACATTTATGGGACCTAAAAAGATAATACTTTGAATGTGCTTAGGGCATGCCTAGGATCCGGACAGTGTTCAGAAATGTTAACTATTAGTCATAAAATGGAACAAATATATACATGTTATTACAAACTCTTAAAGTCCTCTTTAGTGGCTACGTGATATAATAACTCATTATATGAATGCTTCTGTTTATGACACTCTTATTGTAGGACAAATAGTTTTTTCCCCAAGTTTTGCTCAAACAGTATCTAATTACACTTTCTCGTTTATTGAGAATAACAATGGGACTAGTGCATTGCACACAAATGAGATACAGCTTGTAAGAATGTCCCTAAGGCATTCAGCTTCTTTCTATTCCAAGAAAATGGGAAACATGAGTTTTTGAATTAGAAATTTTCTGGATTCAAATTCTGTCTGCCCCTTACTATCTGGGTGTCATTAGGGCAGTTGTTTAACCCTGTGAACCCCAAGCAAGTTGCTCACTGTTTGGTATTAGTAGTTAGCCCATAATGCAAGTTATTCTCCTTACTGTTAATGCCAAAGGGACATTTGTGAGAGGCACTGTCTTCCATTTAGTGGTTTTCGTTTGCTTAAATTAAACATATCAATAGGACTAGACTTCATCTCCTGCCTGTATAATAATGTTGTTAGTTCTCCTGATTGGAAGGTTAACCAATATGCCATCTCAACTCTCAACTCTCACCAACCTAAAATGGTCTTTAGCAATAGCTGGACACCATATAGTCTATTCTTTCTTGTGTTTCAGTGTGAATAGTTGACATGCTTCTCACTAAGTGGCAGGTGTCCCTGGCGGAGTGGCTGCAGTGGTCAGTAGTAGAAAAGTTCAGCTGGGTTAAGTTTCCTCTATACCCTTGAGAGGTGATATTTCTTAGCTATTGTTTGATAACTACCAAACATGTAAAAGTTAAATTTATGTTTGTTTGTCTAATTTAAAACAGAAATGTATATAAGGAAATTTGAAAGAGACAAGTAAGTTGGGTAGCGTCACCGAGTCGATGGACATGAGTCTGCGTAAGCTCTGGGAGCTGGTGATGGACGGGGAAGCCTCGCGTGCTCCAGTCTATGGGGTCATAAAGAGTCGGACATGCCAGAGCGACTGAACTGAACAGAAATGAATAATAGAAAGCAACAAAATAAAACACATGAGTCCTTCCCTTGCGCCAGAAATGAAGGCTATGAGACGTGTGTACCTTCATGGATAATTCTTCCAGATGGTGTTCATTTCTCTCTCTGTCCCTCCCTATTTGCCTCCCTCCCTCTCATATCATGCACATTCAATGTATTCTTCTGTCACCCTTCATATTATGCACATTCTTCTTACACTAGATTCTTACTTGACAATATATAGCAAATATCTTCCCAAGCCAATTCTCTTGTGAATGATTAACTATTTATTAATCAGTTAACTAAGTGGTCTTGCATATACTTAAAGTATCCCTTTTAATGGCTAAAATCTATTTCTTTAAATAAAGGTAGCAGAAAAGCTCCTATTATTGGACATCTAGCCTATCAATGAAAACATTTTGTTTGGAATATCAACATTCAGTTCTTACAGTTAAATGTTGTTTCCAGTCATCTTATTAATTGCAAATATTATACCTACTTTTATAGTGTTTATGTTTTCAAGGGATCACTTTTAAATGTATAAAGTTTATTGCATGACTATTATTAGTCATATTTCTGAAAAATAGAGGTATATAATTTCTTTCAGTATCCTTTTGATTTTGATGAAACACCTGTTGTTGTTTTAACATAATTTGCAGTCAATTCAGATGATGGATGAATAAAACATTAGTAGTTTACAAGACATACCTAAAAATCTATGACCCAAACATTGTAAGTCACATGTCAGGTATACAACTGGGGATATTCAGTGCTGTGTTAAGAAAAGAGAACTTTAAATCAACTGACTCCAGGCCAGACTTCTTTATAAAAACACACCAATGTTTTTTAATCATTATAGATTTAACAATCTGAAATGCACTTATGTTTGAATAGAAGATTGCTTGAGCAATGATCCTCAGAAAACTGGCCTTTACATTACCTGGGATTAATGGTCAGCTCCTCAGTTAATGTCCTGAGTTTTCTAGACCAAGGAAAAAATCATCTGTAGTCTTACTCATCAGCCATTAACTGGAGTAATGATGGATTGTGAAAGCATCATTGCTGCTCTGACAATAATTGGTACTTTTAAGAGTTGTCTTGCTTGTTTTATTTTTCTTAATTGTTTATTTTAGGTGACTCATCAAGTGGCCGTTTGGAAGAATGTCTTGTTTTTTATCTCCATAATTATCAAATGTCATTTATTAGGACATAAACATATAAACCCACACATTTAGATTCTTGTGTAAAGAGAGAAAACCAGAAACTATGTGAACTCTATAGTGACTGGTTCTAGGATATAATTATTCTTTGTTTGTGTGGATTCCAAAAATATTTTCTGAGCCAGTATTAAATTCTAACAATAAGGTGGGATTTTATGTCCAGCATATGGATGGTTGTATAACTACTTTCAAATATGTTTGTGTGTTAGAGATGTTTTCTTAGGGAGCTAGATTGTAACACATAGCTTGAGAAACATGAATGCCTTAAATAGTTTCCTGTGTTTTGTTATTTTAAATCCAAAAGAGATAAGAAAGAAGTTGGTTTCTTATCTAGACTCTTCTCTAATCAATTCCTGAAACAAAGATTCATTAGTATTGGAGACAATCTCTATTTTATTAATAGTTTCTTTCTGGGTTTAGCTTGGGTCATAGTGCGTTTTTTCCTCTTATCTATTTCCTGCTCTGACCTATGTAAATTATTGCTTGTTTAGACTTTGGGAAAAAGAAGGGAAAAAATTATCAGTGCTCTCTTTAAAGTCACTGTTTAACTGTATTTTTCCTTTTATTTTCCTCCTCAAATCTTCAACTTGGTGATGAAGTATGGTTCTTGAGCCAAATTTTAATCTAAAAGTAATTATATTGCTTCAGTATCCTGTAAGGGGCTTCCCCGGTGGCTCAGCAGTAAAGAATCCACGTGCAGTTCAGGAGCCACAGGAGACAGGGGTTCAATCTCTAGGTCAGGATGATCCCCTGGAGGAGGGCATGGCAACCCACTCCAGTACTCTTGTCTAGAGAATCCCATGGACAGAGGAGCCTGGCGGGCTACAGTCCATGGGGTCGCGATGAGTCAGATGCGACTGAAAAAGCTTGACACATGTGGACACGGGATCCTGTAAACTATTTTCATTCTCCCAAAGAGGCCACTTGGTGGTTGTGATGAGGCAGATGGTTTAGTACTAGGTATTGTCACTGACTGTGAGAGAGACAAATGACAACTACCATTATTATTATTCTCCAATTTTTAGATAAAGAAACAAAAATCATAATTATTTAACTATTTGCTTTAGACTCATGCCTGAGTCAGCTCAAAGTTTTGATATTTACTTACTAGAAGAACTTGATCAAATTACTTGTCTGGGGTTCTGTGTACTTGTCACCAAAGGATAACAGGATATATATATCTCACAGGTTTCTATAGAGATGAAAAGAAATAATGTTGGAAAAGCATACATAATAGTACCTATGTGGTTGGTGTTAATACCCCAGATCACATTTATTATTAGTTTCTGGGAAGGGACTGCAAAGTTAAACTCATTCAATAAGACTTCCCTTGCAGTTTAGTCAGTAAAGAATCTGCCTGCAATGCAGGAGACCCGGGTTTGATTTCTAGATCCAGAAGATCTCTTGGAGAAGGAAATGGCAACCCACTCCAGTATTCTTGCCTGGAGAATCCCATGGACAGAGGATCCTGGCAAGCTGCAGACTATGGGGTTCCAAGAGTTGGACATGACTGAGTGACTAAGCACAATCAGAGAACTCATTCATTCATCATGGAAGCTCTATGAAGGAAAACAGTGTACCATGAGTATTCTGCGACATAACAAAATGCTTGTAGGCCTGGTGATTTAAATTCATGGGAATTTTCAATAACTGATGAACGAAGTGTAATTATAATTAGACTGTGAGAGTAATTAAGGTAAATTTGGTTACACGAATGATTGTTTTCTCCTATATTCTTCTGCTTCTTATGTAATTAACTTTTTTATTTTAGATAATGAGATAATGTCTCCCAATTTCTTTGTTCCATTAATATGCCTAACAGTACTAGGATATAAGTGCCCGTTACATAATTATAATAAAGTGGCTTTAAAGGGTTTCTCTGGACCACAGATAGGCTTCTCTGGTGGCTTAGATGTAAAGAATCTGCCTGCAATGCGGGAGATCTGGGTTCGATCCCTGAGTTGCGAAGTTCCCCCTGGAGAAGGGAATGCCTACCCATTCCAGTATTCTTGCCTGGAGAATTCCATGGACAGAGGAGCCTGGGAGTCTGTAGTCCATGGGGTCACAAAGAGTCGTTCAAAACTGAGAGACTAACACTTTCAAACACTGGGCCACAGATACGCTGTATGAAGAGGGGAATCAACAGAGACCTGAGACTGATCACCTTAGAAAGGCTTATTTGTGAAGTTGACCCTTATCTGGTGCCTAAACTTGGATTTGGGGAGAAGAACCACCATTCTAAAAATTGAGAGTGGCTCCCTACAATTATCTGAACAAACAATGCGGTGTATGCTAAACACCTGCTTTCTTAGTCAGGTCCAGTGAAAACCTGGGGCATCAAGGCTCTAGTGAGCCTCCCTGGTAAATGGTATTTCACATGAGTTGTCAGAATTCATTTCTAGAGGAATTAAGCATATGCTGGGAGAGGACTCTTGGAAGCTTGTCCCTCATTCCTTCTGGATTTGGCTCCATGTGCTTTTGACTTTGCTGATTTTGCTTTGCATCTTTTCACTGTAATAAATCATGAATATAGCTATATGCCGAGTCCTGTTAGTCTTCTTAGCAAATCACTGAACCTGGCAGTGGTCTTAGGAACCCCTGTCACACCCTAGTTCAAGAATTGCCAAGCTTTCTATATCTGCTCATCCCCAGCATCCCTAGGCAGTGCATTTGCCAGGCAATGGCAAACCTTCAGAGCCTTAAAAAGGAGGATAGGAGTAGACTGAGATTGGGTGGAGAGAGTGGGCTATATGATAAAAATGTCAGAGAACATAAGTTGTGAGGTGGAGGGGATAATTAGAGACAAAAGAAAGGAACCAGTTGAAAAATAACACAAAGGAAGCCAGATTAATATTTCTTTAAATTCAAAAACCCTGCGTTTTACTTTGCTGCTCCTGTTTAGTCACTAAGTCATGTCTGACTCTGCAATCCCATGGACTGCAGCCCACAAATCTCCTCTATCCATAGATTTCCCCAGCCAAGAATACTGGAATGGCTTGCCATTTATTTCTCCAGCGGATCTTCCCAACCCAGGGATCGAACCCACAACTCCTGCTTGGCAGAATTCTTTACCACCATTCTAAGCCACATGGGAAGCCCCCTGTTTTACTTTGTAAAGGTAGAACTATTAAAGTCTCAATGGGTTTGCTGTTAGAATTAGATGTATTTATCTATCTTATGGGATTATGTATGGCTGTTCCATCATCTCCTTCAGTTACTCTTAGGAGTTCTTGACTAGCACAAAGAAACACCAGTAATGGAGAAAAATTATCACTTAATATTAGAGACTGTGACAAATAGGAGAACTGATGATTATTTCCAATGCTTTCCAATTCCTAAGCAAGATACAAGAGAAGTAGAGTTCAATGGAGTGGATGGCTCAATGTTAGGAATTCATGCCTGGTAAAGTCTCCTCTGTAAGAAGAGATATATTCTCAAAATAAGTTGTTTCACAAAGGGCCTCCAAGAGACTTCCAATAAAAAGTCAAATATTCACATTCAGTTTGGACCTATTTAAAAATTAGAATACTAAAGAAAGGATTTTGGTATAAGTAGATCGTATGGATGTTTTCAAAATAGCTGGAGTATTTTGACATTATCCTGCTCACCTGCAGCACTACAAATATACTGTTAAAATTTTAGTGTGGTTATAGGTTCAGTCATTTTGCTCAGTTCAGTTCAGTTGCTCAAGCGTGTCCGACTCTTTGCGACCCCATGGACTGCAGCACACCTCCCTGTCCATCACCAACTTCCGGAGCTTGCTCAAACTCATGCCCATCGAGTTAGTGATGCCATCCAACCTCTCATCCTCTGTCATCCCTTCTCCTCCTGCCTTCAATCTTTCCCAGCTTCAGGGTCTTTTCAAATGAGTCAGTTCTTTGCATCAGGTGGCCAAAGTATTGGAGTTTCAGCTTCAGAATCAGTCCTTCCAATGAATATTCAGGACTGATTTCCTTTAGAGTTGACTGGTTGGATATCCTTGCAGTCGAAGGAACTCTCCAGAGTCTTCTCCAACATCACAGTTCAAAAGCATCAATTCTTTGGCATTCAGCTTTCTTTATAGTCCAACTCACATCCATACATGACTACCGGAAAGACCATAGCTTGACTGGATGGACCTTTGTTGGCAAAGTAATGTCTCTGTCTTTTAATGTGCTATCTAGGTTGGTCATAGCTTTTCTTCCAAGTAGCAAATGTCTTAATTTTTTTATTTGCTGGAGATTTCAAATAACAGTGACTTAAAATATAGTCTATCTTTGATCTTACATAATATTGTAGGCCAGGCAGGGCTGAGCCCATGATGTCAGGAGCTCAGATTCTTTCTGTCTTGTTCTGTCTTCCTTAGGGCATTGCCATCTATAGATAATTGAAGATGGCCTATCACTTCACACACATTCTTGCCAGCAGAAAAAAGGAGGATAAATCTTTTCAATTTAAGAACTTTGCCTAGAGGTTGCACATTTCATTTTTCTCCCACCACTTTCTGTGATCTTAGACTCATGATCATACATATCCTAGCCTGCAAGAGAAGCTGGAATATGCCTTTTTCTTTTATTTTGTATCTGCTGGAAGCCCAGATATCCCACTAAAAATTGGAATTTTATTACTATAAAGGAAAATAAGTGTTTTGGGGGGCAACCATCATTTATTTATGCACTCTATCCCTTTAGACATCTAAATATTTGAGTTCACTATCTGACTCCTTTACCATTCTAACACACTCGCCCTCTCTTCTAATAAAAAAAAATCCCAAACTCTCATCTGGGATATCTGATCTTATAAATCTTTCTTCATATTTATGAATGTGATTTAGATCTTGTTGATTAGATCTGGGGAGAAGAAGCAAGAGAGAGTTCCCACTGTCCGTTCAGTGGCTGTATGGATGTAGAACATTCATTTCACAGATGCAGACTGCAGGAGATAGAGCATAGATTTGGAGTATATATCAGTAGCTGCAGTTTACTGAATTGTGGCAGCTTCCCTGGCTGTGGTTGCTCTATGAGTGTGGAATCTTTCCAATATAAGCTGCCTCCAACGATGGCAGCAATCGTGTGGTTTAGAAGCTAGCAGCTATTGTGGGAACTTTTCAAGTTCACAGCATCTGATAATTAAAGATCCAGATTCTGTGTTCTGGCTTTAGTAGTAAATTCTTAAAGCATAAACTGGTATATTTTTTCACTTTTCTGATGAGCCATTCAACATGCTGTAACAACTCATTTCTAAGTAAACTAGCTAGTGTGAACTTTGTTTTTGGCAACTGAATTCTTCTGACAACTTAGTAGATCCATCAAATAAATAAGTCACCTTGCTTATTTGTTCATTAAGTATGAAAAAAATATGAAATACCCTCAAGCAACTTTTAGTCTAGTAGCCAAATAGCTAATATTTACTGACAATTTGCCATGTGCCAGACGTCTAAGAGTTTTCCATTGCTGCTGCTGCTGCTGCTAAGTCGCTTCAGTCATGTCCGACTCTGTGCGACCCCAGAGACGGCAGCCCACCAGGCTCCCCTGTCCCTGGGATTCTCCAGGCAAGAACACTGGAGTGAGTTGCCATTTCCTTCTCCAATGCATGAAAGTGAAAGTGAAGATATTTAATGCCAATAACCATCTGTGAATTAGGAATAAATATATCCTTATTCTGTACATGAGAAAACTGAGTTTTTCAGATGTTAAGCAGATCATATATATATATATATATATATATATAAACATAAATTGTA
>NW_011484825.1:2820688-2862077 GCF_000754665.1 Bison bison bison
AAATTGTATCCAGTCCATATAGAATTGGAAATCATATGATCTGTCTTAACGATTATAGCACTGGGAAGAAATTTATTAAAATCATCCTTTTGTTAATGTTTAATCACTAAGTCCTGTCCAACTCTTTGCAACCCCATGGTCTGCAGCATGCCAGGCTTCACTCTCCTTTACTGTCTCAGAGTTTGCTCAAATTCACATCCCTCCTGGAGGAGGGAATGGAAAATCACTCCAGTATTCTTGCCCTGAGAATACTACGAACATGAACAGTATAAAATCATCATTACACATCTATTAAATTAGTTGCAATTTTGATAAAAATGATGAAGGAGAGGTACGTTATATCAGGATGATGTAGAAAAAGTTGAAAGATGGATCAGAACCATTGGCATATTAATGGTGCCCTAGTAGGTTCTATAGGGGATGGTAATCTTTGAATTACATTTGCATATTTACAGAATCACTCTGACTGCTGAGTAGAAAATGGTTCAAAGTGTGAATATGTACAGATGTTCAGAGACAAGGCAGCTGGATATTTCCAAGTAGAACTGGTAAAGTTTGGGTGTTAGCTATGACTATGGGAGTGGAGCAGAATGCAAAAATGTGACTTGTATTTGGGAGGTAGAATGAAGAAACTGTGAAAATTGATGTAATAATGGAAATGAGAGGAGAAAAATAGTGCAGGGTGATGTCCAGATTTCTGATTTGAAAAAGTAATTAGATGATGATGCCAGTAATTCCAATTCACGGACTATGGTTGCAACCTTTGAATATCGCAATGACAGAGTAATAGTAAACAAGTAGAAATGTACTATGAATTTGGTCAGCAATGCCCAGCCCTAAAATCTGCATATGACATTTTTCTGAACAAACAGTGTTAGTGAGTCCACAATATCAATCAAAAAAGACTGATCTCTATTTCCCTACAGACTTAATCTTGTTTGGCTTTATTTCATACATCACCAGGGATCAAAATTTAAGAGTAATCTTCTTTTTTTTTTTTTTTCCTTCTTTTAACATTTAAATCCTTGTAAAGTTATTCTTTTGTGGGGGGCGGGGGAGCTAGGATTCAGAATAGCAGCTTTTACCTGCTTTGAACTACATTCCTTTTGTCTTAAAAACAGATTCTGAGGCCACAGATAGTCAACAGTCCTGCCAAAAAGCATAAAGAAATTTTAAACTCCTTTCAGTTCATATACACTGAGGAAACCAGAATTGAAAGAGACACGTGTACCCCAATGTTCATTGCAGCACTGTTTATAATAGCCAGGACATGGAAGCAACCTAGATGTCCATCAGCAGATGAATGGATAAGAAAGCTGTGACATGTATACCTGTGGTGGATTCATTTTGATATATGGCAAAACCAATACAATATTGTAAAGTTAAAAAATAAAATAAAATAAAATTTAAAAAAAAACTAAAAAAAAAAGTTACAGTATATAATTACTCTCATTGTCAAACTAAATATTTCAAATCACTAAGAAGCCAATTCAAATAAAGCTGGCTTTTTATCATTTAAATTGAGGCAACACTATGTAAAGGGTGGCCTGTGATTTTTAAGAATTTAAGTTCTGAAACTTATACAGTAAAGCTTTACCATATTGTTTCACCAAATAGTCTCACAACTTAAAAGTGTTTGTTAAGTTGGACTAACTTTCTTTTTAGATATTAACATCTTAATTTTACTGTTTGGTTATCAGTAACACAATAGCCCTTGATGGAATGTTAATGAACATAATGATATTTTATCATACTATAGTAATATAATTTCAACCAAAGAAAATGACTTTGAAATTTTATTTAATGAATGCAGACTTACCACGGGTCTTTTGTCCTTTAAAATACTAAAAACCTGGTATAGTACCTCAATGTGCATGTATGTCATTTGACACATTGAAAATACGAGGGGAATTTGGAGTTTCATATACAAAGATTCAGAAACTATTGATTTGGAGGAAAAGAGTCCTTTAGATTAAAAAGCAGAGATAAAAATGGGTAGAGGATTTGCATTTTGTTTGGTGTGTCTTAAAAATGTGTTCTAAAGGAAAGAATTCCCTTCCTTCAAGTGTGCGTGCATGCCAAGCTGCTTCAGTTGTTTCTGACTCTTTGCAACCCTATGGAATAAAGCCCTCCATGCTCCTCTGTCTATGGGGATTTTCCATACTGGAGTGGATTGCCATACCCTCCTACAGGGGGTCTTTCCCACCCAGGGACCCAACCTCATATCTCCTGCTTTGGCAGGCAGGCTCTTTACCACCAGCACCACTTTCTGTCAAGAGGACTTGGAAATAATGCAACAGGAACTCAGATTTGCATTGCAATTACCATTTCTAAATATTCCTCTTCTAGTGCTTACCTGCTCACTTCCATGTCTGTTACCAGTGAGGTACTAAGTTTAAGGAATAAAGCTTTAGTTACATGCTCATACATCCATGTTTTCTAATCACTGTTGAGTTCAATAAGGAGATAATCCTTGCTCTCCTGCAAACATTTCCAAATATTCAGAGCCTCAGTCACTTCCAATTGCTTGAGAATAAAGGAACAGGTATGAACAATATACACACTCTTTATTAGGCAGACAGGTGGACACATTGCTTTGCTTGATCCTCCTAACAACACTGTGGTTAGCAAAATTGTTATCCCCATTTGATAAATAGTTTCGAGAGGTTAAGTTAATTTCCCAGATACATATAGTGAGTAAGAGGTAGAGCCAGAATTGGGATCTAGATCTGTCAGACTCTGAACTGGATACTTTTATTTCCTTTTATTTTATCAGTTTCTTTCAGTTCCGTTTAATCACTCAGTTGTATCTGACTCTTTGGGACCCCATGGACTGCAACTGCAGCACACCAGGCCTCCCTGTCAATTACCAACTTCCAGAGCTTTCTCAAACTTATGTCCATTGAGTCAGTGATGCCATTGAACCATCTCATCCTCTGTCATCCTCTTCTCTTCCTGTCTTCAGCCTTTCCCAGCATCAGAGTCTTTTCCAATGAGTCGGTTCTTCACATCAAGTGGCCAGAGTATTGGAATTTCAGCTTCAGCATCAGTCCTTCCAATAAACATTCAGGACTGATTTCCTTTAGAATTCACTAATTTGATCTCCTTGCTGTCCAAGGGACTCTCAAGAATCTTCCCCAACACCACAATTCAAAAAAATCAATTATTCAGCACTCAGCTTTCTTTATGATCCAATTCTCACATCCATGCTGACTACTGGAAAAGCAATAGCTTTGACTAGACAGACCTTTTTTGGTGAAGAAATGTCTTTCCTTTTTAATATGCTCCTGGGTTTGTCATAGCTTTTCTTCCAAGGAGCAAGAGTCTTTTAATTTCATGGCTGCAGTCACCATCTGCAAAGAATTTGGAGCCCAAAAAAATAAAGTCTGTCACTGTTTCTACTGTTTCCCCATCTATTTGCCATGAAGTGCTGGGACCGGATATCATGATCTTTTTTCAAATGTTGAGTTTCAGGTCAGCTTTTTCACTCTCCTCTTTCACTTTCATCAAGAGGCTCTTTAGTTCCTCTTTGCTTTCTTCCATAAGGGTGGTGTCATCTGCATATCTGAGGTTATTGATATTTCTCCTGGCAATCTTGCTTCCAGCTTGTGCTTTGTCCAGCCCAGCATTTAGCATGATGTACTCTGCATATAAGTTAAATAAGCAGGGTGACAATATACAGCCTTGATGGACTCCTTTTCCCAATTTGGACCCAGTCTATTGTTCGATGTCAGGTTCCTACTGTTGCTTCTCATCCTGCATACAGACTTCTCAGGAGGCTGTTAAGGTGGTCTGGTATTCCCATCTCTTGAAGAATTTTCCACATTTTGTTGTGATCCACACATTCAAAGATTTTATTGTAGTCAATGAAGCAGGAAGTAGATGTTTCTTCTGGAATTGTCTTGCTTTTTCTATGATCCAGCGGATGTTGGCAATTTGGTCTCTGGTTCCTCGGTCTTTTCTAAATCCAGCTTGAACATCTGGAAGTTCTCAGTTCACATACTGTTGAGCTTTAGCTTGGAGAATTTTGAGCATTACTTTGCTAGTGTGTAAGATGAGTGCAATTGTACAGTAGTTTGAACATTCTTTGGCATTGCCTTTCTTTGGGATTAGAATGAAAACTGAACTTTTCCTGTCCTGTGGCCACTGCAAGTTTTCCAAATTTGCTGGCATATTGAGTGCAGCACTTTCACAGCATCATCTTATAAGATTTGAAATAGCTCAGCTGGAATTTCATCACCTCCACTAGCTTTGTTTGTAGTGATTCTTCCTAATGTCCACTTGACTTCACACTCCAGGATGTCTGGCTCTGGGTGAGTGATCACACCATCATGATTATCTGGGTCAGTAAGATCTCTTTTGTATAGTTCTTCTGTGTATTCCTGTCACCTCTTAATATCCTCTGCTTCTGTTATGTTCATACCATTTCTGTCCTTTATTGTGCCCATCTTTGCATGAAATGTTCCCTTGGTATCTCTCATTTTCTTGGAGAGATCTCTAATCTTTCCCATTCTATTGTTTTCCTCTATTTCTTTGCATGGATGACTTAAGAAGATTTTCTTATCTCTTCTTGCATCCTTCGGAACTCTTCATTCAGATGTTTCCTTTTCTCCTTTGCCTTTTGCTTCTCTTCTTTTATTAGCCATTTGTAAGTTCTCCTCAGACAACTGTTCTGCCTTTTGCATTTCTTCTTATTGGGGATGGTTTTAAATACCACCTCCCAATTTTACAAACCTCTGTCCACTGTTCTTCAGGCACTCTATCTATCAGATCTAATCTCTTGAATCTGTTTGTCACTTCCACTGTATAGTTGCAAGGGATTTGATTTAAGTCATATCTGAATGGATGTGAGAATTGGACTGTGAAGAAAGCTGAGTGCTGAAGAACTTTTGAACTGTGGTGCTGGAGAAGACTCTTGAGAGTCCCTTAGACTGCAAGGAAATCCAATCAGTCCATGCTAAAGGAGACCAATCCTGGCTATTCATTGGAAGGACTGATGCTGCGGCTGAAAGTCCAATACTTTGGCCACTTCATGTGAAGAGCTGACTCATTGGAAAAGACCCTGATGTTGGGAGGGATTGGGGGCAGGAGGAGAAGGGGACGACAGAGGATGAGATGGCTGGATGGCATCACTGACTTGATGGACGTGAGTCTCAGTGAACTCTGGGAGTTGGAGATGGACAGGGAGGCCTGGCGTGCTGTGATTCATGGGGTTGCAAAGAGTCGGACACAACTGAGCGACTGAACTAAACTGAACGGTCTAGTGATTTTTCCTACTTTCTTTAATTTAAGCCTGAATTTGGCAATAAAGAGTTCATGATCTGAGCCACAGTCAGCTCCTGGTCTTGTTTTTGCTTACTATATAGAGCTTCTCCATCCTCGGCTACAAGAACATAATCAGTCTTTTTTTAATCTATATGCTGATTACATTTTTTAATGATGGAGATTTGAAAAGTCTCTGTCTGTACCTCTAATGAAAGAAATATGAACTTACATTGATTGAGTTATATGGCTTATTAGTCATTTTATTCAAACTTAATTTTACACTGGAGTATACCTAATTAACAATGTTGTGATATTTTTAGGTGGACAGCAAAGGAACTCAGAAACACATATACATGTATCCATTCTCTCCCAAACTTCTCTCCCATCCTGGCTACCAGGTATTATTGAGGAGAGTTCCCTGTGCTATACAGTAGGTTCTTGCTGGTTATCAATTTTAAATATAGCAGTATGTACATGTCCATCCCAAACTCCCTAACTATCCCTTCCCCATATCCTTCCATGCTGGTGACCATGTGCTCCTTCTTTAAGTCTTGAGTCTGTTTTTGTTTTGTAAGTAAGTTCATTAGTAGCATTTTTTTTTAGATTCCATATATAAGGGATGTCGTATGATATCTATCCTCTGTCTGACTTACTTTACTCAGTATGACAGTCTCTAGGCCCATCCATGGTGCTACAAAAGGCATTATTTCATTCTTTTTAATGGCTGCATGATATTCCACTGTACATACGTACCACAGCTTCTTTATTCATTCTTCTGTCAATGGACATTTAGGTTGCTGTCGTGCCTTGGCTATTGTAAAAAGTGCTGCAATGAACATTGGGTTGCATATATTCTTTTAGACCATGTTTTTTCCTGAATGTATGCCCATTAGTCATTTTTCTGTGGCCCTGGGGAAAAGTTTTGACTATTACCCTATAGATCTTTTGAAGGGGAAAGCTTTTAAATACTCTGAAACCCTTATACTTTATAGTTTACTTTTTTCTTACCTGGATCACACTTACCTCCAGTAGTTGAGAGCTATAAGATAAGTTGCCATGTTTCAAGGGCTCTTGGATTTTCACATGGGGTTCTTCCAAAAAATGGATTTCTGGTAATCCTGCTTCACTGAACAGCAGAATTGTTATTAATTTATTTATTAGAATTTAGACTCTGAGATAGTTAGCTCTTGAATTAAAGAACAAAAATGTGTGTGTTTGTATATGTTGATATGTGTCAATATGTGGTTAGAACAGCTTAATTCTCAATGGCTCCATAAAGCAATTATTTCTTTCATGTGTCATCGAGAAAATGATGATTCAATGTTGCTCCTTAACTGGTTTCACTGAAACTCATCCCAGAAACTCAGTTCCTAAAACAATCTATTCACAATGACTATTAGAAAATACAAATTATTTATAACTTTGCATTCAGTTGTGTTTAAGAGCATTATGATGAGCTTGTCTCTAACTCTGTGTTTAATACATATTTCAGGAGACAAACTATCTTTGAGGTATTTGCTCTGTGTTCAAGTACTGATATTTTGGTGGTTTTGTTGTATGTCTATTGAAAGTTAGTATTATTATTATCTTAATTAAAATTATCTTAATTAAAATTGGACTCCCCTGGTGGCTCAGACAGTAAAAACGTCTGCCTACAATGTGGGAGACCCGGGTTTGATCCCTGGGGTGGGAAGATCCCCCTGGAGAAGGAAATGGCAACCCACTCCAGTACTCTTGCCTGGAAAATCCCATGGATGGATGGAGGAGCCTGGTAGGCTACAGTCCATTGGGTCCCAAAGAGTCGGACATGACTGAGAGATTTCACTTTCACTTTTCACTAATTAAAATTACTCAGACCAGATCCTCTTTGGTAATTTAGCTTGAGAAAATACTAACTGTAATGACTCTTTGATTTTCTGGAAGGTGACTTCACCTTATGAAATGGTCTCTATATATTGTCTAGGCAAAATAAATACAAATATAGAAGTGGTTGTTTCAGGGCAATGCAACCTGTTACTGGCCAACCTGGGCATAGAATTCTACTCCATAATCAAGTGTGGCAAAAATTCCTTCTAAATAAATGATTCTCAGTGTTTTGTGAACCCTGAGAGCTAAAGTTGCAACAAGAGTTTGAAGGCTCATCTACTGACAAATATTATGTATTTGGACAAACTAAATAATGTCCTATATATAAATATATTTCTGCTTCTTAAATGCTCATAGAACATGTTATTTTTTAAATTTTAGAGGTTATGAAATTCATATATTTTATTATTTAAGGAGATTTAAGATGTACCATTTTTCGTACAACTAGGAAAAGAAAATGCTCTTATAATTTTACTGCATCATTGATTGAAAGGTGCTTATTAATTCTATTAAAATGTGAAAAGTAATGTTGATTTTAAACCAAAGTTTAGCAACACCATTTTGTCAATATCATTTAAAAATTTTTTTTTGTACTATGGATACGATACGTGTTGTGATATCCTATACTCTTTCTTCTGCACCAAAGACTTGGAACTACTGGGTGACTTCTTACTACACTGAGGGGCAGAGCTTGCCTACTTGGTTGTGATAAGCTGTTCTGAAGGCAACATGGTGAAGGTTATCTGATCAAGTACATATAACTTTCTTAGAAAAATGTATGGCACACAGAAAACAGCAAATCAATAAAATTCTCCATATTAAAACCACCACCATCACCACCACCACCATTAGTACAGCTGCACTACAACTTCAAGGGAGGGACACATCTAAAAATAGGCAAACAACAAACAACAACAAAAGCTGTAGATTCTCTATTTTTTCCAAAAGCCCCAACATGATTGACTTGGGCAGCCAAGTATGAGAGCCCAGGATAAAGATAGAGTGATATTTAATTTTTTTTCTGCTCCAAATATTTATTGATATTCAAGAAGAATTTAAGAATGAATCTATCATTCTTGTTCTTGAGCATTGAGTAGATACCTTCATTTACTTCTGGATGTATGGAAATAGCCAACTCTCGAACTTCAGCAGCTGGAAAATTAAAGCAAAAGTATCCCTATATGTCTTGTGATCTCAAGTCTGGAAAATTATACATGCAAATAAAATGTCTGAATTGATCTTAGGTAATATTGGGACTTCATCTTCTCACTACAGTTCAAATTTTGCTAAGCATTTTGACATGGAATTCTAAGTATCCTTTTTAAAAATTAGGTTTTAACCACTTAAATTAGTATTAAAATAGAGGACATGTCTGCTTTCATTTTCAGACTAGAATTAGAAGACTTGATTTTGGAGTGTGTAGCATTTAGATGGAAGAAGGTTTGAAGTATCAACAGTGACATTTAAGGATTTATATTTACCAGACAATGTGTTTAGCAGTAATACATAATATCTTTAATTTTCACAACTTTAAGAGACAAAAACAATTTATATTTCCAAAATATAGCCAAGGACACAGGCTCAGAGAGATTAAGTACTTTGCCAAATATCATACAACTAGTATTAGAAGTAACTGCTGTTGTGTTTAAAATCAGACATCTTTGAGTCCAGTGTTATTTTTCTTAATCACTACATCAGATAGTGTGTGCTTTTAGTTCATATTTTAGAACAGGGATTAATTCTCTCATTGCTGTTCTATTGCTGTTTAATTTTTGGAAAGATTCCTTGATAGTGTTCTTTCCTTGGCAACTCATGGATTCCCTACAGGCATTAACTCACATCAAACCCTGTATTTTCCTTTGGAAAATGTTATCCAACAAATAGTTAATACGTGACATACTGCATTGCATACTTCTGCACAAAGATGTGAGCACATAACTCAGGAATTTACAATCTTGTGAACTTCAAAAACATGTGAGAATAAAGAGCCTTGCAAACTTAGATATCCTTTATAGAGTCGCCCAGTAAAAGTACATGTTTCATTCTCTCACACTTTTCCACTGGCGTACATCACACCATTTTGAAGTTGGATGTATCATAATCTTTCTTGCCATCTTGTCACAACATGTAAGTAGGAAAAATATGCCTGTTATCTCTGCTTCAATTTGGGCTGTCCAAATTTTGGTTTGCTAAGGGTCTTCCCAGGTTGTGCAGTGGTAAAGAATCCTCCTGCCAATGCAGGAGACCCAGGGGACACAGATTAGATCCCTGGGTCTGGAAGATCCCTTGGAGTAGGAAATGGTAACCCACTCCAGTATTGCCTGGAAAATTCCATGGACAGAGGAGCCTGGTGCGCTACAGTCCATGGGGTTGCAAAGAGTCAGACATGACTGAGCACTGCACACACACATTGTCTACCAATGCATTGGATACGGGGTGGTGTAAGCATTTCTTGTTAAGGAGAATATCATGCATAATATTGATACCAAAAGTGTCCTGGAATAAATCAGAAATTGGTTGGAAAGAGTGTGCCTTCTTCCATAGCTGTATTATTTACAGTGGCTCTGAGGGTACAGGAGGATTCCCAGTCCCATGGTGTGTTTGAAAAGCACAATTTCTGGGCTGGCTGATGAATATGGGTAGGTTGAGGAGGTGAGTCAGTGTTCTGTGCTGCGTTCTCAATCATAGTGTACTTTTAATTTTTAAATTTTTGATTTAAAAAAAAAGAGCTGCAAATCACAATCCTCTCAAATAAATAATGGCCTACTTACCAGACAGTGGATGGGTAAATTGCCTTTGGCAACTTTCTGTAATCTACTTGCAATTATGAACTGAGTGATAAAGTGACAAGTAGAATCAGATTAAAAACACTCTATGGATTAACGAGTTTCTTTGTCAGTTTTTGTCAGATCTTCAAGATTTTCTTCATGGACTGCTAAATAGCTATTTTGTTTGAAATTTGCTAAGGAATTTCTTTCTTTATATCTTGTACAGTCTGGTGGGGAAAAAAAAAATAGTACCCTAACATCATCAGTAGTCCAGCGTGACTTTTCTCTAGTGCTTTGCTCCTTTAGAATGCTTTAAGATGTGAAGTGTGAACATTTCATATTCTAAAGGAAAAACATATAATTTAGCAGCCAAACCACTCATTGGTGCAAAGGGATTTTACTTCTGTTCGAACACGTTATCACTATAATAAGCACATAACCTAGCTATTTTTTGAGACCTCTGGTTCAAGGAGAAGGATTAATGGGAAAAGGGGTGGAGGAAATCAGCACTAGGTCAAAGGAGAAGGGGGAAAGGAAAGGAAGCCAGATTAGAGAATGAAAAGCAGAGAAAAAGTGGCACTAAGCATGGGCAGGAAAGGCGTCTATTAAAGCACAGACTTCAGAGGAGACTCACCTGCATCGCGTTGCTGACTGCCTTACTTGTTGGTTATGCGACCTTGGACAAAGCATTCCACTGTATTTCTTTTACTAAAAAATGGTAGTGACTATTCCTATCTGTTTCCCATGTTATTGTGAAAACTCAGTGGTGTTTAGCTGAATGCCTGCCACATAGTTACTGTTAATAAGCAGGAACTCTCTGAGATTTCACTTTCTCTAGGATAAAAAGGGGAGGGGGGCATAGAGTTGCAGAGAGAATTTGGGGTGGTAGATTGCAGACATTGCTGTTTCTACTGTCATTTGGGGTCAGTCACACCAAATGTAGCTCACCCCTGAGCCCGTCTCTAGCGCTAATGTGGTTCCAGCTCCCTATTTAGAAGCCGAGCGCATGGTCTGACCCGCCGGTCCACATCCATATGCACCTTGCCTCTGAGATAAGTCTCCATCGGAATCAATTCCATGTATGCATCTATCTGAGTTCATGCAGTCCTGCGAGGTTTCATTCTTCATGGACTTCTAGGGAGCTGATTTCAGGTCCACCTGATTTCAGGTGCACACATCAATCAGAGCCTAATCAAGCTCAAAGCCAGCAGCTCTCAGGGGATGAGAGAAGCAACCATTGAGACCAGTTCAAGCAAGGTGGCCCTTGGGTTCAGAAGCCCTCATACGAGTGCCTTTTAAATTCAATAAGCACTGATGAAGCGGCTGCCCATAGGGGGACCCTTACTATACAGTATAAATACATCCATCCCAGAGCAGCCATAAATAACACTCTGGTTTTCATGCATAATTAACACTGAGTGGTAGCTAGTAGCTTGGCTGAATTATAATGACACATTCTCAGGCTACTTTTCTGTGTCTTAGTTTCAAAAGAAAAGAATGTAAAACTATGATCCTGTATCCCATGGTGCGTGCGTGTGCGTATGTGTGTGTGTGTGTATGAGTGAAAAATGTTCCATTTTGTTTGTTTATTGGTTTTTTTCTTATTCGTAGGACTATTAAATGCAACTTTATTTATAAGCAAAACACTGGGAACACAATGGTTAAGCCCTTTGACTCTCATTGTTTTAAGAGATTTCCCTGCAATAGGTGGCTAATAAGGTGATCCAAGGGCTTCCCACATGGCTCACCAGCAAAGAATCTGCCTGCAAAGCAGGAGCTGTGGGACATACGGGTTCAATCCCTGGGTGGGGAACATCCTCTGAGGATGGTGTGGCAACCCACTCCAGTATTCTTGCCTGGAATACTCTGGAGATTTCTAGGGAAGTCTCATGGACAGAGGAGCCCTGTGGGCTACAGTCCATAGGGTTGCAAGGAGTTGACACAACTGAAGTGACTTCGCAGCAGCAAGGTGAACCAAAACCAAGGTTGTTCTCTTGATCCTGTGGGACCTGGTGAAAGAGAGGGCCAGAAGCATATCAGGCAGAAATGACTCGTCTCAAATAGATACGCCTTTTGAAGGCAACAAGTAATCCTGATGCTTGGATGTGCTGGTATGAGGTCAAGACTGCTGGGTGAGGATTCTCTGCTGCATCCTCCTGGGATCTTTCCATTCAGTGCCTCCTGGTCAATGTAAAATGAAAACAACAATCTCCTATCTTTGATATTTCCTTGGAAAGGTCTATTAACTGCATTAAAATAATGCTATTTTAAGTGCAGTCGGCTTCATAAGGGATTCCTCACATGCATCCCATTCAAAGGTCAGTTGTTTGCTTTTTGAGACACAAATATTTGAATTAATGATACACTGGCTATCTAATTACAGCTTCTCATTTAGAAACCTTGATTGATAGAATAACTCAGATAGACTAATGCTTATTTTTTTGACTCTCCATATGGAGAAGGCAATGGCACCCTGCTCCAGTATTCTTGCCTGGAGAATCCCAGGGACGGGGGAGCCTAGTGGGCTGCCATCTATGGGGTCGCACAGAGTTGGACATGACTGAAGTGACTTAGCAACTTAGCAATATAAGCTCAGGGTCCAATAATTTGGCCATTGTTTTCATTTTAGGAGACAACTGAAGCCTTCAGAAAATGCAACTGTGTCTAAAGTAACTAGAAGAGGACTCCATTATTGCCTTTAAACATTGTAAATAATCTGCTGTTAAGATGAAACAATGCAGGGCTGCAGAAGGTATCAAATTTATGCCCACACAGGCAACTAAAATGTAAATTTTAGGAAGATTTGACCATGCAAAAAACAAACAAAAAAAAGGTGAAACAAAAGAGCAGGCATGCCTATTAAGATGCAAGTACCTCTAACCAACCACAGAATCTCTTCGCTCAAATAAGAGCAGAGAATGAGCTGTTTCTGTTTTTGCCTTCCTTGGAAGTGGTGCTCATGTCCTAGAAGTGTTCAGAGCAGTGTATTGTGATAGAACTATATTGTTTGGGTTGACCTTCCTTTCCTCCAATTGTTTAGCCTTGCACTCATCACTTACTCGGTGTCTTCCTCAGTTTCTCCACCCAGAAAGAAAGGAGGAAAAATAGCTGGAATATGTCCCTTAGAAAACACCCTGGATATGCTGTTTATAAATGCTTCAGAGTAGCATTTACAGATGTGAGTTCACCCTCAAAATTAACTTCTGGACTCTTTTTGGATATGGGATTAATAGTAGTGAATGTTCCAGTTACCAACTCTGGACACCAGCAGTCACCATGACTCCCGTTATGAGTCCCGTTAAACAATGATGGTAATGATGACCTGGTTAATACCTTAAAAGGCAATGGGCACAAACCCCATCCTGTTTGTCGGTGGTGGGAAGAGAGTGACCAACTCAATATCTCTATAGCTTTGAGTTGTTGTTCAGTTGTTAAGTCCTGTCAGACTCTTTGAGACCCCATGGACTGTAGCGTGACGGGCTCCTCTCTCCTTCACTGTCTCCCAGAGTTTGCTCAAACTCATGTCCATTGAGTTGGTGATGTTATCTAACATCCCATCCTCTGCCACCCCCTTCTCCTTTGGCTTCAATCTTTCCCAGTATTAGGGTCCTTTCCAATGGCTCATAGCATCAGGTGGCCAAAGTATTGTAGTTTCAGTTTCAACATCAGTCCTACTAATGCATATTTAGCATTAATTTCCTTTAGAATTGACTGGTTTGATCTCCTTGCTGCCCAAGGGACTCTCTAGCGTCTTCTCCAGGACTGCAATTTGAAAGCTTTGAGTAGAGGTGGGAAATTGCATTTTCCTCGTCACCTAGGTCTGAGCTCGCCCACTGTAGTCGTTCGGTTTAAGAACTCGCTAATAGAGACTTGGCGTTTCTTTTTCTGAACTTAACGGACCCAGATTTTGCAACATACCATTTTGCTTTTGTGTATCACATAAGCCACACATATAAGGCATGTAGGTATGTTTCTCGGTTTTTTGTTTATTCATTTGTTCATTTTAGCAGACATTCCTGAAGGTTTTTTAATCTACTTTGAGAAAACATTTTAGCAACACCAATTAAAGTAATTATGAAACATGACTGTTCCTTTGGATCTTTGCACCTTATTTCTCCCCAAACTCTGGACTTTGGTGTTCATGTTGTTGGTGTTAGGGGTAGTTAAAGTCAATGAGAATGAGAGAAAATGAGTAGTTTGCCATAAAGATTTAAGAATGTCTGGCTGTTATTATTATCTAGAAACTTGCATGTATTATTTATTCACATTCTGGTGAACTATTATAATACTTTCTTGTTGGAAACTGATGTTGAAAGTCTGTTGAAGAAATTTATGAGCTACTTTGGCCATTGTTAGTCTCAGCTTCACTTCTAGAATTGATTCTCTCAAGGAGGAAATTTTCTTTTCTTTTCTAAAGGAGAACAACCTGGAGCAAAATAACTAAAGACCTCCTGCAAACTGGGTACCCCGAGGCTTCAGTGAAGCCTTCCTCTGTGGTGGTGGGGGAGGACTCAGTACTGAAGCCCTCAGCACAATTGTCCTCTCCGAGGCCAGAATTGAATTTCCAGGACCATAAAAACCCATTTCAGGAATTGGCTCCCCTTATGCCTTTTTGTTTGTTGGTTTAATCTGTAGACAACTGTGCCTGAAATAAGCTTAACCTGCTAGGGAGTGAGCTTGAAAGCTTGCTCCTTCTTAATGAAGGCCATTGCTGACGGACAAGTAGGGAGTTGGTTGGTAAACTGCAGAGTTTTCAAGGACTTTCTATGAACTCCAGCTGTAATTCCAAACTGGCATTTCACCAAGTCAGAGAGGACTTAAAATGGCCTATCCCCCTGTTCTTTCTGGCAATTTGCTATAAGTGTTGATTATTTTGTCAAGCCTTTCGAGCTCAACGCTCTGCCTATAATATCTGTAGCCTCTGATGGACTGTGGTTAGGTCAGTCAGTGTTGGAAATGAAATGTCTTGTTTACTTAAGAAAAGAATTGAAAGTGAAACAGGATTTGCTCTGCTTTGGAGAAGACTGAGTAAATGCTAAGGAGAGGTAATTGGGAGTCTTTATTTTAATATGAAAAATCCAGCACAGACAATCCCTACATGCCCAGAATGGCAAGGTAAATGATCTCATTAGAGAATAAAGAGCACAGTTAAAATGAAACAATCTCTGTTTGTATTTTATTTGGGAGCTTTAAGAAGAGTCACATATAAATTGTAAATCTACCATCGTTTATGCCTATGTGGTTCGTAAATATATTGAATTATAAGCTCACTTATTTAGTACTCTAGAATCTTTAATTTTGTAAAGATTCTTTTTAAAATATAAGTAGTATATTTTTAAGAAATTGGACTAAGGATGGGGAAAATCCTGGCAATTTGTTGTCAATGTTTAGAACAGCTAAATGTTCCCTGGTGTCCCAGATGGTAAAGAATCTGCCTGTAATGAGGAGACCTGGGTTCAATCCCTGGGTTTGAAAGATTCCCTGGAGAAGGGAATGGGAACCCACTCCAGTATTATTACCTGGAGAATTTCATGGACAAAAGAGACTGGTGAGCTAAAGTTCTATGGGGTCACAAAGAGTTGGACACAAGCCACTAACTCACAGACACGCACACAGGGCAGCTAATCTAAAATAGTCTAGTGATATTTTAAATAAACAGAATGGGCCAGGCACGTAATCTCAACAATCCTGTCTCAACAATCCTGCAAAGGAGGCACTGTTTTCCAGTTTTGCGCTAGAGAAACGACACCTTTCTTATTTATTCAGTAAAGGCTGCAGGCTTGTTGAGATGATGTGCCTGGCCCATTCTGTGACACACGGTACAGATGCTGCTTGCCCAGGATTAATTCCCTTCCTTTGACTCTGATATTTGGAATTGGATTCTGCTTTAAACTATCTTTGTGAGTTGTATATTAGTTTTCTTGGGTGGTGGCGTGGGGGTGTCATATTACCAAAACTCACGGGTTAAAATAACAAATGTATTATCTCATAGTTCTGAAGGCTAGATGTCTAAAGTCAAGGTGTCAGTAGGTCCCTTTTCTCTTGCTGAAGGCTCTAGGGGAGGTTCTGTCCTTGCTTTTTTTCCCCCAATTTCTTTTTTTTTTTTAGATTCATTTATTTATTGGCTAATCTGGATCTTCATTGCAACATCCAGGCTCTTCACTGCTGTGTTCGGGCTTTCTCTAGCAAGAGCTTCTCGTTGCAGTCGCTTCTCTTATTGCAGAGCTCCAGCTCCAGTAGTCGTGGTGCATGGGGCTTAGTTGCCCTGCAGCCCGTGGAATCCTACTTCCCTGACCAGAGATCAAACCTGTGTTCCTCCATTGGCAGGGAGATTCTCAACGCCTGGACCACCAGGGAAGTCCCACCTTGTTCCAACTTCTGGTGGTTGCCAGCAATCCTTGGAGTGAACTCATGGCTTATAGCAGCATGACTGCCTCCATATTCACATGCCTGTCTTCCCCAAGATGCGTGTCTGTGTGCCTCTGTCGTCTCTCCTTCTAAGAGCGCTAAGCAGTGGACTATGGCGCACTTAAATCCAGGACAGCCTCATCTTAACTAGGTACATATGCAAAGGCCGTATTTTTAAACCATGCCCCATGCTGAGGTTCTGGTGCATACGGACATTTGAGGACCTTATTCAAACCAGTACTGGTTGTTTCTCATAATATTATAAATTGCTTGAGAGCAGAGACTGGATTTCTGCTCATCTCTGGCCTCGCTAAATAACCAGGAAATGATTTCTGGGAGTTGATGTAATTGATTTTATTTATTATTCTGGGAGGTGATTCGGTGGTAAAGTAATAGAAGAAAGAGGGCATCTGTGTTAAAATATGCAATGGGAACTTTTTGTCCTGTGAAGGAGAAAACAATAAACCAAGCAGAGCAACTAGTCATGTGGCAGGTTAATTTCCCTCCATAGAAAACTGTATAATTCAAATTTCAATTCCTATATAACACTCTAAAGCATCAGAAGAAAATATTAATTAGGAAAAAAGTATCCTGGGCCAAACCTGGAGGTATTTCCAATCACTTTGGAAAACTAAAGCATGCTTCTCCTTCTATATTATTTTATATATATACCTTGTTATTATTCATCTTGATTTTATTTTCATAGCATTATAGACTCTTTGCACCTGAAAGCATCTTTATAACAACTAACAAAACTCCTTCACTTATATAATATTTGAATCCCCTATATCATCCTTTCAGAGAAGGCAGTGGCACCCCACTGCAGTACTCTTGCCTGGAAAATCCCATGGGTGGAGGAGCCTGGTAGGCTGCAGTCCATGTGGTTGCAAAGAGTCAGACACAACTGAGCAACTTCCCTTTCACTTTTCACTTTCATGCATTGGAGAAGGAAATGGCAACCCGCTCCAGTGTTCTTGCCTGGAGAATCCTAGGAACAGGGGAGCCTGGTGGGCTGCCATCTATGGGGTCGCACAGAGTCGGACACGACTGAAGTGACTTAGCAGCAGCAGCAGCAACCTAAATCTAGCTGTGATTTCTTGCTAGATATAAATATCTTTATGACAGAGATTCTGTCTCTTTAATCATCCATATTATCTCTGGCACCTAGTACAGTGAGAGACGTAGGGAAAACATATGATAAATATCCACAAAATCAATAAATACATGTATATCAAATCAGAGGTTTCAGGAGGGTTATGAAAGAATGGGATGGATGCTTAGACTTAGGCTCAGAGAATGGTTCCAGGGTTCACCGTTAATACCTTTACTTTTGCTTTGGCCACCCACACACATATAATGCAAGTTTCAAGAGTGCCTGCCTTTAACCTAAATTCTAAAACACCCATGCAAGTAGGCAAAAGTAAATTTTTATTCATGGTATGTATTTGCGGTCTTTCCATCTACAATTGTTGCTGTTGTTGTTCAATCATTCAGTCGTGTCCAGCTCTTTGTAACCCCATGGACTGTAGCACACCAGGCTTCCCTGTCCTTCACTATCTCCCAGAATTTGCTCAAACTCATGTTTTAAGTTTTGAATTTGCTCAAACTCCATTGAGTCAGTAATGCCATCCAACCATCTCATCCTCTGTCACTCCCCTTCTCTTCTTGCCCTCAATGTTTCCCAGCATTAGAGTCTTTTCCAATGAGTTGGCTCTTCTCAACATGTGGCCAAAGTATTGGTGCTTCAGTTTCAACAACAGTCTTTACAATGAATATTCAGGGTTGGTTTCCTTTAGGACTGATTGGTTTGATTTCCTTGCTGTCCAAGGGACTCTCGAGAGTTCTCCAGCACCAGATTTCAAAAGCATCAATTCTTTGGTGCTCAGGCTTCATTAAAGTCCAACTCTCACATCTTTACATGGCTACTGGCAAAAACATATCTTTGACTATAAGGACCTTTGTCAGCAAGATGATGTCTCTGATATTTAATATGCTATCTAGGTATGCCATAGCTTTTCTTCCGAGGAGCAAACATCTTTTAATTTCATGGCTACAATCACAGTCCATAATGATTTTGGAGCCTAGAAAATAAAATCAGTCATTGTATCCCCATCTATTTGCCAAGAAATGATAGGATGGGATGCCATGATCTTAGTTTTTTGAATTTGAGTTTTAAGCCAGCTTTTTCACTCTGCTCTTTCACCTTCGTCAAGTGGCTCTTTAGTTCTTCTTCACTTTCTGCCATTAACATGGTATCATCTGCATATCTGAGGTTGTTGATATTTCTCCCAGCCATCTTGATTCCAGCTTGTGAGTCGTCTAGCCTGGCATTTCTCATGATGTACTCTGCATATAAGTCAAATACGTAATGACTCATTGGACAGTCTCTTGGTCCTGTGCCCACAGTGGCTGGCTGGGGTGGACAGGGAGACAATTGAGAAGGATGAACTTATGGTAATGAGGTAAGATACCAGTTAGATCCTGAAGCAAGGCCTAGACTAACACACTTTAAATATGTGCTGATGGCACATGAAAACTCTAGTAGTGAACATAGGAAGCCTTCCCTTTGGGAGGTTACCTACACTGACTATTTTCGTAAAAGAACCAAATCCTCAATTCCCATGTGCTTCCCTCACACTTGAGAGCAGGTGACTTCATTTTTCAATATGTTTCCATGATATCTCATGCCTCTCTTTCTACAGCCATCATCATGTTTGTGACTATATTTTTAATCTCTGCATTCCTTCTTCTGAATCGTACACTCCCCAGGACAAGAACCATGCTGATTTGTGTGCTGCGAGATCCCTAGTGCATAGCACAGCGCCTGGCGTGTAGCAGATAACTGCTTGTTTTCTGGGATTAAATTTAACTGACTCATGTTGTTGATTCCAAAAAGCAGGTTGCTTCTCCCAGATGAATCAATCAGTTGAAAAGACAAGTTGCTTTCCAAATTACAATAAAGAAACATCAGTTCTGGATTCACTTTTCTGTAGCTGTTCAGTCTTGTTCAAGGTATTGTTTTATCCTGCTGTTTTTTTACCCATCTTGACAGGTACAGAAAGTCACCTTGAATCATGCACTTCATAGCTCTAGTAAGGCATTTAGTTCAACTCCTCCATTTATATATTAATTAAAACAATAACTGGTAAAAAAAATAGAGGCTCAAAATATATTTTAGAAAGTAAATATTAAAACAAGAGGCATTCAGCAAATTCACTTTAATTGACAATTTGATGCAGATGGTTGGTTATAGGGCTTCCCTGGTGGCTCAGCTAGTAAAGAATCTGCCTGCAGTTCAGGAGACCTTGGTTTGATCCCTGGGTCAGTAAGATCGCCTGGAGAAGGGAATGGCAACCCACTCCAGCATTCTTGCCTGGAGAATTCCATGGACAGCAGAGCCTGGTGGGCTACAGTCCATGGTGGCACAGAGTTGGGCACGACTGAGCAACCAACACTTTTAAGTTAAAGCTGTAAGCTACTCAGCCTTTGAACTGGAAATGACACAGTTTCTGTGTCATATTGTCATCAGCAACTGTAGCATTTTAAGCTAGTGTTGAATTTTGGAAAATTGTTGCATTTAACGATTTTCCACCAATATAAACTATTTAGCTGTTTAAAAAACCTCTTACTCATTTGCTAAGGAATCAGTTCAAAAAAAAATGTTGAGTACTCCCTTCTCTGAATGTCTTTTGTCTGATAGGGGGCCAGTTTTCTACTCTCTGTTCAGTTTTCTACCCTTTCTCCCTTGTTGTTTAACTTGCCCAGTGAATGTTTATCAATGCAAATTAAATTTCTTTCTCTGCAGAGAATTGCTGTATTGTTCACCTCAAAAATATAGGAAAAATAGAGTCTGTCATAGAGAGTGAAGTAAGTCAGAAAGAGAAAAACCAATATATTAACTCATATGTTTGGAATCTAGACAAAAAATGGTCCAGATGAACCTGTTTTGCAGGGCAGGAATAGAGACACAGACCTGGAGCATGGCCTTGTGGGCACAGTCAGGAAGGGAGGGCGAGATGAACTGAGAGAGGAGCATTGACAGATACATACTACCAGGTATCAAATAGATAGCAAATGGGACCCTGCTGTGTAGGTCGGGGAGCTCTTCTCTGTGCTCTGAGATGACCTGGAAGGGTGGGATGGCAAGGATGGCAGGGAGGCTTAGGAGGGAGGGCATATGTGTATACTTATAACTGATTGCCCGTTGCTGTACAGCAGAAACTAACACAACAGTGGAAAGCAATTATACTCCAATTAAAAAATAAAAATATGGGAAATAGCTAGCTTTCCTTTCTACTGCAGCCAATAGTCTGTATGAGGGAATGAGTAACCAGAGGGTGAATGATGATAGGAATTCCAAACCAAACAAGGTTCTAAAAATATACAGGAAAAGATTTGATTCAGACCTATGATTCGAAACTGTATTAGCAACTCATACTTTGTATCACACGTTTTTGTCTGATGACTATTCTGGTCTTAACTAATGAATAGTTCCAGTCACACTAATACATGACTCAGTGAACAGTGCAAATGCCTTACCATGACAATTAAGTTCTGCAGTTCCCTAACACTCGCATTGCTAAAGTATTTTGCATTAGAGGAGACAAGTAGAGATTATTGTGCTAAAACTATTTTAGTTTTAAAAAAAAATCCTTAAGTATTGTTTTGAGCTCAAATAATTAAGACGGCAAAGACTTTTAACATTGTAAATGGGAAAAACTTGAAAAGAGATATAATTCCTTTTAAAATCACCTCAACATGGGCCTGAGTTGAGTAACTCAATAATTTCCAGTCTAGACCTTCTTAAGGTGGAATAAAAGATACTTTACCTGCCTCCTGAGAAACCTGTATGCAGGTTGAGAAGCAACAGTTAGAACAGGACATGCAACAATGGACTGGTTCCAAATTGGGAAAGGAGTACATCAAGGCTGTACATTGTCACCCTGATTATTTATATGGAGTACATCATGTGAAATGCCAGACTGGATGAAGCACCAGCTGGAATTAAGATTGCTGGGAGAAATACGAATAACCTTAGATATGCAGATGACACCAACCACCCTTATGGCAGAAAGCAAAAAGGAACTAAAGAACCTCTTAATGAAAGTGAAACAGGAGAGTGAAAAAGCTGTTTAAAACTCAACATTCAAAAAATGAAGATCATGGCATCTGGTCCCATCACTTCATGCCAAATAGATGGGGAAACAAGGGAAACAGTGACAGACTTTATTTTCTTGGGCTCCCAAATCACTGAAGATGGTGACTGCAGCCATGAAATTAATGTTTACCTGTGATGGATTCATTTTGATATTTGGCAAAACTAATACAATTATGTAAAGTTTAAAAATAAAATAAAATTAAAAAAAAAAAAAAGACAATTGCTCTTTGGAAGAAAACCTATGACCAACCTAGACATCACATTAGAAAGCAGAGATGTTACTTTGCCAGCAAAGATCTGTCTAGTCAAAGCTATGGTTTTTCCAGTAGTCATATATGGATATGACTACTGGACAATAAAAAGGACTGAGAGCTGAAGAATTGATGATTTTGACTCTGGTGTTGGAGAAGACTTTTGAGAGTCCCTTGGATAGCAAGGAGATCCAACCAGTCCATCCTAAAGGCAATCAACCCTGAATATTCATTGAAATGAATGATGTTGAAGCTGAAGCTCCAATACTTTGGCCACAAGTTGAATAGAGCTGACTCATTGGAAAAGACCCTAATGCTAGAAAGATTGAGGACAAGAAGAGAAGGGGATGACAGAGGATTAGAAGGTTGAGTGGCATTACCAACTCAATGGTAGAGAAGGAAATGGCAACCCACCCCAGTATTCCTGCCTGGGAAATCTGATGGACAGAGGAGCCTGGTGGGCTATAGCCCATGAGGTCACAAAGAGTTGGACACGACTGAGTGACAGAATACCAGCACACACCAACTCAATGGACATGAGTTTGAGCAAACTCAAGGAAATAGTGAAGGCAATGTGAGCCTGGCCTGCTGCAGTCCATTGCATCACAAAGAGTCTTACAGGACTGAGCAACTGAACAACAGTTGAGTATAGTTCATTCAATTTCCATTTGTTATTTTTTTATAGTGTTATGATATCACCAGGTATGGCTTTAGACTCCAGGTATAGCTTAGCTGCATCTTCTGTTTCAGGATTTCACAAGGATGCAAGCAAAGCTGTCAGCCAGGTCTGGAGTTCCATCTGGCTTTGCCTGGAGAAGAATTGTCTTAAGCCCACATGGTTAGTAACAGCCTATAGGGCTGAGGGTCTCTGTTTCTTGCTGTCAGGAAGAGGCTACCCTCAGTTCCTTGCCACATGGATGCTTCACCATGGCTACCTGTTCTATCAAAGTCACCAAGGGGAAGCATGTACTCTTCTGTAACAGAATCAAGTGACTGGCATCCCTTCACCTTTGCTATAATATGTTGACTAGGAGCAGACCCCATAACCCCTTACTCCAGGTTATGAGTAACAGGAAGCAGGGATAACTGATAGTCATTTTACAGTTTCTGCCATACTTGTCCATGAAATGAGAATCAGTGTCTGTTGCCTGGTTGATGGCTTTGAACCAATAGAACTGAGAAACATCCTGTTTAATTTTCAGAAGCACACATTTTCAATTCGAAATGTGTGTTTTTAGTGGTTTCTAGAATTAGATTTTATGGATTGGTGCAATTTGGTTGAAAGAGACAAATAAAAACAAAAATGAGGAATTGATACAGCATCCACAATTTTATGTCACCAAAAATGTGTAAAGAAAAAGCAAAAAGCCAATATAATTATAATTTTTAAACATAGAATGATTAAACACCAAAAAGGGCAAACAGTTCAGAATATGGAATATTCCTTTTTATGAAGTGACCACACTTTTATTTTAAAATTCTAGATTTCTGTTTTTATTTCTTTACCACAGATCCACAAAAAGTTAGTCACCACCCTTCGCCAGTTCTCAGATTGGCATTTGGAAACTATTGCAGCATAGAAATGAGATTCTTTTTTAATAATTTAAGATGTATAACATGCTTAACTCCTAAAGAAGTTAACTGGATTTACAACTTAAATATGGAGCAAAATGAAACTTTTAAATATGAAAGGGAACAGAGACCATTAAAGGAAGCAGATGGAATAGACAATACCAGATGCCAAAAAGAAATGAACAGAAAGTAGGGCACCAAATTTGGCTCCAAGGTCTTTGGCCATCAGGTTTCCTTATGTAGATGACATGTTTGGATAAGAGACGTGTGATTCCAACTGAGGAGAGATTATTTTTTCCCTTGAACTTGAACTCCATTAGAATTCAGCCCATGAATTCTTCTGTTGAGGACTCTTATCTTTCTTGGAGTTTTCTAGTTTTCTAGAATTTTGAGCAATGTCTTTTTTTTTTTTTTAACGCGGACCATTTTTTTTTAATTTATTGAATTTCTTACAATATTGCCCCTCTTTTATGTTTTGTGTGTGTTTTTTTTTTTTCTTTTTACTGTGAGGCATATGAGGTCTTAGATCCCTGATCAGAGATGGAAATCACACCCACTTCATTGGAAAGTAAAGTCCTAACCACTGGGCATCCAGGAAGTCCCTGAGTAATGTCTTTTAAACAGAGTTGTTAATATTTACAGAGGGAGTAATATTTATTCAGACTTCTCCATTATCTTTGTATATATCCCCTGAATCATTATATCCATTATATCATTCACAATGGGTAGGATGTCTACAAACAAGATAGGGTGTGTAGGTACTCAGACACAATGTTTTATCCCAGGAATATGTGGTTCTGGTTATTTTACTTAATACAAAGCAGAACCTAGAGGATTTAATAAAAGGTGTTAGAAAGATTGAGTGGTCTGGGTTATTATAATTTGCTCTGTTGCTATGAAATCTGATAATTTTTTTGGAAAAAAAAACTTTTTTAGGTAAAATTAACATATGATCATCTTTTAAGGTGAACTCAGTCTTCTTTGCTTGCTCTTAATGATTATATTGGTTTCTAGGGCATTCTGTATGCTATTGGCCAAAGGCTAATAAAGAGGAGAAAGATTCTGTAGTGGAGAGATCAGTGGTTTAGAGTAAAAAAGGACAAGATGAAATTCAATCAAGGGGCCTAGGCAAGCAAGAGAAATAACTAGAAAAGCTCTCCTGTGAGAAAAGCAGAGGAAGAATCAGAATTGTAGCATCACAAAAAAGAATTGTCACATTCACCTGAAAAGGAAAAACAGAATGAAACTCAATCTCTATAAAGAGCATAGTTTGGATAGCTGTTGCAGGGATCAGTTAAAAAAAAAAAAAACAAAAAACAGGACATTAGAATATAATTGATTTTTTTCTCCTGCTCTGAGACTCTTGGAGGGGCTGAATTCTGATATGCCTTGGTAAACTGAATTCTTCATGATAGGAATAATTGACTTGTATAAAAGCCAAGGGTATAAAAGACTTGGTGTCAATTCACTGTTCACGTTTTTGCAGTTCATATGTGGAAAGAAGTACAAGTAAGGAATGGGAGATGATGTAGGTTAGTAAAATCATCAGCATTTATCTGTTAGCTGTCCCAAGAAAACTTTATGAAGTAGAACGAAAGAGAGCTTTGGGAACCAAAAGTGAAAGTCGCTGTCATATCTGACTCTTTGCGACCCCATGGACTGTAGCCTACCACTCTCCTCCACCCATGGGATTTTCCAGGCGAAAATACTGGAGTGGGTTGCCATTTCCTTCTCCAGAGGATCTTCCTGACTCAAGGATCAAACCTGGGTCTCCCGCATTGTAGGCAGATGCTTTACCATCTGAGCCATCAGCGAAGTTTGGAGCCAAAGACATGGATTTTTATCAAGAACTCATTAAATCATGGTGTTAAGCTTCAGGATACAAAATATTTTGTTAGAGTTGGAGATTTTTCTTTTTTTTTAATGATAAAGAAAGAGTTTTAGTGATTCCAACTCATTCAGCTTGAGAAACTCTAGAACATACATTTATTATGAAATCCCAGGGCGTGTCTAGTGTTGACAGTTAAAAGATCACATCCAGGGACACTGTCTTTGAGTAAATACAGCCTTAATTTAGTCTGGAGGTAGTTCTTCATTTGTAGGCCTCTCACACTAACCAGGGAGTCTCTGATTTGTTTTAAGACTCACCAGTTATTAATAGCTGCTACACTTGGCATTGTTTAAATATTTACATGCCATTGACCTCACTACAACTGTTCAAGAAATATAATGGTGTATCCAATTTACTGATAAGTATACTTAAGCTGAGAAGTGTTAAATAAATCTTTCATGGTCACAGAGCTATAGAGAGCTAAACTTGTGATTCAAATTTAGTTCTGATTGATTGTAAATACAGCATTCTTCCCCTCTGTGCTATAATGCCTCCCAGAATGCCTCCTTGATATTAACTGCTAATCCTAGTGTGTTTGGAGTTATTACCATAGGAGATGGTGGAAATGAACCTATGGATTACCATTTAATTCCCAATCAGTGGAGTTTTCTTCCATATCCCATCTATGAGTTGATCATACTTTAACGGATCATTGGTAAATTGTCTTATTCATTAAACAAAAGTTTATTGACTTTCAACTTTCATAGTTGAAAGACATTGTCTTTTAGACCGGAAAGACAAAGTCCGTGCTTTAGAATCTTCATAGTCTTTATGCCTGTGATACCACTTAAAGCCACTTAAGTATTATGTCAATGCCCAGGATAGGGTATTTTTCCATTTTAGTAAATGACACAGAAATTCTGTTACTTCTAAATACAAAATTCATTTTAAATCTGTATGTGCATTCTAAGTCATTTCAGTTACGTCCAACTCTTTGTGACCCTATTGACTGAAGCTCTCCAGGCTCCTCTGTCCATGGGATTTTTCAGGCAAGGTTACTGGAGTGGGTTGCCATTTCCTCTTCCAGTAAATCTATACATGTCTTCCTAATTTCACTTCCACTTGCTCTCATTGTTTCTCATCTGAATTAATATAATAACATCCTGTTAGCCATACTCTCTGATTCTGTCTTTGCTTCTAGTCAGTCCACTTCTTACATAGCCACATACTGATTTAGCTGAGTTAACTTTCCAAAGCTTAAATTTGCTCAGGTTATGTCACTACTTCAATCCCTTCAGTGGATCCTCATTGCTCTTAGCATAAAAACGTATTCTTTACAATGACTCACCAAGCCCTGCATAATCTAGCACCTAACTCTTGAAATGCTACAGATTAGTCTCCCCATTCACAATGCTTGTCACTATCCCTTCTTTTTTCTTAAACAGTAATATATTTATGAGGTGAAGTACCTTGTTTTGAATATCCCAAGAGAAAAATAAACAAAGGGAATAAACTAACAACTCAAAACTGGAAATATACAAAATAGAAAACCAGGGAGATGTTTTTTTTTTTTTTTTCCCCCAGAATACTTTTTTTTATTGGAATATAATTGCTTTACAATGATGACTTAGTTTCTGCTATACAATTAAGTAAGTCAGCTATATGTATACATAGATCCCCTCCTTCTTGAACCTCTCTTCCACTTCCCCATCCCATCCCTTCAACAAGTCAAGCTCATTCATGTTTTCAGGGCTTTAGACTTATTTTCTCTCCCAAGGGTGCTCCTTTCCCAGCAGGTTCCTTGCTCTCAGTACAAGGTTCACTGCAGCATCCATGGCAGCTAGTACAACATCCGTCAGAAGAAACTCACTCAATATGTACAGTGTAACGGAATGACTCAGATGGTAAAGAATCTGCCTGCAATGTGGGAGACCTGAGTTCGATCTCTGGGTTGGGAAGATTCCCTGGAGGAGGGCAATGGCAACCCCCTTCGGTATTCTTGCCTGGAGAATCCCCATGGACAGAGGAGCCTGGCGGGCTACAGTCCATGGGGTCTCAAAGAGTCAGACACGACTGAGTGACTAAGCACCACAGCAATGGAATAGAAGTTCAAGATTTTAACTCCTCAACAATAAATGTATACTCATCACAAAATGAAACCATCAAGATTTCTGAATGAATGAAAGTGTACGAAGTCTCCAGATAACATATTAACCATTATAGAAGGAGCACTAGAAATTTTCAAGGTGAAAAAAAAATAAATAGAAAAGGGATCAAGACTAAACTGAATGTCTTAGCTCAATATTTCCTCTGTTACAGATTTCCAGTGCACTTGGCTGTTATTCAATTTGTTATTTAATTTGCAAATGTATTCACCTACCCATGCACCTATCTTTTCTTGAATACATTTGTTTTTAGTATCTACATCTTAAAAAGAAAAAGTTAAAACAAAGTATTCTGCTGCCAAGGATTTTAGCATAATGTAGAAAAGATATGACAGGGGCAAAAAGTCAAGTACAAAATTGAGAGAGTTTGAGAAAACTGTGGAAGAGATTCGTTGATAAAATGCATTAGGAGACAAAGGAGAGAAAAAACTCCCAGGAGGACCTGACAGTTAGCTTTATAACTTGATCTCAAAGGACAAAGAGCTCCAAAAGTATGAATAGATCTATCCGAAGCGGAGAAACACCAGGTATACAAGGAAGAAGTCTGGGCACAGTTGGTGTTTCTGGAACATAAAGGTTCAAGTTGAATAGTGAAAAATATAAACAGATGAGACTTGGGTTCGATTATACCTCACAGTCCTGGTAATCATAATAAATTAGATTTTTAACTCTCTGATTAATATGGCGTCATCAGTATCTTTTGAGCAAAGAATAGGGTTACCAAGGCTTTACTTAAAGGTGATAAACCTGGGTAATCTTTCTTAATTAAAAAAAAATTTTATTATTTTTCATTAAAACATAATTAACATGCTTTAATAGTTACCACTTTAATACATACAGATTGCTGGGCTTTAGTACATTCACAGCCTTCACTACTATATAATTTCAGAGCATATCCTCATCCCAAAGAAACTCCACAGCCTTTAAGCAGCCATTCCCCAATCCTCCTCTCTCCCCAGCCCCTAATCCACTTTCCATCTCTATGAACTTGCCTACTCTGGACATTTCACATAAGTGGAAGCAAAGAATTTGTGACCTTTCATGACTGGTTTCTTTCACTTAGTGTAATTTTTCAGTTTATCCATTATGTGTTGCATACGATAGCTTCATTTTTTTAATGTCCAATATCCATTGTATAGATCAACTACATTTAATTATTTATTGCTCAGTTAAGAGACATTTGGATTTTTTTCCTACTTTTTGGCTATTATATACAGCTATGAACATTCATGTCCAGTTTTGTGTCAACATATGCTTTCAGTGATCTTAGGCAAATACCTAAGACTATGCTGAAGTCATTATATAGAAACAGGATGTAGCCTCACCCAAAATTTGGTTTGCATGTCAAGACTGCTGTTGCTACACAAAGCAAGAGGGTATGGAAAATTTTTACAATGAGGCTTTCTGGCGAGAGCAAGGCAGGCCTCCTAATCCAGCCCAAAAATTGCTAAAGGGGGAAGGAAAAGGAGACTGGCTTGAGTTTTTACTTTGTGGTTAGAGAATAGAGCTGGGGTGATGATCCCACACAAGGGAAGGAGACTCAGTGGTTTAAATCACCCAACAATGCCAAAAGAGGGAATAATTGGGCTTTTGTATTAGTTTGGTCAAAGAAAGAGGGTGGTGAGACTTAAAAGCTCTTAACAGTCAAACATCAAAAAATGAAGTTAGATCCTATTACAGAGGAGAGTTGCTGGATGGTTTGCTGATTCTGTGTTTAGCTTTTTGAGAAGATGTCAAACTGTTTTCCATAGTGGCTGCACCATTCTACATTACCACCAGCAATGTAGGGAAATTACAACTTTTCCATATCCTTATCGCCATTATCATCATCATCATTATTATCATCATATTATAATAATACTAGGGTATTAAGTGATATCTCATTGTGGTTTTGATTTGAATTTTTCTAATAACCAATAAGGTTGAGCATCTTTATATGTATTATTTGTCTTCGATGTCTCTTCTTTGGAGAAACATCTATTTAAAGCCTTTGTCAATTTTTAAAATTGGGTTTTCTTTTTATTATTGAGGGCTGAAGTTCTTTATGTATTGTGAATACAAGACCCTTGCCAAATATATGATTTACAGACATTTTCTCCTATTTTGTGAATTGCCTTTTCACTTTCTTTGTGGTATCCTTAGGTACAAAAACATTTTAAATTTTGGTGAAGTCCTATGTGTTTATTTTTCTTGTGGTTGCTTTTGCCTTTTGGTGTCATAGCCTAAAAGCTATTGCCTAATTTAAGATGACTAAGATTTACACCTATATTTTATTCTAAGAGTTTTATTTACAGTATCAGTTCTCATAGTTTGGTCTTTTACTCGTGTTATTTATTGTATATGGTTTGATTTAGGGGGTCCAAATTCATTATTTTTCATGTAGATATCCAAAACCTGAGTAATCTTGATATCCAGAAGGATTATATTCTCAATTTGCAAATATCATTGTTCTTATGATAGTCATGTAAATAATAGACAATGATCACTCCCTTAAGACTTGTCAAATGGAACTAGTTTGTAAAGAGTGTTATTCTGTTTGCTTTTATAACCAACAACTGTCACATTTTTAGACTTCTTAGGCTTCCCTGGTAGCTCAGATAGTAAAGAATCTGCCTGCAGTGCAGGAGACCCAGGTTCAATCCCTGGGTCAGGAAGATCCCCTGGAGAAGGGAAAGGCAACCCACTCCAGCATTCGTGCCTGGAGAATTCCATGGACAGACCATGGAGTCGCAAAGAAGCAGACATGGCTGAGTGACTATCACTTCACTTCACTTAGCTCTCTCTAAAGTACAGAAATAAGGGAGGGTAAATAGCTTTGTTTTCTAAACCACTTGTCACAGTAAACCTAAGTTTGCCATTTCATGAGACTTACGATCAAAGCAGTGACCAGCAGAGAAAAGCAAGCAACACCGATGTGAAGATGCTCAGTGTTGGCTAGTCTCATTCCCAAACAACTGAATCACTGATGCACAGTCCCTCTGCCTCAAGATGTGCACAATTAAAATTTTTGTTTTAGCACAATTAGACATAACTTTAAGTCAAGGAAGGCTTCCCTGTTAGCTCAGTTGGTAAAGAATCTACCTGCAATGTGGGAGACCTGGCTTCGATCCCTGGGTTGGGAAGATCCCCTGGAGAAGGGAAAGGCTACCTGCTCCAGTATCCTGGCCTGGAGAATTCCATGGACGGTATAGTCCACGGGATCGCAAAGAGTCGGACATGACAGAGCGAGTTTCACTTTCACCTTAAGTCAGTGATCTACAGAATTGCTCTGAAATACTCCAGACAATGACTGTTCTGTCCCCAATTGCCATCACATTTTAATCGAGAGTAATTTCTTTAATCTTCTCTTTACCCTAGAGTCAGACAGTGTGATGTGTCTAGAGCTGGCCGCATAGCACATGTACGGTTGTTGAGCAAGTGTTCTCTTTTCATACTCCCTCTGGGGCCCAAGAATTAGAGTCAGAAAGGCATACTCAATGGTCCCTCCACTTATTAGCTGTGTGATTTAGGTTACTGAGTCTTACCAAGTCTGTGTCCTTGTCTATTAAAAAGAAAAAAAGAAAAAAGGCAATGAATCTTTCCTTGTGCAGTGAAAGAGGAAAGGAAATGAGCCGTGGTTGAGAAGCACCTAACCCAATACCTGGCACTCAAAACACAAAGGCACATGTCACAATCATGTCTTTATAAAGATAATACACAATTCTTACTTTATAAGCATTTCCAAGAACAAAAATCAACCATTAAAGCCCTTTGAAACAATGATGTTAACCAACAATATAGTCAGTTCATATGTTCTTGTGGATAAAACAGGCCTAGCTTCTCTGCTCTTTTCCTTCTGATTAGCTCTCTGGTCTTTAGATTTTAGGAGTCAGGATGAAAATAAAAGGCACAACATAGTTCTGTAAATTTTGTGATCGTTACTTCCTTACAGTAGACACAATGGCCATGAAGTGAGAACGGTGCTGTGACTTTTGTACATACTTAAAATTTACCATGTGGAAATTTCTATTTTTTAATGGAGTGGAAGACACCGACAAGGTGCGCTTTGATTCACCCTCAGGCTTCCCTGGTGGTTCAGTGGTAAAGAATCCATCTGCCAATGCAGCAGACACAGGATCTATCCCTGGATCAGAAAGATCCCCTGGAGAAGGAAATGGCAACCTACTCCAGTATTCTTGCCTGGGAAATCCATTGGACACAGGACCGTGGCTGGCTACAGTCCATGGGGTCGCAAAAGAATCGGACACAACTCAGCAAGTAAATGACTACTACCATAAATGTTTCACTTCTCTCATGGAGTTAGGAAAGTCATTTCCAGATATAAATCAGCCTCCTACAATAGCTGGGCCATATTTGCATTACAGAGATATTACTAATCCCATCTGGACAAGGACTCCTTGGGCTCCTCACATCACTGAGATGTGTTGCTGTTCCCACCAAAGCTGTGTGAACTCACGATTGGCCTTCTCTCACCTGTTTGCTGCTGCGGCTGCTGCTGCTAAGTCGCTTCAGTCGTGTCCAACTCTGTGTGACCCCATAGATGGCAGCCCACCAGGCTCTGCCGTTCCTGGGATTCTCCAGGCAAGAACAACTGGAGTGGGTTGCCATCTCCCTCTCCAATGCATGAAAGTGAAAAGTGAAAGTGAAGTCACTCAGTCATGTCTGACTCTTCACGATCCCATGAACTGCAGCCTACCAGGCTCCTCCATCTATGGGATTTTCCAGGCAAGAGTATTGGAGTGGGGTGCCATTGCCTTCTCCATCTCATCTGTTTAAGGGAGCACATATCTATTTGAAGTCTGCAGGAGCTCCCAGAAAAGTAAGGGCATTTGGTCATGGCATATTAAAGGCATCAACATCAACCCATCCTTCTATCTTCATGGTCTGGATTATTCTAACCCTTCAGCAGCAAATACTGGGTAGTGATTATATTTCTACTAACTTGCTTTCAAATGCCAGGAGGGTATAAATATTCCATGGGAGTGAGACAGCCTGGAGAAATGTGAGAAGAAAGGAAAAGGAAAGAGTGGGTCTCTTCCGATATCAACCATTAACTACGCTGCCTAGGTGTGCCATTTAAATATTTTGCCTCAGTTTCCCCACTGACAAAATTCAGGAAATCACACAAAAAACCCATCGGTCTCTTCCGTTTTTAAATTCTGTATGTAAGTCATTAAGGAGACATATCCTTTGTCTTAGCATAAAACTTATGAGATTAAATGACATCAGTGTATAGTCTTGGCCAGTAAATAGCAAACAATGGAAAAAAATCAGTGATGAGTAATGATTTTCCAGAAATGCTTGGTGAAATGGATGACAGGAAGCATCTAACTACAGCTAAAGAAAAATGGATGTTAATGAGCTATAAAGAGGGCTCAAGTTTACATATTCAAGGGAGAAGCACCATAGACTTCAGGTGAAATGCCCTGATAACTTTTATGGCTGAACTACAGTGAAAATATTCCAGAAGAGACTTGGATTAATACAGCTACACTCAACCACACTGAATACTATACATTTTAGAGACAATGCTAATGTCTTTTAGCTCATGGATAAATTAGTTTCCATTGGGGAGATTTAATACAGTTTTCTATACCAGTGTATCCTGTGATTGCATTCTAAGCAACTTGTTTGAAATTGGTAAATATTTACTTTATTCTCTGAACTTCTGAAATCTATAGTAACACCACTTAACGCTTTTTTATATCTGAACATGGACTGCATATATAAATGGATGGATTCCCATCACTTTCATTTGTAAGTTCCTTTATGGTAGTTAACAAATTTGATTCTGTTCTCACCAGGTCCTAGATCCAGTCTGGTCAAAAGGATATCATCAAAAGAAAAAAAAAAAAAAAAAAACAACCCACAACCTTTTACTGATTATCTTTCACTGTTTTGGAGTCAAGAAGACTGTCAAGATAAACAATGGATATTTGGGAAAAGGCTATTTTGAATACACTGGTATCCTGGATTCTCCCTCCCATGCTAAACCATTGTCCAGATGACTGATGGCTTCTTTGGCAAAATTATTATCCTACATTCAAAGATTCACATTGTTTACTTATGCATACTTGCATTACGTCTTCCACCAGTGTGACATGGAGCAAAGTTTTTCTTCAATTTTTTCTCTTGTTACGAGAATGTATATACTCCCTCTTGCACTTATACAGAACCCTACCAATAACCTTATTAGTCATATTGTCTAGCTAAAATTTTCCTAGGGCCATGTGACACTCATACTTTAGCTTGTAAATCTCACCCACAGGAAAGATGACAGTTTTTAAATTATCAAATGTTGGAGTCTTTCTCCTCCTCCATATTGTGTGTATGTGATAACGAGGATGGGAGCTTGCATATATGTTGTGTGATTTTGAAATGTCATTGACCTGTCATTTCAAGGTTTTCATTCATCAAACAGGAACTATAAATCCTTATCTATCATTCTTGGTGGTTGTGAGGTTCAGGTGAGAAATGTGCTAAGGTGCAATAGAAATAGTGTAACACTGAACACTGCTGACTAATAATACAGACTATTTATTATTCATGATTATTTAGTATCCTTCTGATTTCGCCTCTTTTTTATCATAGTGATAATAAATGTTAAAGGTGAGAGTGTAGCATCAGAGAGCAGTGGGTACAATAGTTCATTTTGTCACTAACTGCACAAGCTTGCATAATTTAATTTCCCTGAGCCTCAGTTTCCTCATCTGTAAAATGGCTATGAGAATGGCATAAGAATGACTATGTATCCTGGATATTTAACTGAGATAATGTATGTAAATGACTTAGCCTGACACAGAGTGACGACTGAAATATTAAACATTATTATCGACCTAGAAAGTAAGTGGAAAGAATAACCCTTGATACAGACTTTCTTACACAGCAAGTTTGAAGAATAGGAATGACATTTAACATCTTCAGTGAATAAAATCCCCTTGTCACATCCAACGTCTAGAGAAGACAGGAAAGAGCTGCTTATAATTCAGTAATGTTGTCTTTTTACACATGCTCCTGGTTTGGTCTAAGGCTATAAAGTTCAAGAACCAAGAGGATTTGAGTTTCTCTTCCTAGGACTTGCCTGTTTGGGGTCCAAGTAAATCAGGTTCTCCCACATCCATTTCAGGCTTGCTGAAACTTACGAGGGAACAATTCAACCCTTTCAAATCAAATGCTCTGGGTTACATTCCTCCCTTTATATTTCTTCCCTTGCCAAAAGGTTCTACTCTATATCATCTTTTGGGGGTTAGATGAGGCTTGCATGAGACAAAGAAACAGACAAAAGCAGGTGGTTCATTGGAATGCAAAGGTGCAAACCAGGGACTCCTTTTATCTGGTAATTGTCTCCCAGCTCACAATTACCATCCATGCCAATTAGAGTAAGATGAATGTCTTTCCATGTGGTAAAATCTGAAAGACAGCTGCTTGTTTACTACTGGTCGTTTGTGTCCGTGATTTGTCTGTGTTTTTTCATCTAGTATTTCACCCAGGGTGGAAACATTTAACCAAAAAAAGAAGGTATCCCTGGCTGACACAAATTAACATGCAAAATATGGGTCAGCATGCAACTCGATTATTCTGTTGCCCATTAGCAAACTGGAGATTTCATTACAGTACAGCTCCCTGAAGATCTAAGAGAAAAATGATGTGGGTGAACCACAGAGAAATATTAGAGAAAAGGTGATGAAGAAGGGAGCTTTAGGGAGGTGGAGAGAGCAGAGTTGTGGCAAGGAAATGTGCATTAGACAGTGAATTATGCTTCAGTTTTAATCTTTCCACCTACACTCCTTCTGGTCTCTCCATGTGGCTCATTTTTGCTCTGACTTTTAAGTTAAATAACTTAAAAGCATAAATTGGAAAAAAATTTTGTTTTGCAGAGAAACATAGTTAGATGCTTGTAAAGGAGCTCAGAGGTCAGATTTGGGTGAATGCTCATGATATTAGCTAACAAGCCTTTAAGTAAACCCTTGCTCTTTAGGCACCACATCTGATTTCAATTTCCCTGGCGTGTTTTTGCCTCTGTTTACAAGCATTGTAACTGCAATTCAAGATCTGGGTATTTCAGAAATCCAACATATCTGCCATTATGTGACAAAGTTTATCATCATGGAGCAAGTAGCCTGGCCCAATGTATCAAGGAGACATTCAAGACACAAAAAGGTTGACAAATAAACTCCTACAATTGTAAACCTTCTTAGTTGGAATTGGATAACAGTGCCCTTTCTTTCCTTTTTTCCCTTGAATTTAGGGATCTGTGCTAGAGAATTGAGGTACATAAGTTCTTGTCCATGTATTTTGATTTAGGAAGTTTATCTTTAACACACTACAGTTGTAGAAGAACAACAATTTAGACCCATACACATTCCAGAAGCATACATATGTGTGAGTGTATTATATGCATGACCATATTTGTGAGTATATACATATATATATATATATTTGTGAGCATATGTGAATTCTGAATGTGTATATGTGCCAGTGTGTGAGAATGTGTGTAAACACATTCAAGTACTGTATATGTGAATTGTGTGGCCTTGTGTGTATGTGTATGAGTGTGTGGTCATGGATGACGATTCCACCACTACTGACTGACTGCTCTCAGCTTATAAGGGTCATGCAACATAATGTATGTGATAAAGTTATACGGACTCTACAGTGCTATACAAGTCGATTTCATTATAACTCTTTGCTATCCCATGGGCCATAATCTGCTAGGCTCCTCTGGCCATGGGATTCTCCAGGCAAGAATACTGGAGTGGGTTGCCATTTCCTACTCCATTCATTATTATAGATACCTACACAAAATACACCATTTTGACCCTTTAAGAAAGCTTCCCTGATGGCTCAGGAGGTAAAGAATCTGCCTGCAAAGCAGGAGATGCAGGTTCAATCCCTGGATAGGAAAGGTATCCTGGAAGAGGAAATGGAAACCCATTCCAGTATTCTTGCCTGAAAAATCCCATGAACAGGGGAGCCTGGCTACAGTCCATAGTGTCTCAAAGAGTTGTACGTGACTGAGTGACTAAGTAGGCACAGTGCTTTAAGAATGGAACAGTTCTGCAAGTCAGGCATCATAGTGTCTGAATATCTTTATGTTGACTTAAAAAAATTACACAATGTGAGAATTTCGAGTTAAGTTTTATTGGGGGCAAATGAGAACTGCAGACTGGGAGACAGCACATCAGATAGCACCTCAGATAAAGGAACTGCTCCACAGAGGCAGGGTAGAGGTCATTATGGATGTGATTTTCCTGAAGGGGGAGTACATGTAATCAAGCACATACTTTTTGCAGAAGCTTTTTTCTAGTCACAAAGAGCAGTCATCACCATGAAGGATTTTAGTGTTTTTCTAGATAGGAGGATATACAAGAATTGGGCTCATAAAATCAACACCTGAAAATATCTAACTCTCTAAAGTTCTGTTCCGCGTTTCCCCCCTATCACAGAGTACCTCATTTCTGCTCTCCACCCTGAATGCCTTTCAGAGGGTGTTGAAAATCAGTAGCTGCAACAGCACCTGATTTAATCGTTATAGAGGTAAATGGCAAGTGCCCATGGCTAGTGCCAATTTGTAATTGACATCTATATGTGGCCAGAAAACCTGGTTTAAAACATTATGAGATAGATACATAGATATTATATCTATATCTATATCTATAATATACATATGTATTACGAGCTTTCCTTTCCCAGTAATTCTGGAAAGGCATCTCTAATACCATTAGAAACAAGCTCCTTTGCCTATTCTTTATCACCCCACCCCCTGACTTGGCACCAATAACTGTACCTATTCTTGCTAGGAATTTCCCATTAATATTTTGCAGTTTTGGAGTAAGATACTCCACTCTGCAGAAAACTGAAATGAGAGTGTTGCTTCTGCACATATGACAGTGTTTCAAATAGGGTGGTTCTTATTTCTGAAAACCTCTTCAATGTACTATTCCAGGAAAGCATATCCATTTTGGAAGTGACCTCTTGGATTCTTTAAAAGATAAACTAAGACATATTAAACCTTATAAGGGTCTATTTGAGCAAAATCAATTTGAATCAGACAGCATCTAGTCTAGTGGATAGAAAGGAACTCTGAGGAACTGTACAAAATGAAAGACTTTTATAGACAGAATGGAGAAGCAACAGGAAAATTACCCTCGACAACAAAACTGTTTGGCTACAAAGTATCCTTTAGGAGACAGCAAGGGTGTATAGATGGGTTTCCCTGATGGCCCAGCATTAAAGAATCTGCCTGCAGTGCAGGAAACGTGGGAGACTTGGATTCCGTCTTTGGGTAGGGAAGATCCTCTGGGTCAGGAAGGATCCCCTGGTGTCAACTTACTCCAGTGTTCTTGCCTGGGGAATCCCATGGACAGAGGAGCCTGGTGAGCTACAGACCGTGGAAACGTAGAAGAGTTGGACACGACTGAGTGACTGAACACACACAGGGTCTGTCAGGCAGATGGCCTAAGTAATATCGATCAGGTGATTCTTGATTGACTGATTTCAGATTCCATTTCTGGAAAAACTGAAACTAATTTTTTAAGTCTTAGTTTGGTGATGTGGGGTTTTGCATAAGCACCTGCATTTGGGCCCATTGTCTTTTTTTAGCAATTCTAAAATTCCTTTTATTGGCAATCTTTTTAGTGGGATTAAAAACTTCCTCTAGTTTCAGTGTACCTTTATAACCCAGGTGGTGTTAAGTAAATCTTCAGAGAACACAGAAAAAGTTGTTCTGGGGTGTATGTAACTCACTCTAAAAAAATGAAAATAAAATGAGCCAATAAACAATATTTTAAACAAGGAAGAGGCTCCAGCTTGCAAGATTACATCTAGATTCAAGGACTGTTAAATACCAAAGAAAGTCCTTATATATTTAATCAGATGGAATGCTTCAAATTGAGTCAATATTAAACCCTTTGATTTTCTAAAATGTCACAGTTTGTATAAATTGGAGACATTTATTTCAGATTCAGGTTGGGAAGTCTTTTATCATGAGTCTGAAGACTTTCTCTGTATTCCCTTGTCATGGCTGAAGTGTGGAGACTGAGGGGTCTGATCAGAGATCATCATCCAAAGGAAATGAGAGTTTCAGCTGAGAATCGATATTGAGAGAGTGCCATTCAGTCTGAAGCACAATGTGAATTAAGTCAGTGTTCCTCTGAATCTTTGATTACTTCTTAGCTACATGGAAAGTCCCTGTTAAAATGGAGGTGTGTATATGTGTGTTTATATACCTGTATGCATAATGTAAGATATTCAAGGTTTAAAAGATCTGAGATCTCAAGACTCTACATATAGTGGGTATTTAGTAGGTATTTTCTTATTGATCGACTCATTTCTCAGTCTAGATTTTTTTTGAGATATACATTCTTTTGAAAATTTGATAAAACCATTCCTAAGAAAAAGTCACACATGAATGTATACACACTTACATGACATGCCCAGGGAATTAAAGATCAGCTAGACTTGTGGGTGCACAAAGATTACTGAGCCTCCAAATACGCCTCCACAAACCAGTTTATTTTTCCACAAGCAGAAACTGAGGCCAAGAAATCAGGTAAGTAAAGGACTCCAGGTATAAAATAATAGGGAATGGTGAGGTCTATGTCAAACTGATAACACTGAGTCCTTCTAAAGGAATCTGTTTATTTCACCCCAACCAATTGTTAACAGAGGGAAAAGAGGCCCAGAGCCATCAGGTTTCCTGGTATGTCAAGAGAAGTCTAAACAAATATCTGCTTAAATGTAAAATTTAATTTAAATTAGTGACAACTAAAACCAATTATTTAAAAAATATTGAACTGGGCAAAAGAACTATCCTGTTTCTGGTTATAATTCAGCAGTTTATCTTTCTTTCAAATACTGTGTTTCGTATATGTTCAGATTGTCCCATTCACATTACAAATATTCATTATGCTTTGCTATATTCAAAACCCTGGGCCAACCTCTGTTAAAAGGACAAAGATGAATACAAGACTGTTTGATATCCTTGAGCTTAATACAGGGTATTCTCCTGATGTAGAATAGGCAGAAAGGTCATGCAGACATTTATGGAAAGAACACTTAGTGATACAGGGTGGGGCGGAAGGAAGCAATGTTCTGGGTCCTCCGAGGGGTTCAGACTTTCTATCATATGGACTCATATGACCTGATACATCAGGGTTATACCTTTTTGAGGTCCATAAGTATTCTTTCTTTGTCTAGTCTGCTTTAGATATTATTGATTTTGTTGTAGGATTGGGGAGGGGTACAGGCTCCTGGGGATATGTGAAGCTCCATAGGGAGAGACCTGGCAGCAAAAAAGGGAATTGTATTCAATTCCCATTCTTTCCTTTCATTGTTCCTTAGTGCAAAGGCCCCATAGTACTTGCAAATAGAGATTCCCTTCCAGCCAGAGTTTTCACAATAACAGTAGTTACATATAGGAATCATTCTACAAATACAAATATCCAATTTACTCCTTTTTTAAAATTGGCAGGGTATGTTTAAATTCAACTCTGTAATGCCTGTCCTAAACATTATAATGAAAATAAGAATTTGTGAATGGGATTTCTTTGTGCAAAATGAATGTTCATACACAGGTGTGTGTGTGTGTGTGTGTGTGTGTGTGTGTGTGAGAGAGAGAGAGAGAGAGAGAGAGAGAGAGAGAGAGAGAGAGAATGTGAACATGAGTGAATGAACATTTATTTCCTTGTTTTCCAGAACCTATAAACTTGAATTTACATAAGGCCCCTACAGACAATCTGAATGTTCACATGGCCAATGGTTGACTTAATACTCTATATTATCTCTCTTCTTTTTGATTCTGTCTTATTAGAACAAACCACCTCTCATTTTGTAGAGTCCACAATAGTGGCCTATTTGGAAACAGGCAGCAAGAAAGCTTCCTCCTGAAATTGGAAGGACTGAGGGACACAAAGAGAAACATGACTATGGAAATACCTTACCTAGAGATTTTAGAACCTGGTGGGAAATTAGATTGGAGATGTAAATGAGGTTAGGGAAATTAAGGGGATTAACTGGTTTACAGGGATTTATAGAAAAATAAAGAGAAGATCACTGAAACCCTTTGGGGGCTCCTTCCCAGCAACAGAATTAAAGCTAGTTTTGTTTTAGATGTCTGTGTGTGTGTGTTTGTATGTATAAATATGTATCTGTGTGTATGTGTGTATCTCTTCTGATTTGTAAGCATTGGACCAGTAATTGCAAAAGAATTGTAATTACTGAGTGCCACCTATGCTCCAAGAATGTGCCACCTATGCCCAGAGACTGACACCTGAGTAAGCTCACCTGCCTGATTATAGTGGAGACATTTGCATTGTTGTTAATGGTGATGGCTTGGAGTCCATGGAGAAAGGGGATTTACCAACTTCCCTTTTGTTGTTCCCACCTGCAAAGAGGGAGACCTGGGTTCGATCCCTGGATTGGGAAGATGCCCTAAAGAAGGGAAAGGCTACTCACTCCAATATTCTGGCCTGGAGAATCCCATGGACCATAGAGTCCATAGGGTCACAAAGAGTCAGACATGACTGAGCAACTTTCACTTTCAAACTTTTTAGGTTTTCTAACAATCTGCAATACAGACAACCCTATTAGAAGTCACCATTTTTCATACTGTTCATCTTTGGTGGTGGCCAGACATATTTTTCAGAGCTGTCTATTCTTAGAGTACCTGATGAGCTATGGAATGAGGTTTGTGACATTGTACAGGAGACAGGGATCAAGATCATCCCCATGGAAAAGAAATGCAAAAAAGCAAAATGGCTGTCTGGGGAAGCCTTACAAATAGCTGTGAAAAGAAGAGAAGTGAAAAGCAAAGGAGAAGAGGAAAGATATAAACATCTGAGTGCAGAGTTCCAAAGAATAGCCAGAAGAGAAAAGAAAGCCTTCTTCAGCGACTAATACAAAGAAATAGAGGAAAACAACAGAATGGGAAAGACTAGAGATCTCTTCAAGAAAATCGGAGATACCAATGGAACATTTCATGCAAGGATGGGCTGGATAAAGGACAGAAATGGTATGGACCTAACAGAAGCAGAAGATATTAAGAAGAGGTAGCAAGAATACACAGAAGAACTATACAAAAAAGATCTTCACGACCCAGATAATCA
>NW_011484825.1:2862177-2862553 GCF_000754665.1 Bison bison bison
AAAACATCTATTTCTGCTTTATTGACTATGCCAAAGCCTTTGACTGTGTGGATCACAATAAACTGTGGAAAAGTCTGAAAGAGATAGAAATACCAGACCACCTGATCTGCCTCTTGAGAAATCTGTATGCAGGTCAGGAAGCAACAGTTAGAACTGGACATGGAACAACAGACTTGTTCCAAATAGGAAAAGGAGTACGTCAAGGCTGTATGTTGTCACCCTGTTTATTTAACTTATATGCAGAGTACATTATGAGAAACGCTGGACTGGAAGAAACACAAGCTGGAATCAAGATTGCCGGGACAAATATCAATAACCTCAGATATGCAGATGACACCACCCTTATGGCAGAAAGTGAAGAGGAACTCAAAAGCCT